>NW_006799037.1:1934811-1946502 GCF_000442215.2 Lipotes vexillifer | reverse complement strand
AGGGCCTCACCCTAGCCCGCCTGCTGAATCAGAAACTCTGGGAGGGGGGCCCAGCATGATCACTGATTGAACAAGCCCTCTGGGTAAGTCTGATGCTTTTTAACGTTGGGGAGCCACTGCAAGACAGCACGTGGCTGTCCCTTTAAGACCAGAAGAAAGACACTGGAAACCGGCAGGCTTCCCTGGAGAGGCTGAGACTGGAGGGAAAAGGGTAGAGTAATATTACAGAGGAAGGGACACACCCTTCCCAGCTGACCTCAGGCTGTAGATTTCCCAAAGCAAGGACTCTCCTGTAGCCTGTCCCGGCACCTCAGAGCTGCAGCTGTTGCAGGCATCTGAAGTTGGTCTGGGTTGCCGGCTGTCGTGCTGCAAAGGACTACATTTCTTTCTCACTGTTGAGCCCAGCTGTTCCCATCTGTGCATCTGTGCCAGGAGAAGCATGCCACTTTAACATCAACAGGGTCACCAGCTAGTTCATTCCAAGAAGTTGATGTGCGGAAACAGTGTTTTATGTGGGAATGGTGAAGTGTATATTTAGAAGTCTGGGTGCTCAGCTCCAGGCTGACAGCTCTCAGGGAAAAAAAAAAAAAAAATGATGGTATGTGCTTCAGAGTTCATTATATCTCCTAGGCAGAAATCTAGGTTTAAAGGGTTGTTTTAAAGTAGCACATAATGTCAGCTGTAAATCCCGGTTCCTGAGGTACGTACATTTGTCACTCCCTAAAATGACTTTTTCACATGTTCTTTATGTGGTTGGCTCAGAGCATAAAAAGTTGGACCTTTACTAGCAGCTTTCATTCTGCATAATTTCTAATCAAGTCCATTTCCGTTTCCATGAGTGTGTGTGTGCACACACTGAGCTCTGGCTATCCCTACCTGCCCAGCTGTCTCAGCTGTGAGCTTAGCCACACCCAGGCCCAGAACCCACCCTGTGCAGCGGGGAGAGGGCACGGTAGTCCCAGGCTGGCAAGGGAGCAGGTGTGAGATTTGTCTGGCTGCGAGAGGCCATCACAGAGTATCTGGAGTGAGCTCACAGAGTCAGATGAATTCCTGTTCCTTGCCTGCCATGTCAGCCCAGAATGGAATGACTGTGCTCTCCCTAGACCCCTGACTCCTCTAGTTTCTTGCTAGGACCTGCCACCCTTCCTGAGCCCTAGCCTTTTCTCATCCTTGCCAGCCCCTGCCAGGGTGCCTGATTCCTCTGTCCTCTGTCCCGGCCACGCTCAGGGTGCTATTCTCAGTGACTTGAACATCCAGGATCGTAACTACCTTTGTCGTTTCAGGCTGGGGCTGGATTAGGTGGGCTAGGGTTGTGTCCCATGAGGCCAGTACCTGGGCAATCAGAGTGGGCTCTCATGGAACGAGGCGGAGAGGTGATTCAGAGCCAGTGTCCTGGAGGCAGGTGCTATTGACCAGCAGGCAGATCCTAGCTAACACTTTCACCCAGCTTACAAGGTGCCAGGCACTGTTCTGAGTGCTGGACACCGGTTCACTCCTCCGTTCCTCACTATGACCCAACAAGGCAGGTATTGTTATCCTATTTACTAGTGAGGAAACTGAGGCACAGAGCAGTTATGACCTGGCCGTCTAGTAGATGCAGCAGCCAGGAACGACAGCGTGTGCTACCCCTACACCAGAGGTCAGAAAACTGCAGCCCAGGGGCCAAATCTGACCTGCTGCCTGCTGTATAAATACTCTTCTTGGAACAAAGCCACCCCCACTCATTTACATATCATCTATGGCTGCTTTCCAGAGATACGGCAGAGTTGAGAAGTTATAACCAAGACCCTGAGACCTGCAAACCTAAAATAACTCACTGCTGGTCCTTTACAGAAAAGGTTTGCCCATCTCTGTGGTATATCATACAGCTTCTCATGAGTCCCATGAAATTGAATGCAGATTGTTTTATGTATGTACCAGTGGGCAATTTTTCAGATTCTCAGATGAGAAACCCCCCAAGACAATAGAACTGCAGCTTTAGGGAGTTTGGAAAGCCAGAGTTTTGGGCAACCAATTGCCAACACCAATTCAAAGCACAGCAGCAGAGGCAGGGCCAGCGGTGAGATGGGGATAGTTCAGTCAGAGCTGGTGGGAAAGAAGCAGAGAGGTAGGAGGGTGATAGCTGCAGTACCTGCCTCACTCCATCCAGGCGCTCGTTCGTTGTTCATTAGCTGGTGTGTGAGGGACGCAGGGCCAAGGTAGCTTCAAGGTCATGGACGAGACCCCTCCACAGCTCACGGCCACCTGCTGTCCTCATGTGCACCTGCTCCTTTGTAGAACTTGGCTGGCAGCCCTGCCCTGATTGCCTGGGTGTATCCCCTCGTGCAGTCCTAGTGCAGTGTCAGGGAGGAGAGAGCCACTGTGCTGAGAGCTGGCGAATGGTCAGCTCTCAACAAATGTGAGCTGTTTTTCCTTTCCCTCTTAGGGTTCCAACCCTGAGAGCAGTATATTAGAATCGCGCCTTTATAAATAGCAAAACCCACAATGATGGAACTCTTACTGGGGTAGGCAGAATAATGTGCCCCTCACAAAGATCTGTACATCCTAATCTCTGGAACCAGTGAATATGTTTCCTGACATAGCAATGGGGAGTTAAGGTTGCAGATGGAATTATGGGTGTTAATCCGTTGACCTTAAAATAGGGAGAGTGTTCAGGATTATCCAGGTGGGCCCGTTGTAATCATGGGGTCCTTAAAAGTGGCAGAGGAGATCAGAAGAGGTCAGATGGATGCCACATGAGCAGGACTTAACCCACTGTTGTTGGCACTGACCGTGAAGTAAGAGGGTCATGGGCCAAGGAAAGCAGTTGGCCTCTAGAAGCTGGAAAGGATTCAAGAGTTCTCTAGAACATCCAGAAGGGAACACAGACCTGCCAATACCTTGATTTTATCTCAGAGAGACCCTGTCAGACCCTTGACCTCCAGAACTGGAAGATAATAAACTTGTGTTTTAAGTCACTAAATTTGTGGTCATTTGTTACGGCAGCAACAGGAAACTACTCCACTTACCAGGAGTCTGACAGTTTGCTAAGCACTTTACTGATGCCACCAACTCACCTAATCCTTGCGGTGGGTGAGAATTATCATTATCCTCATCAAATAGATGAGCCAGCTGACCTTCAGAGAGATTGACAAAGGTCACATAGCCGGTCAAGGGCAGAGCTGACTTCAGACCACCTGCAGGAGGCTGCCCTTCGCCGTGCAGGCCTGACCCTGCCTGGTAGAGAGGCATTCAGAGGAAGCTGCTTTTCTTCCCCGCGTGCTCTTCAGGTGCCAGAGGAAGGTCTTCCGGATTTGTCTTTGCCATGATGAATGAAGTTGTTACGCAGAGGATTTGAATGGCGTGGGACCTGAGGCTGTCAGAGCTCCTTTCTTCCTGAGGCTGTCAGAGCTCCTTTCTTCCAATTATCTCCAAGCCCTTTCCTGCCAGATCCCACTTCTTTCTCTTAGTTTTCTCTTTCGGGAAGAGGAAGCCTAATTGTAGGGGCTGCTGGCAAAAGACCTTCAGCTCGTGTCCTAATGCACGCCTAGAAGTGGAGAGAGAGGAAGACCCTCCACTCAACAGAATACTTTGCTTCTTTACTAGTAGGGCTCTTAGCATATAAAACATCTGAAAATTTCCCCTTAGGAGCCCAAGTACAAAGGGAGGCGTAATGTCTTGCTTTTTGAGGTATAAGAAAAGCATCACGATGATGTGCTCAAGTCCTCCTTTTTCTCTCTAATGGAACACAAACACTGGGTCTCTCTCACAGACTGGGAAACGGGGATTGGCCCAGTGTTGGAGGTGAGGGTCGACTGAGGCCTCCTGCCTCTCAGGACCACCTGCTTCCCACAGGCTGTCGGTGCCTCACTCTGGCTGGGACAGGCCGAGGGGCCCCACTTTGGACCTGGGTCTGTTGGAAGAGAAGGGAGGTGGACACACATCCCGGGCCGTGGAAGTGACACGGCCGACCGACGGCAAGCAGAAAGGCAGCCGGGACCAGCCGCTGTTGTGCTGGGGTGAACCACCCGCTGTGTGGTGGTGTGAGTCCTGCCTCATGAGCACTGCTCCGATGAACTGGCTTTGATGCTCTGCAGACGCTGCTGCCTGGGCTTCTCGGGCTGGCGGGGCCCAGGCATCAGGCTCTTTAGTGAGAACAATGGTCCCTTATCATCAGCGGGAAGCCAGCAGGCAGGTGATACAAACGTACATTTCTGGATATTCAATTAGCCCTTTTCTTTTTAACCCCAAATAAAGCATGCAACAAGACATCTCAAGAACGGAAGAAAACTTTTCTGAAAATCATTGAATTGTACTTTTGAAAAGGGCGAATTTTATGGTATGTAAATTGCACCCCAATAAAGCTGTTAAAAAAATAAAAGGAATGGAAGGAAAGGCAACAGCCTTTATGAATTCTTATCTGGGATATTCAGCACTGCTGGCTCAATTATTTAATGCTTACCCTTCATCCTTCCAAAAGCTGACTCACAGTGGCTCTCCCCAGCAGCCTGGCAGTCTGTTCCTGTCTCCCAGTAAAGGAAATGGAGACTTGCAGGGCTGGGCTGTGGAGCTTGTCCAGAAACAATGAAGAGCAGACCCAGTTGTGGGGTGAGAGGAGGTCCCCAGGACACTCCTGGAGGCGGACCAGGAGACAGGACAGTCTGTGCCTGTCCCCCGGATGAACTTAGACCTAAGGCCCCAGTGCACATGGCAGGCAGTTACCTGGGATACCGGCCTGGCTGTCCTGCTTCCTCCCACCTCCCTGCTCCTGGGCTCTGGATCTCACCACCAAGCACCAAAGCTTCAGAAACCAGAATAGCACTGGCTGCAGGGCAGAGTGAGGCCCCCCTCCCCAGCCACCCTCAAAGCCTTCTTAGCTCTGCCTGAAAGAAGGGCATATAGGAAACCGAGAAAAACCATAAGAAACAAGAGGGCTCCACTGCTTTCCTGGGGTAATAGTCCTAAAGGCGCCCATACAGAGGGACCAGAAGCAGAGCTGCCACTTCCAATGAGCACACAGTCCAGCGTGGGCAGCGGGCTCAGGGTCCTCAGCCATGTGAGCCATGTCTTAGGTGGCTCTGCCTGTCCCCTCGGTAGAGCTTGGCCAGTCCTGCTGTCCAGCCCCAAATCACTTTGACCTCCAGCAACAATCATGCAATGGAACCCCTTCTGTTGCTATTTTAGGAATCATCCTAAAATCCAAGGGCAGAGCCAGGTGCTGGGTTTTCGCTTTGGGAGAGGTCTGGGCTATAGCCTCTCCTGCAGCTCCTCCAGAAAAGCCACCAGCACCTGAGTTTCCACTGAAGTTCATGACAGGAGCTGACAAAATGGCTCAGCTTCAAAAGATGGGGATCTCCAGGAACGTGGTCCTAGAGAGGACAGGTGGTCAGAAGTGGGTGGGACTGGGCAGCATCACAATGTCTGTTTCACTCCCAAACCCATTTTCTTTCCACTCCATTGTGCAGTCTCAGCACCGCCCAGACTCTGGAGCAAAAGCAGCTGGGCGAGCCCTCGTGCGGGCTGCTCTCTGAAACAGCTGCCCTCATGCAGGTACTCCTCCTGCTTTCAGCACAGCGGCTTCAGGAGCCTCACAGGCTTGGCTGGGTCTCCAGACGTGCTCATCGTGCCTGCCTGGTGAGCCTGGGCTCGGTGCTCAGCCCTGCGGCCTTGGGTGTGTTAACTGCCCAAAGCTTCGCAAGCTTCTTTCCTGCCCCACTTCCCTCCTGTCTCCGTGAATTAGCATGGAAGCTGTCAGGACCTGAATCGGTAATTCTCTGCTCTCATTAGTGGGCTGCATGTCAAGCACTGTGGGCATATCTCTGAGACCATATTGTGGCATTTCCTGGATGCCCTCTGTGATCACTGGCAGAACTTTCTGGAAAACAGGTCATGCACAGTGACGCCCAGGCACTCACGTGGGGAACGGATGAGCTGAGTGAAAGGTCTCCAGAAACCCATAATTCTTTCTCACAGGGGCCTCCGAGGAAGGGCTCGAGCAAGTAATGGTCAAATTGTACTTAACCAGCCAGGCACAGACGCTAACCAATGTGCATGAACGGGGCTGCTGGGCGGGCCGGGCATACACCTTTCAGTTGCTGGCTGGTGGAAAGATCTGGATCATTCCAAGAAAAGGGCCAGAGCAGCTGGGGTTAGAGGGCCACCCGGAGGGACTCTGGGAAGCAGCTGTTTACCAGGGCTGTGAAGGTATCTCAGTGGTTTAACAACTGCTGCGAACCAGTGCAGGCCAACTGAGCAGCCTCCCGGGACCTGAAGTTTCTCCAGTCCTCAAGCCAGACAGTGTATCTGGCCCATGACGTGGAGGCGGGGCTGCCGTCAGGAGTATGGTTTCAACGTCAAGTGCTTTTACATCTCTGACCTGCAGTTTCCTCTCATCTATGATGGGAATGATAGAACCTATATCACAGGGCCACTGCGATGGCCTGGCCTCACCACCTGGCAGGGCCAATGCAATGGAATTGGGGTACAGTGTATGAGGGGATCAGCTCCAGGGGCAAAGGTTTTGCAGCAAACACCCAAGATTAGTCTGTAGTGCCCTCCTCAGTGGACCTCAAATAATTTTTGAGTGGCACTTTGCCACTTTGGACAGTACCTTTGGTGATGGTTAGTAGGTGGCACTTTGGCGTACGTGCTTGTAGGTTCATAAACTGTTTCCAAATCATATGGCCAATCTGGGGCCTTTCAGACTTACAGTCTGCACTGTTGTTCTTCCTTCCCCATCCACTGGCCGTCCCAGGCCGGCTGGGGCCCTGACAGCTCTGGTTCTTGTTCTCCAGTCTCTGCTCTGTAGAGCCATCTGTCCAGAGGCTGAGAAAGACAGTTGGCCATGGGAAGTCCCGAGCAGAGAGGGGCATATCATGGCGGTGTCTCTCCAGCCGATGGGTTTCCTCAGGCCCCACTGGCTCCCTTCCTGCTCACACCACGTGGTTGTTCGTGGTGAGTCAGGGAAGACAGAGGAATAGCTCCCCTGCCTGGGCGTTACACAGGTGCCGCTTGAGCCCCGTGTGTGGCTATCTGGTGAAATGGCCCTTCACTGTTCCCTCTCAGCCTCTTCGCCCTAGGACACAGACAAGCACCAGGGCTGGGTGAAGAATGGACTGGGACCACAGCCTCTGTGCTGTACTAAGGACCCTCCAAACACTCTGGCTCGGCTGCCGGACTGAGTTCACTGTGCCCTGCTCATCTGTGCCATGATTGACCTCTTCCCTTGGGGGCCCTCAGCCCCCTGCATAGACACCTCTCTCTGGTCACCCCCTCAGTTGGTCAGGCATGGCCGAGTAGGTCTGAACCCCAGCAGGGGCCACAGCCTGCATCTGCTCCTGGGGGGGGCGGGCGGGTCTCATCCCTGGATGAGAGACATCCATGGGTCTGGCCCCTCACCAGATGTGTCCAGACTCCCCTGGCCCCCCTGCAGAGGACCCAGCCGGGCTCTTGCCTGGGGCCTCTTTACAGCTCCAACTACATCAGACATGGTGCTCCTTGTAGGTCTGCTTTCTTAGTGGAGAGTGAGGGGAGTTAGGTCTATGACTGGTTAAGGGGAGGCCACTCTCTGTAGACATGGAGACCCTTCATCTGGGGGCTACACAGCAGCAGCATCTTCCAGAGCTGGGACCTCAGGGCAAGGCCATTCCTCTTTGTAATCTGAAGTCAGGAAGTGTTAGTGGAAGGGCACCCCGGTGGGCTGTGAGGCTGTGTGGGTCCTTAGCCGCTGATGCCCACTGAGCTAACATTTATTATGTGCCAGGCACTGTGCTAAGCTCCTTACATGAACCAGCTCATTGAATACACTCCAATAGCCCATGAAGAAGGTACTTTTAGTATCCATTCCACTTTCCAGATGAGGAACTAAAGTGCAGATAAGCTAGACTAAACTGGCAAATGGTCTAGCTGGAGTATGGATTCTGTCTCTACGGCCAGTGCTCGTAAGGAAACAAAATGAATGGATTAGCAGAGGCAAAGCCTCTTTACCTAAGAGATGTCAAATGTAAGGTGTAGAGCAGGGAGTCAGTATACTTTTTCTTAAAGGGCCAGAAAATACATATTTTCCACTTTGCAAGCCATATGGTCTCTGTCATACCCAGTCTGCCTTTGTAAGCTCTAAAGCAGCTATAGCTAACACGTAAGCAAGTGAATGTGATGTGTTCCAATAAAGGTTTATTTACATAATAGATGGTGGGCCAGATTTGGCCCTCAGACCATAGTTTGCCACCCCTGATGCAGAGGAAAGCTTCAATGCCCTTGACAAACTGGGTGACCTCAGATTAGTCATTTAACACCTTCATCTTTGGTTTCCTCATGTCTAATAACTAAACACTATGGGGTACTTATTAACTGATTTGTTTTAAAATTATGCACTGAGCCCCTTGTAAGAGCCACGTACTGTGCCGGGAGCTAAAGATATAGCAGGGAACAAGACAGAGGTCATCCTGTCCTCATGGAGTCCACACCTGTGAGCATGACAGAGATAACCTTGGGTAAGGACATCAGCTAGCACCGTGCTTTGCTCAGGCAGAAATTCAACAAATATACCTCTTCCCATTGTCACGCCCCTGACTCATTATTCAGGACCCACTGCTTTCAAGTTTGTTGTCATTTGTACCCATACTGAGTAAAAAGGCAGGAGCATGTGGTGGAACCCAGGACTTTAATATGTTTATAATCCATTTTTATGAAACACTGGCCTCATTGTGAATTGTAATTTTTTCATTAACTGATCTCATTTTACTTGGTAATATCCATTTAGGTATGTGCGAGCAGTAAAACTCCATTTCTCTTAAATATTATATGATTCAGTTGATTCACTGATTTAGAATTTTACTCCCCCCATTGCAAATGAGTGAGTCATCCATCTTTTGAGAGATAACAAGGACCTTCAGGATCAGGCGAGCCCCGTGTTGCCCTTCAAGCGTACCTAGTTGGGGGGGCCAAAGGCAACCCGAGTTCTGGGATGGAGCTCTGAGAGCACCACCGTCCTAAAAGCTCTTGCTTTGTCATAGAAATGCACGTGTAGTTTGTATTTTACTCTTCAGTATGTCCTAATATGTTTAACGTATCTGAGTTTCCTTCTGTATCTTTAAGGAAAATTGGTAACTGAGATGATAGGTCATGTTTGTCTTTGGAATTCACCTCTATCCAGCCCTTTGCTCTGGAGAGGCAGTGCGGCTTTGTGGTTAGGACTACTGCCTCGGGGGACAGACATCCTGAGACTGCACCTCAGCTACTGCACTTCCCTCTGAGTGAACCGGGGCGAGTTTCCCATCCTCTCTGTGCCTCACCTTCATTATCTGTAAAATGGAGCCAGTAGCACTTCCCACCTGGTAGGGTGAGTTGAGTCGATATGTGAAAAATGCTTAATGGCAGAGCCTGACTCATGCTAAACACTCAGCAAGTGCTAGCCGTGATAGTTATCCCAGGTGTTACACGGATCTCCAGTTTGGGGTATGTCCCAAGGACATGGCCCCCGAAGAGGAGAGGTGCATACACATTTTCACCCAGCGCCTGCGAGTCCCAGCTCCATTTACAGAAGTTTTGGCATCTCTCTGACTAAGGTCTCCGGCATCGGCGTGCTCGCTCTGCTTTCAGAATCTTCGGCTCTCTAATTTGCAGGGAGCTACAACAGCTCCCTTCTGTCCATGACACCCTCTGTGCACCTCCTCCAGTGATGGGGGCTTCCTCCCCCTGCAGCACCCCTCCCTAGGTGCTGGAAGGGTCCCCCTCTTACTCCTAGGCCTCCTCTGCTTCCCAGACTGGCTCTTCCAAGAGTCCGTCAGGAGCAAGTGGTGGTAAGAGCTGTGGTCTGCAGCTCTGAGCTCTCCAACCTTGAAGACCATGGAACCCTAGCCCCTGGCCTGTCTCGGCCTGTACCTTTAAGTTACCTGGCATAGGTGTGCATGCACCTACTGGCTCCATACAGACAGCTGAGGGGACTTTGGCAAGTGTGCCAAGCCTGCCTCTCCTGTTCCTAACGCCCCTTCTGCTTCCTCCTGGTCCCTGTCTCATTCCAGGCTCCTGACTCTGTCTCTTACATCATGTTTATGCATGGAAGGCGCCGTCCAGTGACCTTGGCATCTCTTTCCCGTTTTTCTGATCGCTGACCTTGAATGGTGGGCCTGACTACCCATCCCTGGGAACAAATTCCATAGTCTTGACCTGTCAGCCTATGTCCTGGCAAGACCTACCCATTATCGCCATAAAAGAAGGACTTAAATGACCCTCCAGGCTCCTCTTGCTATAGCAACACTGATTACCATTTGTTGTGCACTTATTCTGAGACAAGTGTTTTATATACATGACTGTATGTAATCCTCACAGATCTTGGGGGTGGTAGGTGGGTATTATTATTCCCACATTACAGGTGGGGAAATCAAGGCGTCAAGAGGTTGAGTGTTTGCTTGTGGTCATGTAGCCAGTGAATGGTGGAGCAGGGATTTATTTGAATCCAAGCCTCTGCTCTTATAGGTAATAATGCCTCTTCCATTTTTCTTGGAAGCTTCCAGGAAAACGATGAGCTCTTCTTGACCTGGTGTGAGCACTGCCCCCCACAGAGTCTACCAGGGGTCCAATGAGCAGTGCCCGGAGTATGTGGAGGTTTCGGGGTGGTATGGCTGTCCCCTGTGCCAACGATTCCCTGTCCTGGTGGGCAGAGCCTGAGGCAGCAGGAGGCAGTCTGGCCGAGGGTCCTTGCAGCCAGGTGAATGTCATACGGTGGGACCAGGAAACTCAGAGCAGGACCAGACAGTGGAGACAGAGGTGGACTGGCAAGAACTGGGCAGGGGAGCAGATGCCCAGCTCGGGGACCTGGGTGTGGGACAGGTTCAGAGCTGGCAGGGAATGGGGGTGCGATCTGGGGAAAGAGAAGCAGAAGCCCCATTTGCGGGCTGGGACCGGCATCTCTGATGAGAAGGCAGACTGGGAAAGGAGAAGGTTCTAACTTAAAGCCATGGGGCATCAGGTCACACCCATCGGCTTCCCAGCAGACCCTGTTGGGTATATTTCTATATCCGTTGCGCTAGTGGTTGTTGGGTGGGTGAATGGATGTATGGATGGATAAATGAGTTTGCGGAAGCATGAAGATTCTAGTCTCCCTTCCCCCACTCCCAAAGTTGGGGCTAAGATTGCTTTACCCAAGACAATGGTGAGGAAGGGAAAGGGGTTGTCATGGCATATGCAGGGGTGCACTCTGACCCACTGTCTCCTTATCCCTTCTTTCTCCAGAGGCCCCCGCCAAACCGGAGGAGGCAGAGGCTGAGCCCTTCACAGACTCCTCTCTGTTTGCACACTGGGGCCAGGAGCTCAGCCCCGAAGGCCGGCGTGTGGCCCTGAAGCAGTTCCAGTACTACGGCTACAATGCCTACCTCAGTGACCGCCTACCCCTCGACCGGCCCCTGCCTGACCTCAGACCCAGTGGGTGAGCAGAGTCAGTGGCCGGGCCCTTGTTGACCTGCAGGTGGGGAGGTGGGGTCACCGCGGTGCTGGGGGCAGAGCTAGGACTTGGTGTCTGGACTCCTGGGTCTCTTCCCGGCTTCAGCCAGGGTCTGCCCACTTGGCCTGCATCAGGCAAGTCACTGTCTCCCTACTCCCCCAGCCTCAGTTTCTCCATCTGCTAAGCAGGGGGAAGGCTTTCTTCCATTAGAAATTTGAAGGATTAATAACCTAATTTAATCCTTAAGGGAACGAGAATCATCTGGCATTCCT
>NW_006799037.1:1916168-1934594 GCF_000442215.2 Lipotes vexillifer | reverse complement strand
CATTCCTGTTAATAAGTCATTTTAACCCAATCAGTTGCATTTTTATGAACAATTATTTTTTTCTGTAAATTAGTTTTTTAAAGTACATCCATCTTCTGAGGCTAACAAGTCATTACACCCAACAGAGAAGTCTGTCTTGACTTCTCTCTTCGTTACAGAAGATGTTCCTTTAAGGTTCAGTTAGAATTTTTATTACTACTGATTATTAAAAATGTGGGTATGTACCGTAGCTGAGAAAATCTCATTAACTTTTGTGAGCTCCCCACCAACACCTTCTTTTCCCCACTTTCCCCTTATTTTTAAAATTTTCTTAAAAGCTGCAAACCACAGTGAGCTTATATCTGGAGTTTTCAGGGAAGATCTTGCTGCTGGGCTTGGGGGCTATATTCTTTGGGAAGGAGAGTTCAGTTCAGTTTCATAGACATTTATTGAGCACCTGATGTATGCCATTTAGTTGGGTGTGGTTTTTCTTGGCCCAGGAGAACTTGGCTGGGCTCTAGAGATGAAAGAGCAGCTGAGGATCTACAAGGGGAGAGAAGAGTATATGTTCATTTAAAGGGTATTTATTGAGCACTTACTATGTGCCAGAATAGTCTAGACCCAGAGATAGAGCAGTGAACAAAACAGACAGGAATCCTTACCCTCGGGGAGCTTGTGTTCTATTCTAGTTAGGTGAGGACAGATAATAAAGCAAAGACACCTATGTAGTAGGTACTGTGGGAAAATGTAAGGTGGAAGAGGGAGATTGGAACAGCCTGGAATAGGAGGAGGGGTTGAATTTTTAATGAGATGGTCAGAGAAGGCCTCACTAAGAAGGTAACATTTGAGCAAAGATCTAGAGGAGATGAGGAAGTGAGCCATGTGGATACTCAGGGGAAAAACTTTCTGGACAGAGGGACCAGCATGTGCAAAGTTCCTTAGGTCAACATGTGTCTGGAATGTTTGAAGAAAAGGAAGGAGGTCCCTGTGGCTGGAACAGAGCAAACTAGAAGGCAGTAGTTGGAGGTGAGATCAGAGGGGCCACAGGAAGCAGATCAAGTCGGGGTGGGGGGTTGGTAGTTCTCAAACTTGGCTACACATTCAACTCCTCTGGGAGTTTTAAAATAATCCTGATACCAGGCTCTACCCTAGACCAATTGGGCAAGAGTTTCCAGAGGTGGAACTCAGTGCCCATGTTGTTTAGAGTTCTCAGGTGATTGCCGTGCACAGCCCAGGTTAAGAATTGCAGAGAAGGGCTCTGTTAACTGTTGCAAGGTATGTGACTTTTACCCTGTGAGGGGCTCCATGGGAAGAGAGCCACATGAAGAGAGACATAGGGTGAGGTCTGGAAGTGTCCCGAGCTCAGGAGCTTCTGTCCCTGTGGAGTTGGGGGTGCGTCACCCTCCCAATATGTGGATGTGCTCACCAACCTGGATGCTCTCTGAATTCCATATTTTAAGGATTTTTATGGAGGCATCATTACGTAGGCATGATTGATTATTAACGCATTTCCGAGCCTCTCCCCTCTCTCCAGAGAATGGGGGGTAGGACTGAAAGTTCCAAACTTCTAATCATGGCTTGGTCTTTCTGGTGACCAGCCCTCATTCAGGAGCCTGCCAAGAATCTTCCTCATTAGATCAAAAGATACTCCTACCTGGGCAGAAGACCTAAATAGACATTTCTCCGAAGGAGACATACAGCTGGCCAACAGGCACAGGATAGATGCTCAACATAGCTAATTATTAGAGAAATGCAAATCAAAACTATAATGAGGTAGCACCTCACACCAGTCAGAATGGCCATCATCAAAAAGTCTATAAATAATAAATGCTGGAGAGGGTGTGGAGAAAAGGGAACCCTCCTACACTACTGGTGGGAATGTAAATTGGTGCAGCCACTATGGAGAACAGTATGGAGGTTCCTTAAAAAACTAAAAATAGAACTACCATACGACCCAGCAGTCCCACTCCTGGGCATACATCTGGAAAAGATGAGAACTCGAATTCAAAAAGATACATGCATCCTGATGTTCACTGCAGCACTATTTACGGTAGTCAAGTAATGGAAGCAATCTAAATGTCCATCGACAGATGAATGGTTAAGAAGATGTGGTGTGTATATATATATATATAATGGAATATTACTCAGCCATAAAAAAGGAATGAAATGATACCATTTGCAGCGACATGGATGGACCTAGAGAATATCATACTAAGTGAAATAAGTCAGAGAAAGACTAATGTTATAGGTTATGTATATATATATATATATATATATATATATATATATATATATATATATATATATAATCTACACACACATATATATATGAATGAAGTAATGCCATTTGCAGCAACGTGGATGGACCTAGAGATTATCATGCTAAGTGAAATAAGTCAGAGAAAGACAGATATCATATGATATCACTTACATGTGAAATCTAAAAAAAACAAAACAAATGAAGTTATTTATAAAACAGAAATAGATTCACAGACATAGAAAACAAACGTATGGTTACCAAAGGGGAAAGGGGGGGGAGGGAAAAATTAGGAGTTTAGGATTAACAGATACACACTACTATATATAAAATAGATAAACAACAAGGGCCTACTGTATAGCACAGGGAACTATATTCAGTATCTTATAATAACCTATAATGGAAAAGAATCTGAAAAAGAATAGATATATACATAATATGTATAATTGAATCACTTTACTGTATACCTGAAACTAACACAACATTGTAAATCCACTATAATTCAATAAAAAGTTATCTGTTTTGAGAAAAAAAGAGATACTCCGATCACCCAGGAAATTCTAAAGGATTTGGGACCTCTGTGTCAGACACTCCTTTCACTCAGTAAATTACAAAGGATTTAGGGGCTATGGGTCAAAGACTAAATAAATATTGTCAGGAACTGGAGGCAGAGATCAATATATGTATTTCTTACTATTTCACAGTATTATTAGTGTAAGACTGATAATAAATATTGTCAGGAACTGGGGGCAGAGATCAATATACGTATTTCTTACTATTTCATAGTATTATTATTAGTCTCCATTTTACACAAGAGGAAACTGAGGCGCAGAGAGATTATGTAATCTGTCCAAGGTCACTAGTGGCAGAACTGGGATTTGAACTCAGGCAGTCTGGCAATAGAATTTGTGCTTGTAGCCGTCACTGTGTTTCACTGCCTTGAGGTGTCCATTTGTGTCATTCTACTAGGGATGGGGCCTGCTTTAACAATGTATAGCATGGAGCTGATTGGCTTATCTGGTTCAGGAAGTGGAAACATTGTTTTAGTGAACCTCAAAGCTGTTATCAAGGCATAGAGTGAAACCTCAGCTATGGCAAATGTTGGGATTTAGAGCAAGGTGGGTAGGGGTACAGGGAGCATCTGGAGAGGAAGCCTCATGCTAAGGACAGTCTCTAGAAGAATCACACCAGGTGTACCTTGCTTCAGTCCCAGCTCCTGTGCCTTTTCTCCTTTTACCTCCTGTTTGCCCTTGGGGATCGCTGCCCCTGGAGGCATCCTTGGATTCGGCACTCTGCTCTTTGTATTCTTTTTTTTGCGGTTCGCGGGCCTCTCACCATTGTGACCTCTCCCGCTGCGGAGCACGGGCTCCGGACGCACAGGCTCAGCGGCCATGGCTCACGGGCCCAGCCGCTCCACGGCATGTGGGATCTTCCCGGACCGGGGCACAAACCCGTGTCCCCTGCATCGGCAGGCAGACTCTCAACCACTGCGCCACCAGGGAAGCCCTGCTTTTTGTATTCTTGACTTTGCCAAGTTCTAACCCTGATGCTATGCTCATTGGCTTCATTCCTGGACCAGAAAGTGGATGTCCCAAATTCTTCCCTACCCTCCCTCACATCACCTCTGGCTGGGCCCTTATTTTGTCTCCTTTCTTGGTAATCTGACCACCTTGTCATCTGGCTGAGAGAGGGCCAAAGTGTGCTCAGTGCCTTATACACAGGACAAGAGGTAACTAGAAGGAAAAAAATCCATCCAACTGGTTGCTAGGTAGGCTTCATTAGTTTATTTATCCAGTTGAGCACCAAGTGTGTGCCAGGTACCCAGTAAAGCGTCAGACAGAGAACCCTCAAGGAGCTTACACTGTAGTGGGATCCAGAGTGGAAGGTGATGGGATCAGAAGGCAAGTGATCAGAAAACTTGCAGAGGATCTCCTGCCTCCTTGGGAAGGAGTCATCCATGCAGGTTTCTAGTAAGTCAGGGACTGCACTTGACACCCACAGAAGCCCTGTCCTCCTGGGGCCTCTGCTCAGGGAAGCAGCACTTGGAGGTTGATGTCTGCAAGGAGCCGCCCTTTACCAGTTTTGGCCACTCTCCCCTGGAGATGGAAGTCATCTCAGGTGGCCTTGGCTTGAAGCAGGATTTTGGTTCTCCAGCCAGAGGCTGAAGTTAGGCCGCGGCAGTGAGAGCGCTGAACCCTAGCCATTACACCACCAGGGACCAGTGGCCAGTGACAAGGCTCTGGCCCATCAGCTTTGTAGAAATAAATTTCTACAAAGAGACGGAAAGTAGTGAAACAAGTAAAGTGTTTATTGGGAGGAAAAAAGAGTACGTGTGAATAGGCACACACGGGTGGACTCAGAGAGAGAGTAGCACACTCCTGGTAGTTTGAATCACGTATATGGGGCATTTCTTCTGGGCTTCCTTTGGCAGTGATCTTGCTTTGCCTGGTTCTGAGTCCTTATTTGGTTTACATGAGGGTCGTCCCATGTGCGCGCGCCCATCCCTTAGCCAAGATGGATTCTAGCGAAGAAGCCTATGGATAGGTTGACATCACTCCCTTTTTGACCTTCAAGGATCTTTTCTGCCCATGTGTAGTTGGGAAGGTCTTCTTGACCTCAAGAATGAGAAATACGTGGTCTCTTATCTTTTATCTGGGCAGGGCTCAGCTCCTCTCTCGCTCTGGCTATTTTGGAGTATCTGTCCCCAGGGAACAAACTCCAGCTGCTCAGCCTGAGGCCCGTCTATCTCCTGCCTCAGAAGGACATGGGAACTGGAAATGCCACGGTTTCAGTAGCCTCATCTGGGGTCTTTGATCCATGCAGAGAGAGGACGTATTTCCTCCGGGCACCAGGACACTTGGCTTTCGGGGAAGTCAAAGTGCCATTCATTCTTCCTGCATTATTGTAATAAGAACAGAGCAGGCCCCTTGGCCATCCAGGTGGGAAGACCCAGGGGAGGCAGGACAGTGGTTGCCTCTTCTGGTGAGCCTCCTAGACTTCACCCCACGTGAGGCCTTTGCCAGATCTGGACAGGGGTTTGCCTTCTTGCTTCCAGGGGTGAAAGACACCGGGGCCTCAGGATCGAAGGGGACAAAGTCTGCATCTCAGTCTGGCCGGACTTTACTCCATCCCTCATGTCTCCAGTTACAAGCTCCAAACATCCCCATGGTTTTCTCTGTGTCCCTCGTCCTGCCTCCCAATGTCCCACCTGCCCCTTCTTATCTGTAGCCTCCAAAATAACCTCCCAGAGGCAAAAAGAGAAGAAGGGAAAGACGAGTCTTGATTGGGGTGTGGACTACGTAGTTACATATATTTGTCAAAACGCATCGAACTACACGCTTAAGATCTGTGCATTTCACCACATATAAATTAAGCATCAACTTTTTGAAAAATTATGGTGTGAGAAAGAGATCAAGGAAGTCCTTTGCCTGTGGGATGGCGAGGGAGGATGGAGGCGACATCTTTCGGGAGGTCACTGAGAAAATGGGTTGTGATTGTGGGGAAGGAGGATCGTGGAGGGCTAAAGCAAGCTTGCCAGTCAGGACAGGAGGGTAAGGGTGGGCCTTCCACCCCAGTGATGGCGGGTGGGGTAGTTAGCATATTGGTACTCACCAGCTCCACAGCAGCCGGTGCCTGCCTCATTGTTTCCTGCAGGCAGTGGGTATTATTTCCATACAGGGGCCAGGGGATATAAGGGATGAGCCCTTGATCCAGTGGGCATTGGATATGGGTAGGAAGAGGAGGGGCTTGTGGGCTCCGGCTTCAGGGCTGTCACATTGCCATGGCAACTCTATGGCCTACATCTAAGGTAGCTCAGGGCAGAGCCTCCAGCAGGTATTGCTTCCTGCCTCTTGCTGGCAGATCCTCAGAGGCCCCTGAGCCATCAGTAATGATGTTGCCTTTCTCGCCAGCATCCCCTGAGGTCCACATCCCTCCCAGGAGTGCGGGTGGACTGGCCCTTGGGTTGACTGGTAGGTTAAGGCCTGGGGCTTGAGGCACAAGGGGCTGGTAAAGGGGATTGGACTATTTTCTGCAGCCCCAGGTAGGAGCAACTGGGGCAGACCCACACATACCCACCCACAAAGGAGCCCTGGGTCCTGAGCTGGAGAGACCCTGTGTGAACATCCAAGTGGAAAGAAGCAGGATAAGATTATAGAAGAGAAAGAATGCAGCCTGGAGCCAGGGCTCTGGGTCCCCCTAGGAGCAGGTTCGGGTCCATCCAAGGTGGCTGTGGGTATTTGCTGCCACCACTGTGAGGATGGGCACCAGGTTTGTGTGTATGGATTGGAGGGCCATGGGGTCTTCATGGTGCAACCTCCAGACAGACATCTGAGATCTCTGAACTTTGGGGGTCAGCAGTGCTGTCTTCATGAGTGTGTATGGTAGGCAGGATAATGGCCTCCCAAGGGTGTTCACGTCCTAATCTCTGGAACCTGTGAATATGGTATGTTACACGACAAAGGAGAATTAAGGCTGCGGGTGGAATTAAGGTTGCTAATCAGCTGACTAAAATAAGGAGATCATCCTGAATTATCTGGTTCGACCCTGTGTAATCACAGGGCACTTGAAAGTGGAGGAATAAGCCAGAGAGATGGCTATGTGAGAAGGACTCAACCAGCCATTACTGGCTTTGAAAATGGAAAAGAGCCATGAATGTGGGCAGCCTTTAGATACTGAAAAAGGCAAGAACAGTATCTAACAGCTTATCACCTAGAACCTACAGAAAGGAATGCAGTTCTGCTGATACTTTGATTTTAGCCCAGTGAGACCTTTGTCAGACTTCTGGCCTCCAGAACCAGAAGATAACAGATTTGTGTTATTTGAAGTCACCAAGTTTGCGGGACTTGTTTACAGCGGCAGTATTAGTATCAGGACACTATACAGTGGGCCCCTTTTGCACAGGATCCTGAGAAGGCTAGAAGGGCTCTGCGCTTGGTTTAATGATCTGCTGTTGCTGTGCTAAAATTCTTAATAATTTTTCGGCAGGGGCCACCATATTTTCCTTTTGCACTGAGCCCCATAAGTTATGTATCTGGTCCTGGCAGGGAAGGGGGGTGGTTTCAGGTGAGGAGCTGGGACATGATTGCTGGATCATCTGGGGGTTCCTACACTGGGGCTGAGGATTTACACCAAGAGCCACCACTTGCTCACTTAACGTGGCAGGCACTGTGCAAACTGCTTAATGTCTATGTTGTCCTTTAACTTTATCCTCTCGTCTCTCTGGGGTAGTTATTATTATTTCCATTTTACATAGGAGAATACTGAATATTTGCAAGGTTAAGAAACTTGGTCAAGCTCCCACCAGTGGTATGTTGCAGAGCCAGTATTTTTACCCGTGTCTGTGTCTCCAGGACACTACTCAGGCCCCTTGCCCCGCCCTGCCTAGGGGAGCTTTTCTAGTTTGGGATTTTGGCTCTGTGGAGATGACCCAGAAGTCTTTGAAAGATGAGACTTCCATGAGGGCAGCCTCAGGACAAAGCGGGTAAAATCAACACCCTGGGTAATGGTTCTGCTGTTGCATCAAAAATGTTGACTAGGGCTTCCCCGGTGGCGCAGTGGTTGAGAGTCCGCCTGCCGATGCAGGGCACACGGGTTCGTGCCCCGGTCCGGGAAGATCCCACATGCCGCGGAGCGGCTGGGCCCGTGAGCCATGGCCGCTGAGCCTGCGCATCCGGAGCCTGTGCTCCACAACGGGAGAGGCCACAACAGTGAGAGGCCCGCGTACCACACACACACACACAAATGCTGACTACACAAACATAGGGAGATACACTTCTTAACTGGAGCAATCTGGGAAAATGCTTCTGGATCCTAGTTAATTAAACATATTATGGGCCAGTAGTATCACATAGTTGTTCTTAAAGATGATGTAATCTTGAGCCGTATTAATGTCTTAAAATGGGGAGGCAATAGTTTTGTTTTACTCAGATCACAACTGCAGAATTGGATTTTATGGGATATAGAGAAAGTGGCATATGTTTAGAGGAGAATGCCTCAGGAGAAAAGCTTAGTAACATGACAAACAGATGAAGTTTTTGCTAGATTATAGAGTGATGTGTAGAACCCAGTTCCCTGGAATCCAAGGCCAGGTCTGTCACTTACAGAGCTGGTTGACCTCCAGCAAGTTACCTAGCCTCTCTGTGTCTTGGTTTACCTATCTGTAAATTAGAGATGGTAATACAGAGATTGAATGCGTAATATACATAGAGCTCTTAGAACATTGCCTGACATCATAGTAACTGCTGTTTAACTTTTTGCTACTTTTTATCTGGGTCTCTGATTTGTAAAAGAGATGGCCTGGGGGACATGGTCATGACTTTACCAGAAAGACCGCAAAGTGCACAAGGAGCCACACGGGACAGGCCTTCCACCCTGGCACTAGGTGAGGAGGGCCAGGTAGGCAGTGTAGGACAGAGTGATTTCTCCCCAGCACCAGAGTTCTGGGCATCAGAGGCCGGAGCAAGGCTCTGCTGGAGAGCAAAGACGCTCCATCCTCCTTTGTCCCACCTGTCGGGCCTGCCTTCCCTTACCCCACGTTCCTCAGCTCTCCTTGCCACTGGCCTGGCCTGCTCACCCACAGACTTCCCACAAGGAGATGCTCGGTCCTTTGTGTGATTTTTCCACCAGAGCCAGCTGACTTTTATTCCGTGGGTGGCTGTCCATGTAGTCCCAGGGACCCCATTTTCCCTGGATTTCTCAGATGTTTTAGGAACAAATGGTCCCCCTGCTTCCTGTTGGCTGTTTACATTTTAATTGATTCATTTCTCTCTTGTTCCCCTTACAATCTACATTTGACATAGCAGATCCTTTCTCTAAATCAGGAGTCCCCTTGCAGAACTTCTGCCTCTGGATGAAAGCTGGACATTTTGATGATCACATCTACTTAGAAGTTTACCTGTGGTGATTCCAGTGTCAGATGCTCATCCAGGATCAGGCTGTGGCCCATTTCTTTTTTTTTTTTTTTTTTTTTTTGCGATATGTGGGCCTCTCACTGTCGTGGCCTTTCCCGTTGCCGGACGCGCAAGCTCAGCGGCCATGGCTCACGGGCCCAGCCGCTCCGCGGCATGTGCGATCCTCCCGCACCAGGGCACGAACCCGTGTCCCCTGCATCGGCAGGCGGACTCGCAACCACTGCGCCACCAGGGAGGCCCGGCCCATTTCTTTTGCCTTGCAGACTGTGAAAGCTCCTGTTCTCAGATGTCCGTTGTCTCTTCCACATCGGAGCCAGACGTGGCCTCCTGCCAGGCCCCCGAAGCCCCTGACTACACTAGGTAGCCCCACTAGCTCCATGTACCGTCTGACTTATTGGATGATCTGGGCTTATTGTTGTGGTCAGGCAGGGAGTATGTGTTCAACTCCATGATTCCCATTCTGTCAGGCCACAGTGGGATTCCCACCCACAAAGCTTTCCCGGGCCTGCATTCCTTCTATTGTCTGCTATTTGAGCATTTATTCATTTGCTCGTTCAGCCAGATACCCGGTGCTTTCTGAGCTTGTACTCTGTGCTGGACACTGTGTGAGGCACAAGGGGGACCTGGTGAGCAAAGCAGATATGGTCTTGACCTCATGCAGCTTATACTTGAATGGAGACACTGACGTCTGTTAAATAACCACGTAAAAACACGTTGCCATAGCATATAAGAAAAACGAAAGAGGCTGTGAGAGTCTAACAGGGGGATCCGATCCCAGTCCAGGAAGTGCACTGGGTCTTTCTTTGCTAGGATAGGTGTGCTCTCATGGAGGAAAAGGCACTGAACTCACTCAGATGACCACAGATGGCTGGGATTCTTTGTAGGCCAGTGTCTACACAGTCACATAATCACACCAGCAGAAGCCACATATCCAGGCTCTGGAGGAGGGCAGCGTGGCTCAGGACGCCCTGGACAGGCTCGAGTCTGCATCCTCTCTGTTCATCTCTTAGAGTGCCGTGTCTCTGACAGTGACTGTCCACATCTGCAGCTCACTCAGTGACAGTGTTCTGTTTCCTCCCCCATCATTTCTGCTTCCGTCTTCTTAGGGTACCTCATTTTCAACCTCCCCATGAGAAAGGGCTTGATAGGGCTGCTGGTCCTTCGTCAATATTATGGGATCCGCGGCTATAAGAGCTCCCGGGCTAGACTGCTCTGTGCACTGACTGCCAGCCTGTCGATAGCCACCTGGGGCTCAGGAAGCAGTCTCTGGTCCCATGAGTTGTGGGCGGAATGGTGAGGCCACCTGGCAGAGGACACAGACAGCTTCATACAAGGAGTATATGTGGGGAGGGTTTAGCTCAATGGGAGCAATGGGACAAGAAGACAATTTTAGGCTTCACGTGCCCAGTAGTATTTTATCATGTTAGTCCACATCATCCTATTAGGCACACTACATCTGCCCCATCTTTCATCAGAGTTGACCTGGAGTGACTTCCATTTTGCCCCTCCCTCCACCAGGTCTTTGGGTTATCACAGCACCAGTGTCTGGACAGATGAATCTCTGGGCGGGTGTGGAAAGAAGGTACAGACCCTAGTTTAGCGGAGACTATGAGTACTGGCTTTGGAGGCACATGAGCCCAGGTGTAAGCCCTGGAAGATAATTTACTGCCTCAGCCCTATTTCCCTCATCTGTAAAATGGGGATAAAATGTTTACTGTATAAGACTGTAGGAAGGAATAAAGTTCAGAGCGGGGAAAAAAGAGTAAAAACATCCGTATATCTCTTAGCATGGTTTATGGCAAATCATAAGCACTCAGTAAATGGAAATTAGTACTATTGTTACTTCCAGATATTCTGTGAGGAGTCCCTGGGCAGTAGGGGTAGCTGTACCGTGCAGTCTCTGAGCTCCAGAGGTTGTGGTGATAGAGATGCCAGGCACAGGGAGTGGAGGTCTTGACTGCACTCGTGCCCAGTGACAACCCCCATATTGCCCTCATCCTCGGCTCTCATTAAGCCCAACAGACTGGTCGCTGGCAGGCTGGGAGCCTATCTAATCTGGAAAGCTCTGGAAGAAGCCAGAAGTGTACCCAAGTGAGGCCAGAGGACGATCAGGCAAGTCCTGTGGGTACAGGTAGAAGGGTGGAGGCCAGAGTGAGGACACAGATAGCTGTAAGGGACAAGAAGCCACTGCTGATCCCAGGGTTTACGCTCTAGGTGGTTAACGGTACAGCTGAGCCCTTGTGTGCTGACCACGGGTACAGGGTAGAGCCGCTCTAGGAGAAAGCTGGGAAGAAAGAGGGGCTTCGGGCACTCAGGGGAGTGGGTACCTGGGAGTGTCATCTTCTCTCTGTTTGGTCCAGGTCGGTCCCTCCTCCACTCCCAGAATCCAGGCATAGTTGGACCTGGTTCCCTGTGCACATTGGCCGGCAGACCACAGCTCACATTCTACTTTTTTTTTTTTTTTTAGCCAGTCACAACAGGACAAATACTGTATGATTCCACTTATATGAGGAATAGAGTAGTCAAATTCTTAGAGACAGAAAGTATAACACTGGTTATCAGGTGCCTGAGAGAAGGGAATGGTGAGTTTTTGTTTAATAAGTGCAGAGATTACATTTTGGAGGATGAAAAAAAGTTCTGGAGATGGATGGTGACAACAGTTGCTCCAGAATATAAATGTACTTAATGCCACTGAACTATACACTTAAAAACAGTTAAGATGGTAAATGTTTATGTTCTGTATCTTTTACCACAATTTTTAAAAACAAAATAAAAAATTTTTTTTTTTCTTGCGTTATGCGGGCCTCTCACTGTTGTGGCCTCTCCCATTTGCGGAGCACAGGCTCCGGACGCGCAGGCTCAGCGGCCATGGCTCACGGGCCCAGCCGCTCCGCGGCACGTGGGATCCTCCCGAAACGGGGCACGAACCCGCGTCTCCTGCATCGGCAGGCGGACTCCCAAGCACTGCGCCACCAGGGAAGCCCTCACATTCTACTTTGATCTTCGCTCTGGAAGAGGTCAAGCAGCCTCCATGAGTCATGCTCTGATGGATCGGGAGCTCGTAGATTTGCCGAGGTCACAGGGAGGGGAGAATCCATCTGTCCAATATGGGGGTGTCTGGCTGCTGCCCTGGGTGGTACCCAGTGGCAGAGCGCCTGGCTCGGCCTTCCTTAGTCTGCTCCTGCTTCCCTGCCTCTCGCGGGTAGTGGCAGCGCTAAGGCTTTTGATATAAACTTGCCTCATAAACAGCTCCAAACTGTGTCAGGGAGCTCTGCTGGGAGGCTGCCTACATAGCCGCTTCCATACCCACACCACCTCTGTGTGCAGAGATGGATGTAGTTGACTTCATCATGACCATCAGTCCCGGCTTATTAGACAGCCACAGTACTCCCCTCTCAGAAATGCCTTGTTTTTATCTCTAGTGGAAAATGGCTCAACTTTGAACAAGAATAAAATAAAAAGGGAACTTTTATGGTTAATTTTACAGGAGAGTGTACCTCTTCTCAAAATGTGCAAGGGACCGGTCTGGTACAGTCAGGCTTTCTCAAGGAGCACAAATAGGGAAGGGCCAGTTACACCTGGTGGTCCCTCCGATTCTCACGTCCCCTGGCCCTTCTCTGGAGAGGCAAGCGGAGAAGGGGAGGGCAGAGGCAGACACCAGAGCAGGTGGGGACGGCAGGCTCTGGGAGCAAAGGCTGTGCTGGCCAGACCCAGGAGGATGCAGGTGCTGGGGGAGAACATCTCAGTGTGTGAATATGAGAGGCACAGCCCTCGGGCAGAGGCTGGTGCTGGTTTGTGGGTGAAGTGGCCGGACTCAGGAACAGAATTTGCTGGGCTCGGGTCTGGAACAACCCTCTTGGACGTGTGTTTCTTCGGAAGGCCTTGGGCTGCCCCACTGCAGGCAGGCTTCTGTCCTGAGTTCAGTATCCGGCAGTGATGATGGTGAGTGTGACCCGCAGGTGTGCAGACATCTCACCTGATGTGCTGTTCTTCCCTCTTTTGGCCTCTCCTCTCAGCCACGTAAGTCCTGCTTTGATGTTGAAACAAAGGTTGCAATCATACTGTGTGAATGTGTGTGTGTTGGGGACTTTGAAAATGATGCTGTCAGTTCATTCAAGAGATGCAGGCTGAATGCCTGTTGATGGTCAGGAACAGTGCCCGGCAGAGGGCATGCAGTCATGAACAAGATCTGTCCCTACCATCAGGAAGCTGTGGTCTAGTCATAGGATGACCAACCCATCCCAGTGTGCTTGGGACTCTCAGTGTTGAAACTGGGAGAGTCCTGGGCAGACCAGGATGAAGCTGGTCACCCTGCCTAGTCACAACAGTGGTAAGGGGATGTATGTGTCTTGTGGCATTTGGTGACGACCAGGCACTGGCTAGGAGGGAGAGAAAGTTTGCAAGCTATTGCTTTAGTGAGACATCTTCCATTCACCACATGTGAGATAGAAGATCCTGAACTGCACAGAGAAGACACCTCTGACCATTGCTTCTACCTCCCTTAATCTGTGACAAGATATGGAGAGCAGGGAAGTGGCTTGCCCAGGATTACGCAGCAAGTCGGGGCACAGCTGGGTCAGCATCTGGGTGGCTCTATTCGTCCCCCTCCCCTGCAACGTTCTCTCCTTATAAACTATCCCACCTCGTCTTTCTTAAACTGCCTGCCCTTCACCTGCCTGCTCACGCAGACCCGGGTTTAGGTTAGATGCCATGAGGTGTGGAGAAAAAGCACCGTGGCTGTTCCTGGGAGGGCCCTGAGCGGCTCCCAGGAGAGAAGGGGAGGAAGGAAGGGTTGGGTTTAAGGAGGTCAGGACATTTGGCCTGGAGGGATCACTTAATTCCAGTGCAAAGGAACCGAGAGCCTGCTGGAGACTGAAAGTGAGCAGCTGGGGCCACAAATCCAGGGGAGGGAGGGTGGAAGAGGAAGGGGGCCTGCTGGTGGGAGAGGACCTGACTCTCCTTCAGAGGGAGGAGGTTTGTATGAAAAGAGCGTGCTGAGATCAGTGGCAAGCATGTGAAACTTAGGCCTTATGCAGGCATATCTTGTCTTATTGTATTTCACTTTACTGCACTTCGCAGATACTGCATTTTCTACAGATTGAAGGTTTGTGTTGTCAAATGATGCTTAGCGTTTTTTAGCAATAAAATATTTTAAATTAAGGCATGTACATTGGGTTTTTTGGACATAATGCTATTGTACACTTAATACACTACAGTGTAAGTAAAAACATAATTTTAAATGCACTGGGAAACCAAAATGTTTATGTGACTCACTGTATTGCAGTATTTGCCTTATTTCAGTGGTCTGGAACCGAACCTGCAGTATCTCCGAGGTATGCGTGGGTAAAATAAATAAACCTGTTAGTTTTGTTCAATTCCAAAAACCTACTATATGCCACACCCTGGCTTAAGGTTGGGAGCTAGCACAGTAGCAAAACAAAGTCCCTGCTCTCAGGGAGGGTTATTATAGTAGAGGGAGACGGGCAATAAACACACACGAATATGATGCACTCTCCTAGGTGTTCTGTTCAAAAGGGCTGTTAAGTAACAACCTTGTTCGAAAGAGTCTTCCATGCGAAAATAGTGATCAGCAGAGTTTAGCTTGTAAAACAAAAGTAACGTTTCTACTCTGCTCGCAGAAAGATCTTCAGGAGACAGATCCTAGACATAGCAGCTGCTCAAGCCATCAGGACAGCCGTGGCCGTTACTGGGAGACATTCAACTTGGTCTCCTTGGAAGGCGGAAATGGAGTGGTTAGGCTGAGAAGAAGGGGAGAGAGGAGGAGAAGGCAGGTAACCCCTAACTCTGGAAAAGACTTGAGAACCACCGGAAGCCTCAGATAGTGAGGCTCTGAGAACTCAGAGGAAACCCCTGGAGAAGTGGGGAGAGACATAGGGTCACAGTCTTCGTGCTGGTGGAGTTCGTGGGGCGGACAGTGAACTGACAGTGTACTGATATATTGACCTTATTAGGAGCTGTTCATTACACTTTCATCAAAGAAAAATAAAGGTCATGTGCTAGTAGTCTGACCATATAAAGGATTTTTTTTTTTTTTGCGGTACGCGGGCCTCTCACTGTCGCGGCCTCTCCCGCTGCGGAGCACAGGCTCCGGACGCGCAGGCTCAGCGGCCATGGCTCACGGGCCCAGCCGCTCCGCGGCATGTGGGATCTTCCCGGACCGGGGCACGAACCCGTGTCCGCTACATCGGCAGGTGGACTCTCAACCACTGCGCCACCAGGGGAGCCCTAAAGGATTATTTTTAAGCTGCAGTTAGCAAGTAGGTTGTATGTTAATACTTCTGTCAGTCTCCATGCTTAAGGAAAGGTCAGCTGCTGGTCTTGATAACCATAAATAAGCACTAGCCAGAAGCATTATTTGGCTGTTAACCAGCAACCTTTTAATTTCTGTTATAACAAGACTATTCACAACAAGAAGAAATTTTTGGAAAGGGTCTGTTAAGCTTAAGGAGTCGTTCCAGTTTCTACTTCATTTAAGTCCGTCCCTCCACCTCCTCATCTCCTCCTGCCCTTTGCTGCACTTCCATGAGCTGGTTCCCTCCATCACCTCCTCTCCAGTCACAGCACGGTTCCCTTCGCCCCACTGGGCCTTTGCACAGCTCACGGTGGCGTGCCATGTGAGTTTCTGGTCAGACGTCTCCCCTCACAGAGCCCTTCCCTAACCACTCCTTCTAGAACAGCTGCCAGGGCATCACGCTATCCGCCAACCCCGCATTACTTTTCATCTCAGCACTTATAGGAAGTTGTAGCATTTGTTTGCTTCCATGTTCGCCTGCTTCCCCCATCAAAGCATAAGCTCCATCAGGACAGGCCCTTTGTCCATGTCCTGCTATACCCTCAGTGCAGTACCTATCTCATGGAAGAAACTCAATAATATCTATTCCATTGAATGCAACAATGAATGAGTTCTACACCGATCTGTTAACCTGATGGCTTTACTCAAATTCTAAGTATGAAGCAGATTTGGGTAAAGGCTTGCTTCTTTCCCTTCCCCCACCTATCTTTGGTGAGAGAAAAGGAGAGCTGGAAATAGAATGGGAGAAGTTTCTGTAAATTTCCGGTAACCATAGAGACAGTGATTTTAGTTTATTAATCTCCTGCTCTTAAGCAGGCTGGGGCCCCACTGTGATTTCTCTAAAATTGCTCAGTTCTGGTTATCCTGCAGCCTTCCTAGCAGACCCGTCCCTATCCTGCAGCACTTTAATTACTGACGAGCAGAAGCCCTGCGCTATTATGCTCATTATTGCATGTTCTCACCTGGCTGCACCTCCCACTTTGGAGCAATGCAACATGGTCATCAGCCTTGAACCCCTGGAACCATCAGTGGCCTGATCAAACCTGTCCCTGGGAGCAGGCAGCCTCTTTTCTGAGCCCAGGACCTGGGACAGGGCTACGGGTTGCTGCTCTCTCCTTTCATTCAAGTATCCTGAAGATGGGAGCTCAGTGCCCTCTGGAACAGTATTTAGTTTCAGCCAGAGAAGGGCACCAGCCATGATTTCCTACCCATAAAGGCAACGCTTGCAACGGAAGGAATTGACATGCCCTTGGGAGCCATGGCACTTCTTATGGTCTGGCCTCTTGATGGGATCTGATTTTAGGGTTGCATGTTCCTCCTCCCATGGAGAATGGCACGCAGACTTTTATGATTTTGCCTCCTGTCCTTTGGATAACAGACCTCCAAATGACTTTAGGGTTTCAATGGAGCTAGGGAGGCAATGGACAGTTAGAGGCAGTCTCTCCCCTGACCACTTCTCCCTGAAGGAAGAACCCTGGTGTAGATGTAAGAAGACTGGAGTTGAGATGCCATCCTGACAGCTGACACATGGCGGGGACCTAGCCTATCCGAGCCTTAGTGTCTTCATCTGTGAAGTGAGGTTGGAATTGTCCTTCCAGTCCTCTAGTGTGTTGAGCCTCTGACTCTGGCTTCAACCTTTTCTGGAGGCTGAATCCCTGAGATAAGTGAGAGGTGGGAAAGGCACCAGGCAGTGTGATTTCTGGAATGAGGCAGAGTGGATTCTGGCAGTAGGAGTCTCTGGAAGGAGACATATTTTTCTCCTGAGGCAGGTCATCTAAGGTCTGGCCTCACTTAGGCACTGGCTGCCATTTTGGAAAAACTAAGACTTTCACTGGTTGCATTTCCCATCCTACTGGATTTAGAAATATGGAGTCATTCTTCCAATAAACACTCAGTGACTGCCTGCCGGGTTCCGGGCCCTGCACTAATGGTACAGCTGTTCAGTTGGGGGAGTCACTGACAAATTCAGACTCTGTAGTGGGGCAAACTGGTTTCAGTGGTTGAGGGCCTGTCTGCTGTACACTTAGGGCTTATCTTAAGTATATCAAGAAAAAGACCCTGGGAAGAATCTGGACTCCCGAGTCCTCCAGCAAAGCTGGAGCCAAGACATGGGCAGGCTAGCACCCGGGGCGACCCCAGCCAAGTCAGTGACAGATCTAAGTGCCCGGCTGCTCTTCTTTCCAGGTGCCGCAACCTCTCATTCCCCAGCAGCCTCCCAGAGGTGAGCATCGTGTTCATCTTTGTCAACGAAGCACTCTCCGTGCTGCTGCGCTCCATCCACTCAGCCATCGAGCGCACACCTCCGCATCTGCTCAAGGAGATCATTCTGGTGGATGACAACAGCAGTAATGGTGAGTGCCCGGCTCCCTGCCCCGTGCGGACATCTGAGCAGAGGGGCCGGCCTCTGTTCGGGGTTCTCATTTTCTTGAGGCTCTCCACGGCTCTCCCTTCTCTGGGATGTTGCCTCAAAGAGGAGAGATTCATGATGGTCATCGCTCTGGAAGGTTCACTCCACAGTTGCACCCTCTCCACACTCCAGAGGGGCCTGGTCCCCAGGCTTTCCCTCACTGGCTATCAACTGTCTCCCCCAACATCCTAGTGCAGTATGGTAAGATAAATAGCCGTGACCTCTACCCCCTCCATGTACACAGTGAACATTTCCAGTGACTCTTTTCTGTGAAGCATCATTGCATTTTGCTGCATGCCTTGGCCTTTGCCTGGAAGCTTGTCCATTGGTGGTGGAGGTGTTGATGGTGCCAGTGGTGGTGGCCGTAGTGGTGTTGATGGTGGGGATGGTAGAAGACGTACAATGCCAACGACAGCAACAGAGCTGTTGAAAGTCTAGCCTCTTTTCTGGACGCCCTGTTCCTTGTTCCATCGGGCCCGAGCAAAGCCCCAGGTGGCCAGCAAGCCCTTGTTGAAGCCCTCACGTCACATCTCGCCTTCTCCAGCTACTACCAGCTACC
>NW_006799037.1:1913692-1915815 GCF_000442215.2 Lipotes vexillifer | reverse complement strand
GGACACGGGTTCGAGCCCTGGTCCGGGAAGATCCCACATGCCGCGGAACAGCGAAGCCCCTGCACCACAGCTACTGAGCCTGTGCTCTAGAGCTCACGAGCCACAACTACTGAAGCCCGCGTGCCTAGAGCCCGTGCTCCGCAACAAGAGAAGCCACCGCAATGAGAAGCCCGCACACCGCAACGAAGAGTAGCCCCCACTCGCCACAACTAGAGAAAGCCCGCGAGCAGCAATGAAGACCCACCGCAGACAAAAATAAATAAATAAAATAAATTAATTAATTTTTAAAAAAAAGGAGCCAGTGCTCTTGATAGGACCATTAATATGAATGTTCTGTGGATAATTCATGACTTTAAAAAATAGACCGCTGGGTCACAGGATCACAGAGTCACTGGGCTTGTGTTATCTTTAACGTTTTCTCTGATGTCAGGTAGTAAATTTCCCAGTGAGTCCGTTGCTGTAATGAGAAGTTCAGATGAGCAATTTGTGTTTTGTTATCAGTTAAAGCTGAAACACATCAGATAACTGAAATATTTTTAATCTTAATAAGCAAATTTTCTTTTTCATTCTATTATCATGAAGAAGCAATGCTGTGAAGGGGATTTTAGAGCTTTAGAGCTGAAGGGCAGTGCTTATGAATCATTTAGCTCTCATTGTTCCATGGACTTGAAGGAAGGAAAAGGCTCCTAAGGGTGGCAGCAAATAGGCAGTGTAATTTTAAAGGTGATGGTCTATTGTGAGGGAGACCTCGAGCAGCTACCTACCATCACCTTGCTTGGGTCCAAGGAGTGGAGAAAGCTCCCATTCCCCGGTGGCTAACACCACAACTGCGTGACTAGGCTGCCCGTGTACCCTACCTTGCTCTACCCGTGCCGGCTGGCCCCCTCACCTCTTACGTTGTAAGGAGGCCAGGGATGGAAGAGCCATCCTTCCAAGGGTGATGGTATATTCCCCCAAGCAAGAGGCATCCCCAGGCTCCATCCTCACATCACAAAAGAAAGAACGAAGCATCAGGAAGAAGGAAGTCTTGAAGCCTTTCATTTCTTCCCCATGGTGAGAACTTTATCATGGCCTGAAGGAGGCCATTTTGTCGTTCATTCATGTGGGAAAGAGGGGGAAAACTGAGACTGATTTTGAGAAATTTAGGTAAGGAAAGCGAGCCAGATACAGAGGGTTTCATATTTGAATTTAAACGGTTTGGACTTTATTTTGTAAATGGCGACAGCCATGAAAGTTTTTGGTAAGAGGAGTGATGCAGTCAGGGCTGGGCTGATGAAGAGCTTTGGATGCGGTTTTTATTACTCTTGGGGGAAAGGGGCGTCCTGAAGAAGGGAACTGGATGAGATGACAGTTGCAGCAGTACAGGCAAGAAATCAAGGGCTCTGGAGCAGTGGTGGATGTGGGATTGAGGCCGAGGCATGAGCCTGAGAGATGCCATAAAGGAAGCGTCTACTGGGTCTCTTGACTAACAGGCTGTGGTCAGATGGGCCAGAAGAGGGCTGGTGAACGATGATTCAGCCTCAAGCCAGGGTGCCTCAGCGGATGATGGTCATTCCCTGGATGGGGGGCAAGAGGAGTAGTAGGATGGGTGCAGTGTTCCTCATCAGGGATGGGCGGCTTTCAAAGCCAAAGCTCTGGGAGGCATTGCAGTGGTGGCACAGCATCTTGACTGTGGTGGTGGTTACACAAGTCTACACATGACAGAATTGCACAGAACTACCTGCACACACCCAAGTGAGTGCCTGTATTGCTGGAGAGACCTGGAGAAGCTTTTCCGTTGTGGCAGCATCAGTGTCCTCGTTTTGATATCGTACTACGGTTGTGTAAGATGCTAATGTTGGGAGAGGCTGGATGAAAGGTGCATGGGACCTCCTTGTGTATTTCTGTGTACTTCCCTGCGAATCTGTAATTACTTCAAAATATAAAGCTAAAACAAACAAGAGCCTTTCCCAGAAGATTCTAACCCAGTAGGTTTGAGGTGGAGTCTGGCCGTCTCTCCTTTTAAGAGCATTCTTGATGATTCTGTTGCACAGCTCTGGTTGAGAACCTCTGGTTTAATGAAGAGTATGCAGCATCGCTTTTGCACACGTTGAGTTCCAGTGCATATGGTGTGAAGGGAAAGA
>NW_006799037.1:1904814-1913682 GCF_000442215.2 Lipotes vexillifer | reverse complement strand
AAAGAGCTCTGAACTCTGAAGTCATGGGTTCTGGGATCCTCTCACTGTGGATGACTGACCCAGGGAGACATCCCTCAACCCTCAGAGTCTTAAGTTTCTTCCTCTGTAAAGGGGGATGGTAATCCTTCCTAGCTTGCCTCACCTGCCTGACCCAGTCAAGTGTGTGACCGTGAGGTGAGTGCTGTCAGCGTTACCCCTCCCCAGCCCCAGCTCCAGTCCCGGGAGCCTGCCTCACAGCTGGCCAACTGCACAGCTGGAGCTTGAGAGGTAAACACGGGGATGTGGATTTGGAGTCTTGTACACAGAGCAGCCGAAGCCATTAGCTGGGAGGAGAGGGTAGCAAAGAGAAGAGGGAAGAACAACAGCAAAAAAGAAGGCTGAGAGGATACTGAGGTAAGGCGTTTAGGAGTTAGGAGGAAGGTTAGCTGGTGAGAGACAGAGAGGGAAGAGCCAGGAGAATCTGAAGGACGACACAGACTCCTCGGACAAAGAGAATTTCAGGAACGAGTCATCTGTTTGAATGAGCCCACAGACAGGCGGCAGGACACGCAGTCTGGGAAGAAGCCATTAGATTTGGAAGGTGCAGATCACAGAAACCTTGGTGGGCAGGGTTGGGGATGGGGCCACAGAAGCCAGATGAAGGTGAAGAGCAGCCTGGAGATAGATGTTTCCATCAGGGATTTTGACTGTGACGGAGAATCGGGAGCTCGGGGAGGAGCTGGAGCGAGGTTTTCTACCAATTAACCAGTCTCCAGTCATGACCCAGGATGACACACCACTCACACCTATACACACGCACGCGCAATTGAAACCAAATTTTAAGAAACAATAGTTATTCTTATAATGTGCAAGGCGCTCTGATATGTTCTATTATAGATTGGCCTATGTTATTTGGTTCTATTTTGTTCTGTTGTATTGTGCTGTGTTGTGTTGTAGTTCTCTCTTTTTTGCAAGGCGAGTTGTTCTCAAGACTCTGCACACTGAATCGCTTGGACAGCTTTTAAGAAAGCCAGGAGGGTGGTGCCTTAGCTCTGGTCATTTAATTGGTCTGGGGAGGGGGTGTCTGAGTTCTCTGAGGCCATGGTGAGGACAGGGCTTCTGAGGAGGGACGAGAGGATGGGACCCAGGGCACAGAAACCAGGGAAGAAAGGGCCGGTCTTCCTCCCACTGGGGAGGAGCAGGTGGGGGAGTGGGGAGGTGGCTGGAGGCAAAGGGGGCTTGGCCCCTGTGTGGATGGGCTGGGGAGGCCCAGTCCATCCACACAGTGGAGGAATGGGGATCCCTGAGACCAGCCTGTACTAAGCTCTCAAGTGGGGTGGCAGAGACACTGAGACTGCAGCTCTTGGAGGAAGTGAGCCATCTCTAGCCTTAGCCTAGGGCTGCCTGAGGGCCCAGCCTGGCCGGGGGAAGGCGGCTCCGGCCGTGTCCTTGACAGGCTCCCTCTGGGGCATCAGCCCGCTCAGCACAGGACTTTCATTCATTTCACGTCAGGCCAACTCAGCTCGGCTAACAAACGTTCCTAGGGTGCCCAGCCTGGGCCAAGGGTGTGGAGGGAGTGACGGCTCAGATCCACCCCTGCCATCAGGGAGTCATGCGAAAAAATGCAAAATGGGATGAAACTATTATAATAGGACTTGGTTTCCGGCCTCAGTTCTGCCACCTCCCGGCCATGGGTCTTTCACTTTGGTTTTCTTTCGTGCCCTGTGGGGACATCAGGCCTTGCCATGCCCTGTCTGCCCCACGGTCTCTGAAGATATACGGGGTAATGGTGGTGAATGTGCTGTACGCAGCAACGTTGGAAGGGTGCCCTAAGGGTGAGTTATAATGAGAGAAATAAAAACAATAACAACAACAATAGTAATAATAGCTGCCGTGCAGCCCCTAAAGGCAGCCCTGGCTTTTTTTGCCTCCCTAAAACAGTGCGCTCGGGTGGGAAGAGCACAGAATTGGCATTAGGCCATCTATTCAGTTCCAGCTCTTTCTAGCTTCTTGCCAGCTGTGTGTTCTTAACCTCTGTGAACCCTATTTTCCTTATCTGTAGAATTGGGATGTATAATTCTTACCTCCGGGATTGTGTGGAGGCTTGAATGAGATAACGCATGATGGAAGGGACTCTGGTGTTTAAAACTCTAAATGAAGCCGAAGAATAGAGCTTTCAGGCTGCCTTCCAGGCGGCTGTCACAGGTTCTGTGTGTGCTGGTGCCTCGTGTTCCCCAAATCCCCCGACTGCGGGCACGTTTGCTTTGGGGTCAGCCCTGTGTTTTCACAAACATAAAAACGGGGCAGTTAATCACTGCTTTCTTCATCCAAGCTGCTCGAGACCTTTATCTCCGCCTCAGAAGCCAAGGACTGAAGGCTCTGCAGATGGTCCTTGTGTAGGACTCTGAGTCTCGGTCCTTTGCCTCCTTAGCAATTTCCTAAACAAGCTCCACTCTTTCAGGGGCTGGCGCCTGTGTAGGATACTGTCACTCTGTTTGTGGTCTCAAACTCTCATGTTTGATCTTGATTAAAAATAGGGAGAGTCATACCAGGTATGTTCTTGCCTCAGGACATTTGCACTTGCTTCCCCTGCCTCTTGGAATGCTTTTACCCTCTGATATCTGTTCCTTTGCCTCTTCAGACCTTTGTTCAAATGTTGCAAATGGCACCTTTTTAAAACGGCAGCCCTGACCCCATCACTCTTCATCCCTTCCATGCTTCGTTTCCCAAACAGTATCTGTCGCCTTCTGATATACTGTACTCACTTGGTTACTCTCCCTTATTTATTTGTACATTTTCCCTCTACCAGTGTGTAAGTTCCATGCAGACAGGGACATTTGTTCATTGCTGTATCTCCAGCACCTAGAATAGTGCCTGGTTCTTGTAGTTGTTCAATAAATATTGATTCAGTGAAAGTATTCATGTTGATTCTGTAGGTCTGGGACAAGGCTTGGAATCAGCATTTTAATAAGCTTCCCAGAGCATTCTGATGCAACGGGACATTCTCTGGGAATCACAGTTCTAATTGTTGTCCCCCATTGTCCAGCGTGCTGCAGCTGAGGAGTGCGGGACAGCAGGCACTTAAGCGCCCTCAGGGCTGGCCTCGGCAGCAGGCACTGCTGGGTGGAGCGTTTCTTCCTGGGCCGGGGCCCTTGGGACCTGTCTGCTGTATCCCAGGGAGATGGCATGAAAGGGGAAGGAATGCAGAGCAGAAGGGGAGCTTCTCTTAGGGTTACCCCAGGGTGGCCTGAACTCAGGTCCTCTGCATGGAGTCAGATGACCAACTTGAGCCTCCTCCCTTCTATGTTACCCAGCCTCTTCCTGACAGTGGCAGCCAGGCTGCCCGCCCTGCCACTCGGAGACAAAGTCTCCCCTCCCTGGCTCCTCTTTGTTGTTATCTCAAGGCGATGGTGGGACCACGGCTCAGAGCCTCCTGGTTTTAATTACCTTGCTTTTTGGTGAATCCCGGTGGGCCAGTGTCTTTAGCTGGGACTGAGTGATTCAACCTTTATGGACCTCCAGAGGGAGGGAAGCACCAGGATTTGCAGCTGACAGAGTCATCTCTGCCTTTGATTCTTGGCATTCATTTACTTATTCATTCATTCATTCATTCCCTCAACGGGTTTTTAATGGCCACATACTTTGTGCCGCGTACTTTAGCTCACAGCTAAACGCTTGCCTCACCAACTCCACCCATATTGTGAATACTCTCATATGACTCAGGTATTCCAGTACCTGGCCCAGAGCAGGTGCTCAATGAACATGAGCCCTTTCAGGCTCCCTCACTAGCTGTCCCAGAGTCACCCCATCCCACAATCCGGCCACCCCCACTTCCTTTGCTGTATTCAGTTTCTCTGTTTCCTTTCTTAACTCATGTCCTCTTTTGATAACCTTAAAAAAATCATGCACTTGGGCTTCCCTGGTGGCGCAGCGGTTGAGAGTCTGCCTGCCGATGCAGGGGACACGGGTTCGTGCCCCCGTCCGGGAAGATCCCACATGCTGCGGAGTGCCTGGGCCCGTGGGCCATGGCCGCTGAACCTGCGCATCCGGAGCCTGTGCTCTGCAACGGGAGAGGCCGCAACAGTGAGAGGCCCGCGTACCAAAAAAAAAAAAAAAAAAAAAAAAATCATGCACTCTTCTTTCACGCTACTTGAAATTTCAAAAATGAACCTGAATTTGGTGACTAAAAGCACATCAAAGCAATGGTGATATCAAATATTCTTTTAAGCATCTCATTCCCTGGAGATTTTGATCAGCGCTTGGTTGGCAGTCACTTGCCCAGCCTACACCAGCGAAATGCTTGTCCTCTTCTGTTGCCTTCCAACAAGACAGTAGCCAGTTCCCAGTGCCTTGCACGCTTCAAGCTGGGATTGAACCGTCTCTCTCCTGGGCAGTGGATATCCTTCCCCCGGGGATCCAGCCTTCTCACTGGCCACGTTTGCTCAAAGCTTTCCATGTCTTTTGGCAAGAGGAGGCTTAGAAGTAAGCAGGCCTTGAGAGACAGGCCAAACGGAGCTGTCCCTCTGCCAACACAGTGTCAGGAGGCAGACAGACTGCCAGGCAAGCCCCAGGTGGCTCTCCGGTGGGGGGGACTGAGCACCCACATCAGGCAGAGACTTGCCAGGGCCCCGCAGTCGGTGAGCAGCAAAGCCAGGGTGGGACCTCAGGTGTCCTGATTCCCGCCAAGGCTCGCCCCTCTCCACTCCATGCTGTGCCCCTGCTTGGTCCAGTGGCCAGTCTTCCTATTGTCTGCACCGTAGGTCCACGTGGTAGCCTGTAGCCAGGCCCCTCAGGTTTGCTTGTGGTGACTCTGGGACATTTGTCCCGCTTAGCTGTCTTCTGGGAATGACACTCGTCCCACACCTCCAGCCCCTTTGCCCAGCTCCAAGCTTCAGAGTCCGCTCAGGATCAGAAAAAGTCTTGAGTCACTCTGCACTACTCCCCCGCCGGCTGGATCACATATGTGCCAGAGATTATTCTAAGTACTTTATATAAATTAATCGGCTCTCTGTGGCAACGGTAAGAACCATGATTAATGTCATCTTATATAACAAGGAAACAGGCACAGAGGAGAAAGGAACTTGTCCAAACACAGAGGTGGGATTTGAACCTAGGCTGTCTGGCTTCAGAGCCTACACCCTTGACTACTAAACAAGGCTGCCTCTGGTGCACCGTGGGTCTCTGACTCCAAAAGATTTACTTGAATTTTGTCCTCATTCTCTTACCTCTGTGCACTCCACAGAGAGAGATGTTGGGCAGCAGGGCCAGAGAAGGAAGGGGCAAAGAAGGCACTGAAGAGAAAAGAGAAAAATGTGGCTGTCTCCTTAGCTGGAACTCTGCCCGGGGCTTAGTAAGAAGGAGGGACGCATTGCACAGAGGCGTCTAGGCACGGAGTTGAGTGGACATCGTACAGTTGGCAACCATGCTTTAGGTCACCTTGTGAGAGGGGGACAGCTTCCTATTTCCTTTGAAATAGGGGGAAGTTGATATGCTTGTGTGTGTGCACACGTGTGTGCATGTGAACATGTGGGTGAGTGGATATATGAACCTGTGAGTGTGCACTTATGTGTGTGAGCATGTGTAAGCCCCGTGAACAAGCATGTATGCACCTGGTGTCTTAGTCCATTCAGGCTACTGAAACAAAATACCATTGACTAGGTAGCTTAAACAATAGAGGTTTACTTCTCACGTTCTGGAGGATGGGAAGTCCAAGATCAAGGTGCTAGCAAATTCGGTGTCCGATGAGAGACTGCTTCCTGGCTCATAGACAGCTGCCTTCTCTCTGTGTCCTCACATGGCCTTTCCTTGGTGCCTGGGTGTGGAGAGAGAGTGAGCTCCAGTGTCTCCTCCTCTTTTTACAAGGGCACTAATCCCATCGTGGGGGCTCCACCCCCATGACCTCATCTAAACCTAGTTACCTTCCAAAGGCCCCACCTTCAAATACCATCACCTTGGGGATTAGGACTTGAATGTATGAATTTGGGGGCACACACATTCAGTCCATAACACTGGGCTTGTGTGTGCTTGTGTGAGCCATGGTGTGCAAGTCCTCACTAACTGTGGTTCAGCCCCTTCCACCACTACCTGGAGCACCTTCACAATCCTGCTGAATGACAAGTGACCACACAACTGTGAATCATTGTTATTTTTAATTGTTGGTAAGAAAATCACAGTGTAGTGATGAAATAGAATCCAAGCTCCCAGCTTGCTTGCCACCAGCTGCTGGGTCCCCCTCCACTCCTTGCAGAGCCCCCATCGTCCCTTGGCCCAGAGCCTGCCTAATCATTGTTTAATGTTTCAAAGATGCTGTCCTACACAAGAGCTACTCATTCCAGGCTGTAAAAATACCAACAGCTTTGCATGCAGCTGGAATAATTGCAAAAATAAGAAAAGCAGAGAAAAAGAATGGTCTGACAGTATTGTGCTTTATGGAGCTTAAAGAATCCCATATTAGCTAATCTAATTACCAGTGAGACTCAGGCAGCTTAAAGGTGTTTATACAGCCAGGCACGTGGGCTGTCAGCCTGCTCAGCAGAAGGCTTCTTATCACCACCCACCCCTGTGCCTTTGACCAGTGTGACTTGTGGGGCCCACCCACACGCCCGGGAGAGGGTACCCAGCAACCTTGAGACAGAGGCAACCGGTCCTCAACTCTGCAGGAGCCCTGGAGGCTGTCACTTTTGCTCCGTACTGCCTGGGGCTGCCTCTCACCTATTTCAAAGGAAATGGGAAGCTGTCCCCCTCTCACAAGGTGACCTAAAGATTTATTGTTCATCACCGCCCTGAGAGATACTCTTGCCATGGCCGCAGATTCGTGCCCTCGCATGTTGTCCGGCAGCACTCTCCCAAGGACCTGGCTTGCATGACTCGAGCTCCTGGCTGCTCTGGGCAGCAGCTGCCCACCTCTCCCTGCCCACTCAAGCCCTGACCCTAGGGCTGAGCCTGCTTTGCCCAGTGACTGTGGGGGGAGAAGGGAATCAGATGAGTATCTCTGACAGATTCCATCATGTCAGTTTCTGAACAAACCCCACATGGTTCTGCAGGTTACGCCCTTTACCAGGGTACCCAGCTGAAGAGGCAGCCGTTCCCTGCTGGGACGGAGCCTTGTTCTGACACTCTTAGGCCCCTGGTTCCGCACCTAGTCCTGGCTAACCCTCTCCCTTGAGAGGCTGGCCCCTGCTCCCTGTACTACCAGGCTGCTGTCCTGCTCCCCTTGTTCGACCCATCTGCCTTCCTGCATCTGGGGGCTGGGACCTCCCACTGATAGGCCCCTCCCCGTGAAAAGAGCATCCTTAGTCAGTGATGCCTAGGTGTGCCCGGCCCCTGGGGACACTGCCTCTCTGCGGGCCTGCCCCAGAGCACAGTCAGTTTCTCCAGCTCTAACCTGTGTGATGCCAGTCTCCTCTCTGTCCTCACCAGCCACTCTGTTGAGGTCCCGGCACGCCACACAACCGAGCCTGCCTGAGTCTGGCAGTGGTGTGGGTGGTTCATCACCCTTTTGTGCGCCTTTACCAGTAAAGGAAACTGACTTCAGGAACCAGGAACTCCTCAACATACTTCCCTGCCAATGGAGAACAACCCCAGGAGGGCCAAGGGCCTGCCTTCTCCGGTGCTCATGAGCCCCCTGGAAGCAGTCTGCAGCAAGGGAGCTTTGGACCATTTTGCTTTACAGACTAGCCAAGGTGACCAGTATTTGGTTAACAAAGCCAGCAGGAACCAAATACCAAAAGGCCCTCTTCCTCTGGTCAGCTGTGGGACCATCTGTTGATGGGGAAGTTCCCGGCGCTGGAGCCTTAAGCAGCGTGGGAGGAACCAGGAGACGTGTCTCCTGCCCTCGGGTCAGGGGCCTTGCTGCCAGCAGCTGGGGGACATACTGGCCCAGCCCCAGTGCAGCCAGCAGGAGAGGTCTCCTTGTCCACCCTTGGCCCTCGGCCTATCTTGCTCAGCAGCTTGAAAAGACGAACTGGTCCTGACGGTGGAAGCAGAGCTGGAGCAGCTTGAAAAGACAAACTGGTCCTGACGATGGAAGCAGAGCCGACCGCCGGGCAGGGATGTCAGCTGACATCCCCCTCTGCTTCCCCAATACCGAAAAGTGCTCAGAACCCAGCCAATCATATAATTCCTGCTCATATCAAATCTTTGGAGTATGGGATGCCTTCTGGTGGGACTGATTTCCTCAAAGGCTACCCCAAACCACGCAGCGACCCAGGTGTCCTCCAGCAGCTCCAGGGCCTGCGCGCTCAGCAAGAAGAGTGGCGTGTGGACAAGGGTTGGCACCTGCGGCCTCTCCAGCTGCCTGCTGCCCAGATCTGTCCTGCAGATTAGCCTCCAGAGCTCATGGGAGACTAGCAGCCCCCTGGTTGGATGTTGCGGTGGGAGGTTGTGCTGGAGATAACGTTCGGGGGTGGGGGAAGCCAGTATAATTGACTGGGGCCTGAGAGTTCTAGAGCAGGTGTGGACCCACTGCAGTGGAGGGGGGGGGTGGGGTTGTTGGTTTTTAATTGCCAGGGCCCTAATCTACTCCCAGGGCCCTAATCTACACCCAGGGGCTATAAATTGGGCAACCACTCCATTTTTTTGTTTCTTTAGAGACTGCCTTGCTTGTTTGCTCAGGCCCACAGAGACTTACGCCTCTTCTGCTCCTAAAGTCATTCACATGCATTCATTCAACAAACCAAGCACCAGGTTCTAAGCTTGGCCCAGGGGAGGCAGTGGTGAACCAGATGTGGCTCCTGCCTCAGATAAGGTTTAGATCGAGGACAACGGCAGGCAGTGGACAGACTCTATGGCTCTCCTTTGGTACAGATGCAAAAATGAGATGCCTCAATTCTAGTTGTTTTTAAAAGCCCGTATCTCAGGAGCTCAAGATGTAAGTAGAATTTTAGGGAA
>NW_006799037.1:1894622-1904773 GCF_000442215.2 Lipotes vexillifer | reverse complement strand
GGGAAAGAGGCTCTTGAAGAGAAAGAAACCAGGGGGATGTCAGGTCAGTGAGCAAGAAAGCTATGTCGAACAGCCGCTACTGGAAGGCTGGTTTTTACTAGGCAGCCCAAGGTTGCCTCTTGACCCCGCCTGTACTGCTGGAGTGGGGGCTTGATTTTCATCTAACCAAGGAGGGCATCGCCTGGGTACCAGGATATGTGGCTCCATTGGTTTGTTCCTCCCTGGCCCCTGTACTGCAACTTCCAGTGGCTTCCCCTGGCTTAGGTGCATCTCCTCTGAGCACCTGACATACTATTGGGAGTGGGTGCCCTGATTCACTTTGCAGGTCCCTCACACCTAGATGAGCTTCCCTTATGGGGCAGTGGGCAGCTTGAAGCAGGTTGTAATGTAAATGTAGCCCTAAAATGTAGTCCAAGCTCCTCATTTTCCTGGAGGGAAAACTGAGATCCAGAGAGGTTAAATGAGTTTCCCAACGTCACACATCTGATTAATGGCAGAGCCAGAGAGTGACCCTGCTCCAGTGCTTTGCTAACCGTGCTCACTCGTTCATTCGACAAATGTTCACAGAGTGTGAGGCATCACGCTCAGCATCAACGATCCAAGGACAGAGAAACAGTTTCTACTCCCAGAGAGCTCACGGCCTAGGGCAGCTGATAAACTATAGACAAATAGCCATCACACACAGTGTAAAAAGATAAGTGCCACCAGCCACAGTGCTGGGGAAACCCAGGGAGAGGTCTTAGTCATTCTGGGAGGGCTTTCTGGAAGAGCTGGCTTTTGAGCTGGGCCTTGGGGATTTAATGGGATTGGGATATGGATATGAGGGTGGAGAAAAGAAGCTGCCTCCGTTTTTGTGTCTTTCTAGTTGGATTTTAGGGACGGTGTCAGCATGATCATGTATTGGTCACCTGTTGCGTTCCAGGCACTGTGCTAGGCATTTGTACACACTGTCTTCTTTAATTTTTCCAATATTTCTCCCCATTTTATAGATGAGGAAACTGAGACTCAGCAGTTATTTAGCCCTGAATAGAGGCTTCTTCTTTGATTCCTTCTTCTCTCTTTCCCACAAGGCTTCACCCAGTGGCTTGTGCCCCACCAGGACTCTGATGACTCATCAGTGACTCTGATGACTGAATGCAAATGGAGACAGAGAGATGGGGCTAGAGAGTTTGCAAAGCCATAGGGAAGGCAGCATCCCCCTTCCTTGGACAACATGGGGCTAAGCACAGAGCTATTTAGGATTTCTATCATCAGGATAAATTTCTTTCCCCTGCATATATACACCCCACCCCCAGGCTGGTAGATTCTTAGCCTAGGCAAATACTAACAAGAGCTACCATTTGTTTCTAAGCATCTTTGATGTGTTGCTTTGCTTAACCCTAAGAACAACTGTATGAGGTAGGTATTATTATTATCATGTTCATTTCACAGATGAGAGCACTGAGGCTTGGAAAAGCTACAGGTTACACAGCTGAGAAAGGCAGAACCAACATTTGAACCCAAGTTGGATCTGGCTGTAGAGCCTGAACACTTAACCTTGTCACTATATTCAGGGGTGTAAACTCAGTTACCTACCAGGGCTAGACAGATAACGTGAATGGCAGAGGTGAGGCAATGAGGACTGGTGTGGACTGCGGTGAACAGGAGAATGAGCCCAGGTTCATCCCGGACGGGCAGCCAGTGCTGGCTCCAGCCTATTCCTAGCCTGCAAGACCTGCTGACCGTTTTCAAGTTGGAAATCACACTTTTATGTTTGGTGGGCTGAATAAGCCACATGGGCAGGCCAGATATGGTCATGGTCTGCCTGTCTGCAGACTCTATCAGATGGGCTCCCACTGTGCAAAACAGAAGCTTCTCTGGAGATGCTGTTTATCTCAGACATCCTTGGTGAAAACTCCATCTCACACTCTCTCCCTCTTGTGCTTGCTGGTTCCCACATCTCAGAAAGCCACCAGTCCAGACGGGCTTTGTGCAGCTTCCCTTCACTGTGGGCACGAGTTGAGACATTCACAATGCACAGGCCACACGGTTTGGTTTCATTGATTCAGGGAGGCCCCTTTTGGGCTGATGGATCCTTTTGGAAAAGCACATAGTCATGCAGTCAAGGTGTAGATTTTGTTTCTAGGTTGTGGACTCGGATCCCATTCTTGGTGACATCCTTGCATCTTGAGATCTTGGAAGCAACTTGTATCAGGTACCCTGGGCCAGGCCAGTAGTGAGAGAGGGGAGTGACCAGCGCCCCGGGAAGCTGACCAGGCTGCAGAGGAGACAGACAGTGTGACAGTCACTTGGAGAGTGTCAGTCTGATCAGGCTCGTCTCAGCAGGACTCTCTCAGGGACAGGAAGTGGGGGAGGGAACTGGGGAGGGAGGCAGGAGCTCAGGTCTTCCCGTGGGCCAACTTGGGTGTCGATAGCTGTGGTTTGGATGTGCCATGGCTCAGGAGCACTCACCGGCTTGCCTAATTCTCTTCCGCTGCATCACCTCCATTTCTTTCACTGCCTGTGACCTGCAACCCTGAGGGACTGTCTTGGAGTGTGTTTGTGGTCCCGTGCTTGATGCTCTTGTGGTTGCCCTCTGGGAGTGAATAACCACGGCATTTCAAAGCTGAATAAGACCCAGGAAAAAACCCTACACCTCATGTTTCTCTCATCTGGGGAGAGAAGTGTGAATTGGAACCTTACAAACCCAAATCTTTAAACTCTTCCTGACCCTCTGAATTTGAAGAGCGACAGAAATGAATTAGAAATTAGATCGGGGGTCAGCATTTCCTTGCGTTCTGAACCAAATGGAGATTAAAAAGAGTATGTCCAGCAGGGTTAATGGTGAAGGCAAGCTTCCTGCCTGGGCAGAGTGTCCTGACCTGGGTCTCAGAGGGAATTGATCGAAGGATCCTGTGGATGAGATCAGGAGGTCCAGAGAGAGTTCTCTACCCAGAGAGTGGGAAGGAATTAACTTGTCACCAACTGACACTCACAGATGCGACAGAAAATGCCAGCATCGCAGGGTGGATTTAATGCCAGGCCGCCCAGTGGAGCCATTGCATCCCACATCTGCCCTAAGGTGCTTAGATGCTGAAGAAAGGAACACTGTCCCCGCTTTGAAAGAGGTTTCTGGCTAAGTCCTGTGGACCGAGTATGTCTGCAAGCTTGTCTGTGTTGTCAAATTTCATTTGGCTTAAACGTGAGAACTAATGCGGAGAATCAAAGAAAACAAGATTTTTTGCTGTGTTCCTGACCCGGGCTGCTCGGGCATGAGGCTGAGGCATTGCCTGAAGTGATTGCATTTTCTCTGAAAAGAATATTCACGGTTGTTGTTTAATCTTTGTGGAGTGAGTTCCCGCGATCTTAGGTGCCCAGTTGCTGTCCTCTGTACCTACATGCTCCACGTTCCTACATACGATACATCAGGCCAGCAGTAGGTGAGGTTGCTGCTCCCTGAATTCCTGAATTCTGCAGGGCAAGGAAAAATCAATCCCATCCTCCCACTTCCCAGTTATTGGGCTCCTATATTATGCCAGGTACACCCATGGGGGAGGGAGGGAGGGAGGGAGGGAAAGTGGGGCGGGGAGAGAAGAGAGAGAGGTAGGGTTGTTGTGTAGATGAATTGATGAATGGGTGGTGGGTGGATGCACAGGTGGGTGAGTGGAAGGTGGATGGATGGATGGATGGATAGAATTAATCTTTTCCATTTTATGGCATAGGTATTTTATGCCCATTTTAGAGATGAAGGAATTGAGGGTCAGAGGACATAGTGAATCACCAAAGTTGTCACTGCAAGATGGTGGCAGGACTGGGGCTTGAGCCCACATTTCTCAGCTCCAAGTTCCATGTGTCCATCTTCTCTTTTCCCGTGTTGCCCACTAGGCTTTTTTTTTTTTTCCTTTTAACTGCCTGCCTTGTACCTAGAGATGGACCCACATGGGCTTGGACCAACTGCTTATACAAACAGGTGGCCAGAAGGAGATTCATTTTTTTTTAATTCAGCGAATATTATTGATCACTGTGTAGGCAGAGTTCCAAGATGGAGCCCCAAGACTCCTGGCCCCTGGTGCGCACTCACTTCTAGTTATTCAGTCAAACACTCATCTGGGTACTGCTGTGAAGGAATTTTGCTGATGTAATTAAGGTCGCCAGCCAGTTTGGTGGGCCTGACCTAATTATGTGAGCTCTTTAAAAGCAGAGTTCCCTGTGGCTGGTTGCAGAAAGGGGAGTCACAGAGATGCCCTCTGGAGGCCTGAAAGAAAGCGAACATCTGTCCTGTGCACTGCCTGTGGGGGCCAAGTAGGGGGGAACTGCAGGTGGCTTCTCATTGCTGAGAGTGGCCCTGGCTGGCAGCTAGCGGGGCAGGGACTTCAGTCCTACAACCACAGGGAAATAAATTGTGACAACAACCAGTAAGGCTGGAGGAGGACCCTGAGGCCCAGATGAGCACTGCAGTGCTGGCCCACACCTTGATTTCAAACCAGTGAAACCCTGAGCAGAGAATCCAGCCACACCACACATGAACTTATGACCCACAGAAACTGTGAGATCGTAAATTTGTGTTGTTTTAAGCTGCTATTTTGTGGTATTTCATTATGTAGCAACAGAAGACTAACACAGTCGCCTACAATGTGCCGGCCAGTGTGCTAACCACAGGGAACGTGAGACTGGCTTGATTTCTCCCCTCGTGGAGCTCACAGTCTGCGGTGGGCGATAGACGAGAAACAAATGAAATGATTACAGAGCATATAAATGCCATGAAGTATGTAAACAGGATGTTATGAGGTAAATCAATGTAGGAGGGGGACATGGTTCAGGTTCGATGATTAGAGATGGCCCCTCTGAGCTGAGGATCAAAGGATGAGAAGGAGTCAGCCACATTGAAGAGCCGTGGAAAGTGTTCCAGGCACAGGGAACAGCACATGCAAAGGCCCTGAGGTGGGAGAGAGCCTGACATGTTCTCAGAGTCAGAAGGAGGCAGATGTGGCTGGAGGGTGCTAAGGAGCGGGGAGGATGGCTTGAGATGGTGTTGAATGAAGAATTAGTCAAGGGCCTGGTCACATGAGACCTTGTAGACTGTTGCCCTCAGTGCCATGGGCAACACTGGTGAGTTTTAACTGGGGGAGAGGTATGACCTGACTGATAGTTTTGGAAGATCTCTCTGGCTAGTCTGTGGTGACGTGTTTGGATATAGGTACGAATGGAAGCTGGGAAATCATTTGGGAGGCTATGGCAATACTTCAGACCAGAAATAATGATGATTTGGGCTACGGTGACTGGACAGAGTGAGGACAGGATGGATTTGAGATATACTGAGTTGACCAAAATGTTTGTTTGGTTTTTTTCCACAAGATCTTATGGAAAAACCCAAACAAACATTTTGGCCAGCCCAGTATTTGGATTTGCTGGTGATTGGATGTAGGGAGTGAAGCAGAGGAGAGGACCAAAGAAGTTGTTCAGGTTTCTGGCTTGAGTGATGGGGTGAATGATGGTGCCACTCACTGAGATGGGAGGTCAGGGGAGGGGAGAACGGGTTTGGGGAGAAAGACCAAGGGCTAAGGTTTGGCTGTGCTGAATGTGAGATGCCTTTGAGACATCTGAGGGAGGATCTTAGGTAGTCATTTGGACGGAGAGGCACTGCTGAGCAGGACCAATATCCCGGATCCAGGAGGCCAGGACCAGCTGACCTGGCCTGGTGGCAGACCAGCTCCATGCTCACTTCCTTGAAGAGTGGCGGAATACCCGGGTCTACACAGCAAGGCTGCAAAGACCCAGGGCTCAGGCCGCTGGAGCAGTCTTCCTTCCTGGACCCTCCCTGCTCCCGTGCCAAGCCCTGCGCACAGCCACACCCCCGGAGTGGGACATTCTGGGAAGGGGTGGCTCTGGTGTGAAGCTGACATTTCACAAGTGACTTCAGTTGTTCTGGGCTAGTAGTAAGGCGCATTAAGTACCAAATTATGTAAACCTAAAACTGCAGTCTAATGCTGTTAAGAGACCTGAGGGAGCCCGGGAGGAGTGAACAAGGAATCGTCTGTAAGATGATCAAATCCCTGATTAAAATCACCTCCCAGGATCAATGGCCTCTAGAGAAAGTGGCGAACGCCTCTGAATCCTAATGGGGCATCCGCAACTCTAGAAGGATGTTTGGCTGGGCTGCCGCTTCCCTCTTCAGTGCAGAGGGGCTGGTGTGGAAAGAGGTCCCACAGGGATCTGACCACTGGGCTCAGGGATGGAGCAGCAACCTACAGAGGGCCTAAGTCACGTGTGGCAGGTTTGGCCCCGACTTCTCCAGCTTTGCCTTGGAGGGGCTGTTCCCCCAGGATCAGACCCTGAGACACGGATTCGATATAAAGTACTTTATTGAGGAAGTTCAAGATACACCAGTAGGGTGAGGAGTTCAGAAAGGGAAGGGAAGCCACTAATAAGAGTATGTTACCAGGTCAAGCAGCACTGTGGGCGGTGGAGTTTAAACCTCCGGGGAAACTCCGGGAAATTGTGTAAAGCACATTCCTGAGAGTGATCAACCCTGAGAGGTGAGGGAGCTGGGGTGTTTAGAAGCCAGCTGCCTTTAGTCGTTGGTTCAGGGCTACTCTCAGGGGCTGTTAGTTTATAGCTCTTCAGCCCTCCGTGTGCTGGGGCAGAGCAGTCTTCTGCGGCTTTGAGTAAATCCCTGGGGTAAACGTTCTGGCACTTAGATGTGAGGGTCAGAGGAGCACTTGAAAAGGATGAGTCTCTAAGGATACGGGTGGGGCATCCACAGCGTCTGCCACAAGGGCCATGATGCATATGTTTTGGTACTTTTAAAAACTGCATTTCTAAAACCTTGTGATATTGATTCTGTCCCAATCCTAACTCACCAAGCTGCAAGGCATGCTTGGACCTCTGCAGCAGGTTGAAGCCATCACCCAGGACAAGCAAGACCAGGGTTAGACCATCTCCTGCCCTCTGAGGTGGACCTGCTGCCCATAGGCAGAGTCCACAGTCCTCGAGACCTGGTCTCCCTTTCATTTTGTGTCTGTGTCTAGCAGGTCCCTCTGATGGACAGAGCACCTGCAGGAAGCTGTGACTTGGGGGTTATATAGACTAACTCGGGCTGGGCTAGGGATCCGAGATCCCCACCTTCAGCAGTTTTGAAGCACAGTCCCAGCCGGGTCTGGAAGAACAAGGATCGGGTGCAGTTTCTGGGAAAAACTTTGGCAAATTCTAGCAGGGGTCAGGCCCTAGCCAAGAAGGGTCAGGTCAGTTCCAAGAGTACAAACCAGAAAACTGAGGTAGAACCACACTTGTAAGGTCTGTGTATGCTTGGGGGAAGCGGGAAGGAAGCTGCAGCTGAACTGGCACCAGGTATTGAGGGTGCTCCCTCGGCACCCCAGAGGCCAGGCTGAAGCTGTGGTTGGTGTCGTGGATGCTATTGGCGCCCCACCCAGATCCCCTTTACCGGCCAGTCTGCCTATCCCCCAGATGCTATGAGCGTTGGCAGCTGGCAGCTCAGAGCCTGTACCCTTCTCCTGGAAATTGCCTTCTCTGTTGAGAGCTGCCTCACCCAGAAGTACCTAGAAGATTATGCCCGTCCTCCGGGGATGGCCCAGAACTAGTGCCTGATTGATATGGGTGTCTAAAAACCCACCCCTCACCTCACGGGGGGGATAACTCTGAGATGCCGCCACGCTGCAGCGCTCCCTGAGAGAGCAGACTGAGCCTGGCCTGCCGCTGAATGCAGGTCTTTGCCTAGCTTTTTCCCCTGCCCTAACCTAGTTCCCTCACTCCCTTACGGGAACAGAGCCGGCACCTACTCAAGGATCCCCATCTCAGGCTCTGCTTTTAGAGAACCTCGTCTAAGACTTCCAGATGTGTGAGCTGTGGCAGCCGTCCCAGGCCGGGTGGGCACGAGGTCTGCTAGAGAAGGGTGACCAACCCTCCCAGGGTGCCTGGGACTTTCCATGCTAAACCGGATCCTTCTGACCAACCAAGATGGTTGTTCGCCCTATGGATCAGTGTCTCAATTGATCTATAGAGTGAAGTGAGTTCCCTTTGTGAGCCCAGAGCTGTATTAGACTCCATGGGGACTAAAAGAAAACAGAAAAACATGTCTTTGGTGAAATTCGACTAAGTGAGGGTTTATTTCTACGAGCCTTTCCCTCTGTTGTGAGGATTTCACTTCTTGTATGTTCAGGTCACTCCCTGTGGGTAGATATCAGAAAAAGGGGAGGAAAAAAAAAGGAAACAGGAAGTTGGGACAAGGAAAAGGGAGGTAAGGCAAAAGGCAGAGAGGGTGAAGAGGTTTTGGCGACATGACCTTGGGGAGAGATGGAGGAAACTGAGGCCAAAAAAAAAAAGTGCCCAGGCCCTTAATCACACTCAGGCTCTTCCTGGGAGGAGCAGCCAGCCAGCTAGAGTGCCCTGCCACTCCTAATACGCCCCACCTTGGCGGGAAGCTGTCATGGAGGGTGCCACCTGCGTAAACCCTGTGTACACGGAGAAGGGCTTGAGAGATAGCATTTCAGTGTGGCCAGCAGCCTGGGTTAAATAAGGGTTGCTCAGGCCTTTTCAACTAAAACATCAAGTGCTGCTGCATTTCTGGAGCGATGGTAATGACAGGAGGCCAGAGCCACCAGCTCTGAGCCATAAAATTAGACAGATAGTGATCATTTAACTGGAACTCCAGGCCCAGGGGAAAATGCCACCCCGTGTGCATATTCTCTGCAACAAAGCCAAACTTTCATGTGTGTCATTGAAAACTGCAGGGGAGAGAAATCTGGGAAAAGTTTTAGTGAACAAATGTTGGTAAAATGGAAATTAATTATACAGTGCAGTGATTATTCATTTAAGATATGAAAAAAATTCCACTGACGTTTTCTTTCTTTCATCTGCAGTCTTTATCATTTGAATATGATGAAGGTAAAAACGTGAGTTAGGGTTTTCGAATGTTCATTTCTGAACTCCCTTCTCCATCCTCCTGTTTTCCATATGGACCTCTGTCCCTTGACTGCAGGATCAGATCTGCAGTCCCCTAACTGCAGGGTCCTGGCAGGAAGCAGGTGGCACTCTCACATTGGAGAATCTGAGGACAGTTAATAACAGAGATTATTTACACAGTGTGAGCAGGGGGTAGGGAAGCCACAAGGGACAGTACAAGACCTTGGGGCTGGAAACAGCAGTGGTCCCTCGCAAGGCAGGCCCAAGAGGGTACCCCACAGGGAGATACGGGGGGAATAACCCCCTTCCCTCTGATCTCCCCACAGGTCAGCCCCTGGAGCACAGAGAGGACCCAGGGAGGGTGGGGAGTGGATGGAGGATGCTGGGCCCCTGCATATTTGTCCCAGCTCACAGTGCCTCAGGACCTAACCCTCATAATGCAGGTCGGCTTAAAGTTTAACTTCTCATTGCTTGGATGGAGTTTAAGCGTTAGTTGTGCACTTGTCAGTGTGTTGATTTCTGTTTGCAGGAGGGGTGGAGAGGACCTCAGACAAAGACTAGAGGCTCATGGGGAGTCAGGCCCCAGACACTGAGAGCAGGGGGACCTGCTTAGTCCAGTGCCTTTAGTTTTCAGATAAGGAACCGAGGCCCAGATAGGGGAAGTGCCTTGTTCAAGGTCACACAGTGATTTAGGGACAAAGCTAGAATCCAGGTCATTGCTGAGTAAAAGGCAGGATGTGGTGGAGTGAGTGCAGAGCTGGGGTGGGCATGAGCAAAGAGGGACCTGGGGTCCCCCAGAGCCCCTTGTCAGCACATAAAGGCCAGGCCGAGGTGGAGACAGAAGGCTGATGAGGCCCGTGACTGTGTCCAGGTGGTGCCCTGAGCTTTTTCTAGGCCTTGCCTTTGAGCCAGACCAGACTATGAGGAAAGGCCCTGCAGCCCACTGAGCCTGCCCTGGTGTAGGGGAAGGGTTACAGACCGCCCTTGGGGAGACCGAGCTCCAGGAACCTGGGGGCTGACTAGACTTCTTTCTCAGGAGATGAGGCTACTGGCCCTGAGTTGGGAGCCTATGAGAAGGGCATTCTTGCATCCTCCACAAGCCAACAGCTGGGGGGTGGGTGGGCAGGAGCCAGAGAACTGTGGCCTTGTTGCTTGTGCCTCAACAAGGGAGTAAGGACTGTCAGTAGCATTTAGAAGAAAATGCTGGTATCACCTTCAACCTGTGGTACCAGGGCTGTTTTTTTTTTTTTTTT
>NW_006799037.1:1886325-1893495 GCF_000442215.2 Lipotes vexillifer | reverse complement strand
CGGGGCACGAACCCGTGTCCCCTGCATCGGCAGGCGGACTCTCAACCACTGCGCCACCAGGGAAGCCCAGGGCTGTTTTTAATTAAAGATATCTTACCCCTAAAAATCCATACTGACACCTCAGTGCCTCACCACCAGGTCCAAAATGGCAGACTTGGTGATTAGGATGCAAATTCCTTTGTGGGACATTGCTGTTTTGCACATTTGAAGCCAGCTTGTCTGGGTTTGTGTGTCTGCCTTGTGAAGAATCTAGGAATCCAGCTTGTAACTGACCAAAATCAGATGGTTCCTTCATAGAACTCTACTCTAAGCCAGGCACTGTGCCACTTTCTTGGTTACATGTACCCTTGTCCTCAAAGAGCTCGTGGTCAGTGGATTAGGATGGGGGCTCGAGAAGCCATGGAAACCAACTTTGGCCTGTTAGGGACTGTTATCACATTAGGTCAGTGCTAGAACACAGCACATCCTCCCTCGTGCCTAGGATGTGGACCTGAGTGCCTCGCTAGCCGTCTACACAGAGTGTGAGGGGGTGGGCTCTTCATTTATTCAAGAAACATTTTGTTAACTGGGAGAATGGGAATCACAGTGGGTGACCCCAAAGAGATGACGAGGCTCAGGAGGGTCCGACAGTGTACATATGCTGCTTTCTGTCTGGAGCACCTCTTTCCATAGAGGACATGGGTCTTGGGTGCTCTGTGATCTGTCCATTGAGGGGAACATTCCTCTAGGCCACATGGCAGACACACACACACACACACACACACACACACACACACGCATACACACACATATACTTTTTAGGTATTCGTCTGGTTCTCTGTGTACTTTTTCATACATTTTCTCTGACCTGTTATATTGTAAACTCCTCAGGAAGAGGGTCATATCTTAGACACAGTGTCTCCAAGAGGATGTCCAGGACACGCTTGTTCAAGTTGTGAATGGTGGAGGTGGGGCTTCCACTCAGTGCATCGAATGGGAACAACTGAGAGTTCTCGCCAGGCCTCCTCCTCTCTGTCTTCTCTGGAGCCAACCACGGCTTCCAGCTTGTCACTCAGTGTTGCTCCACATTCATTCCTGGGGGATGGTCCCTTTTCCTTTAGCCCTAGTAAACCTTTGTTTGGACACTTTCCTTCTTCCACTTTGCCCTCCTCTTCGGTTTATGAAAGTTCAGTGGCCAAATAAAGCTCTGTGTTTCCCTTGTCAGGGAGTGTTCTCTGACCATGTCTGGATAATAGCAGTCACGGGGAATATCTCCTCTCCTGTCCCATAAATCATCTTGCAGCGTTGGCTGGCTACATCATGCAGCTGACTTTGGGAAAGCTCTGCAGTACTATTTCTGAATAATAATAAATGGAGCTGAAGCCCAGTAGCCTTTGCTCTTTTCCGCTGGTTCTGCAGAGCAGAGATGTGTGTCCTCAAGGGGTACAGGTTTTATCTCCGGGGTGGCCATTCTAGCAGTGGAAAGCAGCTTCCCTAACTGCCTCTCCTTTGTCGGCATTGCCTGGTCTTTTTTCCTCAAGGGACAATTTGCTGATCTGAGTGGAGGATGCTTTCAACTGTTCAGCTCCAGCGCTTTGCCTGGTCTGTCGGAAAGCCGCGTGATTACAGAGGGAGATGACTGCTGGCTGGATGCCAGCCCTTAAAGCCATCCCCTATAGTCCACAGCCAGTCCCACACACTGCTGTCCTCCAGCACTCATTCCCTCCACGGCCTTGGCCTGAGCAGCTTGCCTCAGCCAGTCGCATGTGTAGAATCCCAACCTGTTCCCAGCTCCCAGGTTTGGGAATCTGTTGGCTCACATCCACGTAGGCTGAGCACCTTGACATTGAGCTTGATTCTCTCCTTGACTCTGATTAGGAGTCTTTCTCCGGTGATCCTGCTGGAGGCTGTCCTAGGTAAGTCTGCCTCCTGGTCCGACCTGGCCCCAGGACCCTCACCTCTGCACATATCCCCCATGGATAATACTCCTTCTGGATTCACTCTCTTGGGAAGGATCTGAAGATTTGTACCCATGGGGACAAGGCTCTGGGCTTTCCAAAAGGAAAAGATGGGAACACCCACTGGCCAAAGAGATGACCCTGGACTGTGTGTAAGAACTTTCATGTCCTTTCTTTTCTGCTGCCTTTTATCTTGGGCATCCTCCATGAATTCTGATTTTCATATTAGTTTTGATGGCTGTCACTATAGAATATAGCTTTGGCCATGTTCTGAACCCCAACTTTTATGACATTTTAATCCTATGGCCCCTCGTGTTCAATTTTGCCTATATTGCACCACAGTGGCACCTGGAACCATCCCCTCCTTGCAACATGGCTAGGATAGCTTACAGATATTGGACCATTTCTGACTTTGGGGACAGAAATGGAGCTGGAGATACCAGTGTTTCATGATGTTTACCAGCTCTTAGTGTACTCATATAAAATGTTAGCCCTATGGAGATGGGATATTTCAACATTCACCTGCAATTTGGTAGTTGTCCCCAGATGCCAGCATGAAAAATCAGCAAAGGTACAGTAGATCACTGGGCCCAGTCATTATGATAGACTCTTATGTTGTGAGAGCTGCAAACATCATGAGGATTATCCTCTTACTTAATGAAGGAAGTTTTTTTTACAATAAACCCAGAAGCTGCTAATCCGGCCTAGATGCTTGGCCCATAGTAGGTACTCAGTAAATAGTGGCTATTATTTTAAGATTCAGTGACCTACTTATTTCTCTAATAGATGTGATTTTTATTAAAATGACAAAGTAAGTTACACAGTTATTCACAATAAGAAAGTCGCAATAGGGAGACATACTGTAAAGAAAAGTTTATCCACTTGTGACTCATTGGGACTTTCAGGTCTCTCTAATAGAAACCTCTATGGGATGAGATACTAGGCTTCTGGTCTGGCAGGACTGTTGATGCTCTGCCCATAGTAAAGCACCACATAGAAGGAGCTAAAAATTGGGTTAGGACTAGTGTATCAGTAAAGCTGCCTGCACAGAGAAAGACAACAGTGCCGGAGTCCAAGCCATAGGATAAAAGAGACATGACCCCACTTAGGTGAAAGTCATATTTCTTCCTTGCCAAATAGAACTCTTATCCTTCACTACTTTATCAATCTTGACATTTTTTCACTCTTGGGAAACGTTAACTTTCTCCCCCTGCTCTGATAGCTCCTGGGCACTGAAAGACGTTTTCTAGCTCATAGATTGAACAAAAGAGGCCCTCAGAGGGTTTCCACTTGTGATCTGCATTCATTGCTTCTCTCTAATTTTTCTAAGGAGAAAATACTGTCCCTTCCTGTTCTGCGGATCTTGGAAACTGGACTCCCAACAAAGAGCCCTCTTTCTTCCATGTGGTTCTCTTTGCTCTAAATCCTAAAGAGTCATGCCGTGTGGCTGGAGGAGGAAGAAACCCCAAGCCAAGGCATCATGTGCGCAAGCCCTCCCCACCCCGATCACCCCCACTCAACCCCCAATCCCGGGCAGCAAGACTTACCCTCTCCACTTGCACCGAATTTCTTCCAAAGTCTAGCCAATTCAAATTCACTTTGAAAAGGATTTATCTAACTGGTCTCTGCTGAGGACATAACCACAGTCTTCGTTTTGTCTTAAGAATGATTTAAATACAGTTGGAACAAAATCAGATGATTTTTAAACAATGATGCAGTGATTTCCTCCCATGTCTCCTTCATAACCTAGAAAACTAAAACAAAGGAAGGGAAGGGAAGAGGAGATATCCTATATCCACCCTGCCTGACTGACCGCCCGAACCCCACACACCTCCTCCCGTTACCCAGCACGGAGCAGGCGGGAAATACGAGGGACGGCCAGTGCCTGCAGCCAGGTCCCCCGACTCAGGGCGCAGAAGCGACAGGTAACCAAGTCAGGCTTTTTCTTGTTCAGACTTCTCTGAGGAAGGTGTCTGGACCACATGAAGTGTACTAGTGTGGGGAGATGCGGGTGGAAAGGAGACACACAGCACGGCAAAGCAGTTCTGTGGCTGAGAATCTATTCCCCAGTTGCAGGCAGGACCCTGCCATCCTCTGCCCTCTGAAAGAGACCTAGGACTGGGAGTAGAGTCAAGGTCCACTGAGGGCTGGGTTAGGTGTGTCTGGGGCGTGTTCAAGGTGAGGCCAGGGTGATGGTGAAGTCTTGGCTGGCGGAGTCACCAGGGTGGGGTCAGTGATGGTTGGGGTCAACAGGATATCAAGGTCAAGGTGAAGTCAGAGTTAGGTTGTAATTAGAGCTGACATAAGGCAATGTCACACTTGAATGAGGATATGGTCATGAGCAGAGTTTGAGAGCTGGGTTAGGTTTGGGTGGAGCCGCGTTTCCATAAAGTCAGACTCTCCTTAAATCTCTAGCATCGAGTGTTCAGCCCACGCCCTTGGGTGCTGTTTGCCCCTTAACTCCTTCAGGGCCCAGGCTCAAGCCAACCTTTGAGTGTTTTAGCGCTTGTTCCTGTTCCCCTGTCTTCCTGTATTTCATGCGCATTGCTTTTCCCCTAGGGAGGGCACAAGAATAAAAGCAGCTGAGTTGAATCCAGCTGATCTAGCCGCTTGCCTGGCCCATCTGCAGATAGATGGTATGGGCGGAGGTGTGGGCACCGAAGCCCAGGTTCCCCAGGGAATGCAGTGATCGATGCCATCCCCATTTCCTGGAGCAGAGATAATTGGCTCCGTGTTGTGCATGCATGCACTCCCTCCTTTCCAGAAGAAACACCCCGTCTCACAGGGAGGCCATACGAAATGGGAGCACTCTCCTCTTGCTGCCAGGCAAGTGCCCCAGCATTAGCTTATCATCTGCCTGGCATCCCTGGGCACAGGTTCCTCGAAATAGGGAGGCTGCCTGGAAGGGACTCAGTGTCGTTTCCTGGATCCTGCACGTGGTACACCATTCCCTGGGAACAGGTGCTGGGAGTCAGCAACAGAAGCATTTTCTCTCAGCCAGAGCCACTGAATAGGAGAATGAGCTGATCTGTGAGGTACTGAGTTCTCCGGGACAGGAGATAATCAAACAAAGCAGGAACTCCTTATCAGAAATATGGTGTGGTGGATTCACACAGCAGTGAAGGATTGGATAAGCGGACTGTTGAAGGCCCTTCCTGTAAGATGCTCTGGGAAGGATGTCTCAAGGTCAAGGTCAAGTGCTTGATTACAGGTACGCCTTGGCTTTCTGCATCCCCCTCCACTGTCCAGGTCCTTGCTTCTAGCCCTATGTGCTATCGTGTCCTCCACACCACGTTTGAGCTTTATCATCCCTTCTGCCCTAAGGAGAGCGTGATTCTTTCTAAATGACCACCCTTCTTTCCTGGTTCCAAGGCTCACTTTCTTCAGGGGAATGCCTGGGGCAGGGAAAAGAGAAGTGCCCACCTTCCAGAGTTGTGCTAACTCCAAAGAAAATCAAGCATCACGCCATCCCTGGGGCGCACAGGGACACCTGAGGCTCCTTGTCAGATGCCAGCCGTACTACAAGAGGCCTTCATATCTTCCCGTTTCCCTCCTGCAGTCTCTGTTCCTGCCTGCAGCTGCAAGGCAGGTGCATCACAGTGTCGCACTTCGGGCTTGGAAAAGGACAAAGACTTCGAGCTCCCCAAGGATTTTTTGGGATGCTGGCACTATCCGTGAAGAGGAGGACTTAGGCCCCGGGATGATACCCTATGAAGTCCTTCCCGGCAAGCACTGTGGCTGATGTCCTGCATCTCACATGACTCCGTGCACCACTCAGAGGCCTGCGGGCACCTTGACAAAAGGAGCTCGGTATCTTGCTCTCAGTTGCTTTGAAGTTCTGCTCGGCATGGCAGCCAGTCAGAGGAAGCCACCCGCCATCAAAGCCTGGCTCCATAAGATGGAAGCAGTTTACGATTCAAGACAAACTGTCATCGCAGATTAAAACATGTCTACACCCCTGATGATGATAGTTATTTTTCCTGAGAATATTGAGTACATTGCTTACATTTCACAGGCAAGAGGGAAAGAAATCCAGTTCCACCGGGCTGGATCATTTAAAGGCAATCTACATTCTAGAAACACTGAAGAGTAGCGTTCCCAAGGTGATATAAAATAAATCGTGCTTGCGTGATTCTTCTGTTGCCTTACTATTTGCTTTCCAGTTCTCCAGCCTGACTCTTCTTTACATGGAGAATTCCGTGCCAGCCACATGTGATGACTTTTGATTTACTCAATGTGTAAGCCTACGTCACACCTTCTGGCTTTGGTCCATGCTATTACTCTAACTAGAAGGAGAGTCTCACCTTTGTCCACCTGGCAAACTTCTCTTCATCCCTCAAAGCCCAACTGAGATGCCACTTCTCCTGTAAAGCCCTCCTTTACTCTCACCAAGCCTAAGTTGTTGGGAGTCCCCTGAACTGTGTGTCCTCGCCTCTATTGTATTGCACTCACCATTTAGAATGGAATTGTTTTGTCTCTTGTCCTATCTGTCTCCTACTGGGCTGGGAACTTCTCAAGACCAGGGACTGTGTCTCTTCAGTGCTTAGTGCCTGGCATATAAGAGGTTCTCAATAAAAGTTTGCCTAAAGTGCTTTTTCTACTATATGCAAAGCAACCCACCCTCTTTCTTGTTTACTACTTTAAATGGGGATATTAAACACATAAAAGTGAAATGTTTGATCAAAATAACAGAAAAGACTATTCGCTAGTAGAGGGACCCTAGTATTCTTGTTCCCAGAAGATGTGTTTTACGTCCAGAATGTCAAAGGGGAACCTGGAGCGGTCCCTACTCAGCCTCCTCAAGCCTCACAAGAGGCAGCACAGTTAGGACTGGGGCCTGAGCCTTTAGAACAGAGAGCCAGGAACAGCCAGCTTGACCGTGCTGCCCAGCGCCAAACCCTGCAGGGAGCTCACACTACCTGTAGCCTGAATCCACACTTTGCCTCCCTGCCAAATCATTTATTTGCCACATTCAGGAGGCTGATCTGGGTTTGTGTGTTTATTTGTTCGTTTCCCATTTAGGAGAAGAGTTATATTCTCTGTTCTCAGGACTCCCAGGCCTGGAATTTCTGAGGTCAAACGCATCGTGATTTCCCAATTCTCTTCAGGATTGCACAGGATCCAGAAACACCCTTCCCCCTGACTGTAAGGGGTTTGGAGATCTGCAGTAGGTCAGATAGAGATCCTTTCAGAGAGCTGGACTTGTCTGCCCTACTGTTTACATCCCACGAAC
>NW_006799037.1:1882622-1886315 GCF_000442215.2 Lipotes vexillifer | reverse complement strand
GGGGGGGGTGGGGGTTGTGGGCGGGTGTGGGTGTGTGTCTGAGTATGTCTGGGTGTGTTTTAAACTGGCTCCATGCAGGAATGTGGACAGCTCTCCAGTCCTGCAAATGGTCCCTTGAGTGTTTTGATAGAAGCAAGGGAAAGAATTCGTGTGATGTGGGTGAGCTTCAGGCAGTCCCCTCTCAGAGACAGGAGGCAAGCATTCTTTCTTCTTTTCAAAAATCTTTTCTGGATCCACGTTCTCTAGGCCAAGTTCAGTACTAGGCACCAGAGCTATGACTGAGCAAGCTGTGGGCACAGCCCTCGAGGAGCTTTTGGCCTAGTCGGCGAGACAGGCTAGGAGACACTGGAGTATGGGGGGAAGGCATCCAACCTAGTCTTTGGGGGCTCAGCAAGGCTTCATAGCATTGCTGAGCCCCCAAAGGGAGAACTTTCTGCGACTTGAAATTAGTCATCAAACAAGCAAAAGTGAAGAAAGAGCTTAAGTCTACTGTGAGAGCTTTAAGTGGCCTGGAAGCTTTGGTTTGTGGGGCCCTGGGGCCCTACTGGTCATCTCTGAGACGAGTGTAGCCACCTTTACTTGCCTCCCCTGTCCACTTCCAGTCTGTGTTTTCCCATCTCTCAGAATACACACTAACTGATGGAAGGATCTCGCCGCAGGAAAGCTCTGAGGGCATTATGCTGCTGTTCAAAACTGTCCCGCAGCTCCCTGTTACATGACAGCTTAAAACAAGGCAGCAGCCTCACAGCTTGCATCTTCCCTAATCGGACGCTATCTGCCCCCTCTGCTCACGACTGCCTTCCTGTGTCCTGTATCCGAAACCCATCTGGCTTCCTGCCCCAGCCTACCTTTAGCCATTAAAGAGTGGGGCACTTATCCCCACTCCTCGCACGGATTCAGAGAAGTTTACAGCTCTTTAGATCCGTAACTCAGTGGTATAAACTCACGACATGATTTCAGGAGAGGGGGACTGGCAATAGATAGAACCAGAGCTGGACATGACCTATTCCAAGCCTATTTCGTGACCATTCAGCCAACTTGAGTCGAGGCACGATTAGCCTGGTGACAGCACAGATTTTCCTAGTGATATCAAAGCCAGGAGTGACAAGCATATTTAAGAATGGAAATGGGTATGTGGAATCTTAAAAAAGGGTACAAATGAACTTATTCACAAAACAGAAATAGAGTCACAGATGTAGAAAACAAACTTACGGTTACCGGGGGTATGGGGGGGAGGGATAAATTGGGAGATTGGGATTGACATAATACACACTAGTACATATAAAATAGATAACTAATAATAACCTGCTGTGTGGCACAGGGAACTCTACTCAGTACTATGTTATGATCTATATGGGAAAAGAATCTAAAAATGAGCGGATATATGTTTATGTATAACTGATTCACTTTGCTGTATACCTGAAACTAACACAAAAGTGTAAATCAACAATACTCCAAAAAAAATTAAAAAAAAAAAAAAAAAAAAGAATGAAAATGAGATCCAAAACCTGAAATCTGGGGACTCTACCCAGGTGCCAAATACAGTGAATCCCCAGGTACTCATCATCATGGGTCTCATCTGGACTCTTTCTCTTTCCCCCCTCCCATGCATCTGAATGAAGCAAGCCTCCGGAATAAATTGGACGATGACAGCGGCAAGTGATTCCAACTTGTTGTTTGGACGCTGGCCTTTATAACCGGGTTCTTGCTTTTCCTGTGTGACCAAGCCCCTGACCCCTGGTCCAGGTAGATAAGCTGTGTTCTCTGCTGGAGAGTCCTCTATTTGAGTTTTCAACTGTTGTTGGCTGTCAGCTTCCTAGGATGGGATTCATGCCATACCTGCCCTAGGTACCAGCTGCGGACCTCAGCTGTGCCTTCCTGACACTGACAACAAGTTTTGCTCTTCAGCTGCTGCCAGGCTCCCCTGAGGCGACATATGCCTGATTCCCCTTCTTCCTCCTCTCTGCTTCTGGGACCTTCCCACCCATCCAAGGCCAATGGGCATTTCTCACTTCAACTTCCATCCCTTCCCACAGGAGCTGCTACAGGGCCAACAGGATATTTTGGTTCTCACTTCCTGTCTTGTGCACCTGAGTTGAGAGCACAGGTACACGGCTTCCAATTTTATGTCTGTAAAGCGTCCCCTTGTTAGATTTGACCCATTCCTTCTTGTTAAAGGTTTTTGGGGGGTTTGGGGGGTTTTTGGGGGATCTATCACAATTCCCTCCACCCTCTTATCAGTCACAAATTTTGATGTGTACACCTTCTCTATCTAAGCTATCAAGAAAAGAATATATATATCTGAGATGGAGCTAAAGACAGAGCTTTTCACCTGCTGCTAGAAACCCCTTTCATGTTGATGTTGAGCCATAAATCAATCCCTTTAGACGTAGTTATTCAATTAGTGACTATTTCACTTGATTGTATAAGCATCCAGGCCAAATTTTTCAAGCATCCAGTCCAGATGTTTCACAGTGGTGGCTTTCTGGCAAATGTTTTGTTTGGTCAGCACAGCATTGAAAAACTTTGAACTCATATTAAAAATCAGGAGATTTCTCACCAAGATATCCAGATTTCCGGCTTCTCTTGAAAAGTACTTAGTATTGATACTAGTCAGCTGGAATTGGGTAGCAGGTGCCTTTGTTAGACAAGACATGTAGTCTCTGGTTTGCTACCTTCCCTGGTTACTTTACTCATTTATGTTTTGAGTTTACAACCTTTCCAAAGGATAGGAAGGGAGGCTTTGTATTAGTTATCTATTGTATTTAAGTTATCACTGTATTAGTTATCTACTTCTATGTGACAAATTACCCCAATCTTCACAGGTTAAAACTACAAACATTTATTATCACACACAATCTTTGAGGGTCAGGAACCCCGGCGTGTTTTAGCTGGGTGGTTCTGAATCATGAGGCCATAGGCAAGGTTGGCTGGGGCTGCAGTCATCTGTAGGCTTGATTGTGGCTGGAGGGCCTGCATGGATCTTTCTTCATGTCACGCCAGCTGGAGGGCCTGCATGGATCTTTCTTCATGTCACGCCAGCTGGCTTCCCCCAGAAGGAGTGATCCAAGAGACAATGACCAAGCTGCGATGTTTCTCATGACTTAGGCTCCGAAGTGACACACTTCCACTTCTGCCGTATTCTGTTCATTAGGAGCAGGTTACTGAGTCCAGCCCACACTCAGGGGAAAGGAATCAATTTCCATTTCTTGAAAAGAGAACTATCAAAGACTTTGTGGACATATTTTAACTTATTTTTTTTAAACATCTTTATTGGAGTATAATTGCTTTACAGTGGTGTGTCAGTTTCTGCTGTATAACAGAGTGAATCAGCTATACATACACATACATCCCCGTATCTCCTCCCTCCTGCGTCTCCCTCCCTCCCACCCTCCCTATCCCACCCCTCTAGGTGGTCGCAAAGCACCGAGCTGATCTCCCTGTGCTGTGCGGCTGCTTCCCACTAGCTATCTGTTTTACATTTGGTAGTGTATATATGTCCATGCCACTCTCTCACTTTGTCACAGCTTACCCTTCCCCCTCCCCATATCCTCAAGTCCATTCTCTAAGTCTGCGTCTTTATTCCTGTCCTGCCCCTGGGTTCATCAGAACCTTTTTTTTTTTTTTACATTCCATATATATGTGTTACCATTTGGCATTTGTTTTTCTGTTTCTGACTTACTTCACTCTGTA
>NW_006799037.1:1872558-1882548 GCF_000442215.2 Lipotes vexillifer | reverse complement strand
GATTCCAGATATATCTGTTAGCATATGGTATTTGTTTTTCTCTTTATGACTTACTTCACTCTGTATGACAGTCTCTAGGTCCATCCACCTCACTACAAATAACTCAGTTTCGTTTCTTTTTTATGGCTGAGTAATATTCCATTGTATATATGTGCCACATCTTTTTTATCCATTCATCTGCCGATGGACACTTAGGTTGCTTCCATGTGTGGACATATTTTAATACCACCACAATCCTTAAATTGGATAATGCATGTAAAATCCTTAGCACTATGTAGTTAATGCATAATAAGTGCTCAATAAGTTACTAACAACAGTCATAATAGGTAACACTAAGTGTCGAATACCTGCCAGGCACTCTTCTGAAAGCTTTACATGCATTAACTCTTTAACCTCACAACAGCTCTGTAAGGTAGTTTTTATCATTATTTCCATTTTACACCTTAGACCACATGTCCAGTGAGGTGGAACAAATATAGCCCATGTTCACACACTACTAAGTGGGGAAACAGTATGGATGCACAGATCTGTCCATGTAACCATTATACTACACTAACTTTCAGAATTTTGTATTGTTACTGTTTGTAGTCATTATTATTTATTATTATTATTACTATTTATGTTTCCCTGAATTTCCCTGACCTGAGGCACTAACAAGGCTTAATGGAAAGAAATGTGTTCCGTTTAGTGTTTTGTTCTGATAAACCTGTGCTGGGTCCTAGGAATCACCATTTTATGAGGTGGGCACTCAAAACCCACCCTCTTCCAATCTTGCTCCTTGCTCTTTGGATCAAGACGAGCCTCTTAAACATGATATACAGGGTCTGCCCCTCCCTCCCTCCCTCCCTCTCACTCCTTCTCACCCCCTCCACCCTGGTACCCTCTGCCCTGGCTGCGGGGGCTTCGGCCAATCTTAAGCACCATACTCCTTCCATCTTCAGGATATGTACACATGCTGGTTTTATGTGCCTGGAACACCTTTCTTCCTCTCTTAAAAAGGAAATCTTACCTGTGCTTGGTATTAAATCCAATTGCCTGCAATGTGACCAATCCTTTCCCTTTTCTTGGGTTGAAATCCCAAGTGTCCATCTGGTTTTCCAGCCCCTTTCTTCTGTATATTAGTTCAGTGATATTGTCTCTAGTGGATCTCAGTGCCCTGAGTTCTGGTCTTCTCGGCCGGGAAGCTGGAGTTCCCTGGGAGTAGTCAGGCACTCTCTTCACATCCATTTGTAGTAAACACCCAGAAAAGACCGAATGCCTGCTTTCAGAACCTAATCTTGCCAATTATAAGCTGGTGACTTACCCGGATGCCTCTGCACTTCAGTTTTCTCATCTTTAAAATAGGGACAATGATTTAAAATAAACTTCCCTATCAGCTTGTTGTGAGGAATGAATGGGATAGTTGTGGGAAATGCCTAGGAAGTGCTTACTGGCCCACAGTCGGTGTCTCCTGTGGCGGCTATTTATTCCCTCCTGCACTTCAGCCTACTGCCCAGTGAGCTCAGGCACAGCTGGCACAAGGTGGTAATGCCCAGGGCAGTGGTCCATGTCATGACCTCTAAGATTTACAGAGAGGAGGCAGTGGGCATGGCAGAAACTCACTTGGGAAAAAGACATGTACGGATTTGAATCCAGCCTCTGCTGCTTATTAAGTATGCAATCTTGGGCAAATGCTTAAAACCTCAGTCTTCTCATCTATAAAATGCAAATACCAATAGCTCCTTCAGGATTGTTTTGAAGACTAATTAATGCCTGTAATGTGTGGAGCAGTTTAGTGCGGGAACATAACAGTTATTTAATAAATGTTAATTTCCTTCTCTTCCCTTCAAATCAAGCATTATTCTCGAGGGCGCAGAGGCGAGCTGCAGAATGGAAGCTAAGGAGGCATGCTTTCTCTTGGGCGTCTCATACAAATGCCACTGGCCCCAATGACAAGCCCCTTCTTACTCATCTTCTTAGCTCTGCTCTTGCAGATCCCAGTCAACTGTGATTTTGGATCTCCTATTTTCTCTACACAGCCTTTTTTTTTTTTATTCTTATTTATTTACTTTTGGCTCAGTAGTTGTGGCATGTGGGCTTAGTCGCTCCACAACATGTGGGATCCTCCCGGACCAGGGCTCAAACCCATGTGCCCTGCGTTGGCAGGCGGAGTCCCAACCACTGCGCTACCAGGGAAGCCCCCTACACAGTCTTTTAAAAATAAGAGCCCCCTGAAGGGTTCCCCAGGGTCTGATTTCTCTGGGATTGCTGTGTTCTTCCTGTTTTGGATCATCACTTATTGTATAAGCAGAATTTTTGTTCCAAGGGCTTCTCTCCAAAGCTGTATTCCATGAAATCACAGCTCTTTTTCCCATCGACTCTTGGAAGTCTGTCTACTGAAACTCAGGCTTCAGGTATACCAGCCCTGCCCTCTCTACCAGGCGCTGGGAGAAGATACAGAACTTTCCACCAAGGTTCCCAACACTCCACCAATTCCTTACAGTTGATACGAATTGATAAGTCCAGAATAGCAAAGGTTTTTTAAAAAAATATTTATTGCTCCCCTACCAAGTATCAAATACTGTCTCAGCACTAGAAGTTAGAAGAGAGAAAAATCCCGTGCTTATATAGATCTGACATTTTAGTTGTAGACACAGACAACAACATTAAAATAACCAAATAAGGATTAACATAATTTTTAGATAGCTAAAAATACTTCCAGAAAAACCATACAGGGTAGGCGATAGGACACATAGGGATGGAGGGGAGTGGATTGGAGGAGTGGTTTGATGAGGTGGTCAGGGGTTTTAATCAAAGCCCGTAGAGTCCTAGAAGAACCGTGAATGGTCCCTGGAGACTTCCTGACCCCCTTGAAATAGGCGGTGTCTATGTGTTTGCATGCATGCATGCATGCATGTGTGTGTGTGTATGCATTTGTTTTCAGGGGAAAAGACCTGTAGGTTTCATCAGACTCTGAGAAGATGCACAAAGGGTAAATAACCATGGCATCGTTCCCTCTGGCCACAGGGGCAGAGAATTATTAGCTAGTTGTCCAACATCCTGCTTTGAATGGGATGCAAGCCTTTCTTTGGTGTCTGGGCAGCCAAGGCCCTCCCTTACCAATCCTGGGATCTGGGCCAGAAACAGCCTCCTTCCGGCTCCATCTGGTTGAAGCACCAATGGCAGATGAGAGAGCCAGAGCTCTCGCCTGCGTTCTTCCCTTTCAGCCTCACCAGACGCTCGCACCCTTGGGTTAGGTGGTGCCAGGCGGGAGTTAATCCCTCCCGCCCCAGCAGCCCTGTTCCCTCAGCCTCAAGTCACGTGCACATCTCTGCACTCCCCGTGGGGTCATCCCCCCGTCTGGAGTTCTCTTTGCCCCTGACCAGGCCGTCCATATTGCTAAGCGGGCTTCGGAGAGGGAAGCTTTGTTTTCAGCTGTACCGCAGTGGTCCCCTCCTCTGACTCACGGTCACCTCCCACACGTGCACCCTCTCTGCACCCTCCCTGCTGCTCTCCATAGTAACCGGTTCACTCATTTCTTCTCTGGCATCACTTCATCTCTGAGCAAACCCCCTCTCCCTCTCCTCACGCAATGTTGTCCTGCTTGATCCAGCTTTTGTGGATTCCAGGCCAGAATCAAAAAGCCAAACGATGCTTGTGAATACCATCAGCAGACCCAGCTGGTGTCCCGCCAGCTTTTTGCTCTTTCAGAGTCAGTGGGAAAAAAGCAATAAAAGTACCACTCAACTATCCTAGTTCCTCAGTGTCCTGCCCAGACTTTAGAGACATGCCTCTGGGCGGGGTTGTCCAGTCCCAGGTGGATTAGCAACAGAGGGAGGTGGCCACAGTTGGGGAAGACTCAGCTGTCCCCCGGGAGGGGGCATCTCTCCCACCTGGCTGTGCCCGCAGCAGTAAATAGCAATGCTGTCCTACCCGCGAGTGCTGGGGAGTCTTCTTGGAGTTGGCTGAGGTTCACATCAGGGTTAGGTGGACGTGTTTTGCCTACAGAAGGTTGAGGTTTCCTCTGACATTTTCTCAGTGTTCCAGCTCTCACCTCTGACAGGAGGACCCCAAAATCTCTGAGGTTCCTGCAGTTGCCCCCTCACCTTCCTCCTAGCCTCTGGGTGCCAGTTGGCCCATCTCATGGGATCACTGTGAAGATGAAATGAGATAGTGTAGATGAACCACACAGTAGGTACTCAGCCTGAGTTCCCTTCTCCTTCCCTTCTCTCTGCTTCCCCCAGAGCCATCTCCTCCTCTTTCGGTCACAGTCACTTCACTGTGACCAGCCTTCCGTCCGTGGCTCTCTGGGCTGTGGGCATCTTGAACAGTCATAGGGATGCAGACTCCCATCCATACCTGGAGTTATGATACGACACCTTTCAGGGCCCGGCTTGACAGGGACTGACTCTTATCTGAGCATGGGTGTCTGACACTGTGTCCTCCATATTTTCACTGAATGAGTGAATGAATGATTCAAGAAAGATGACAAAAAGCCCAGATTCTGAAGCTGGAGACCAACACAGGCTGCTGCTTACAGGACTGATTCTATGTGCTGAGTTCTCTGCGGAAGTCTGGGTACCAGGCCAGATCCTGCTCAGGGACCAAGCTGGCCTCACACCTAGGTGACCCATGAGTTATTTCCATGTTGAGAGCATCAGGCCTGACTGCTTTAACTCCAGATGTGCTGGGGGAACAAGGAACTCATCACGTGCCAGGCAAAGTCAGCATGTGGTCAGGATGGGTTTCAGTGACCCTGGAGGAGGCCCGGCCCACCTTCGGGCCACCTCCTTCCATGTCCTGCTGGCTCAAGCAATGGTCCCCGGCCCTCTTTAGAGACCCGGGATAGGCCTGATTGAGGCTTGGGGCTGGATGAGGAACCCATAATAATAAATAATAGAATGACTTGTATTATCTGGGGGGGAAAAAACAGAAACCTCACTTGCTTGGCTTTCTGGAAGGGGGCAGTTCCTTTTGCTGCTACGGTACACTTTTAAATTTACAAATGGATAAAAGGCCCTTCCTGACATTTCAGCTCATTTCTCACGAGCTCAGAGACCTTCAGATGAGAGGACACCAAGTAAAGCTTCCTTATGACTTCCTAATAGTTTTTGGCCCAGCCTTTAAGGCCCCTTACAACCTGCCTACTACTCACATATCCAGTGACCTCTCCCCTCACTAAATCCACACCCCCATGCTCGGCCATCACCCACGTTTGGCCTGCCTGCCATTCACCACTTGCCAAATGTGCACGTTCATGCCTCTTGGCCCTTATGTATGCTGTTTTTCTTCCTGGGACACTTTTTTTCTGTCCCCTTTACCTTCCTATAGCAAAGCCCCCTCGAAGTCAAATGTCATCCAGTGACGCTGGTCCCATCCTGCACTGTATTATCAGAGCACCTTGTGACAACCACTTTTAGAACATATTTCAATGCACGAAAGTGATCTGTTCAGTTATTTCCTCCCACTGCATTGTGAGCTTCTTGAGGATGGAGCTCTGACCTAGTCTGCATGCTCAGCCCCGAGCACCAGGCCTGCCACGTGCCAAGCACTCTGGAAGCACCTGCCAGTTGAACACGTGAATGAAAGGAACACGATGTGACATGAAGTGAGAACGAGCGATGTGGTCAATATTGGGGGCCTGTCTATCAGGGAAGTAATATTTCTTGGGTTTTCTGAAGTAAGTCTCGCTAGAGGAATATGACGATATATGTTGCTGCAATAAAGAGGTCTGAAAACAATCAATAATTCCGAAAGGCCTGCAGGAATCACACCGGCAGCTGCTAGCTGTGAAGGTTGCAGACTTTATAGGGGGCAGCTCTTCAGCAGGGCTGCTCACCGCCCGGTCCTGCAGTCTCCTGCCAGCGGTTGAGGCGCCTGTACTTACCTACATCCTGCATTTTGATAGCATCTCTAGGCCCCTCAGCTTGGCCTTTGGTAGCTTTAAAGGAAGAGGAAGGCCAGTGCAGGGTGGGCAGGGAAGCCCAGGAGCCGGCCGATGTTAGCCGTCCATGTCAAGATGCTGGCAAGGGCATAAGTCCTAGGCACTAACCTAAAAACAAACAAACAAAAAACAATGCTTCCAGCAGGTAATTGTGTTTTTGTTTACACTTGCGATCCAGCACAGCCTCAGCAGACCGGAGCATTTAGCGAGTTTTATCAGATGGCTCCGGCCCATCCAGAACCCAGGCCTGAATTTGAGCCTCTTGCAGTCCCACTAGCACCTGAAGCGTGGATGGAAAAGGCTTTGCCTGGGGCAAGAGAGGAGGGGCCACCACTGGGCTGGCCCTCTCCCTTCTCAGGCCCCATCTCTGCTCAGTTTCATGGCTGAGGCCAGGCATTCCCTGGCTGAAAGGACCAATCTTCGTGGGAGGGATGGGTTGGGGGGCAGTCCTACCTTCTAGGGGGCTGCCTGCTCTGTTTGTATGGTCGTGCCGTCCCAGGCTGAACAAACACCTCACTCCACTCCACTTCTCAGCCCGGGGCCTTTCCCTGAAACCCAGCCCCTTGCAGAGACCAGCCCACAGGCCTAACCTTTGCTGGGTTTTCCCCCGAGATCCACAGCTGTGTCTCTGGCTTCCCAAATGCCCGTGCTTCCTCCTTCATACTGGACAGATGACATCGCTGCCCCTCCGTGGTTAATATTACCCCTGCCTGGAGATCACAGTTGCCAGGTCCCCTCTCCCATCACTGTCTGCCCCTCACTGTGCTTGCTTTTTTCCCCATATTCACTGCCTGATATCATAGAATAAATCCGTGTATGTATCTTTATGTATTGCGGGTCTCCACTAATAGTCTGTGAGTCCTCGAGGGAAGGGAGCTGGGTTTCCTCTCTGAGCTAACCCACCATCTAGGCGGTAGCCGGCCCAGAGGATGCTCTGTGAATGAGTGAACACTCAGACGACACGACGTCTACCCCTTGAGCCAGAGTTCATTGTGTCCGTTTTGCCCCAAGAAAGGTTTGTGTTCTAGGGGACTGGATACTGGCCCTGGACGTGAGTCAGACAGATGGGATTTGGGTCCAGGCTTCACCACTAGGCATGTGATGTTAGGCAAGTTGAATCTGCTTTCTCAGCTGTGAAGTGGGCATTGTGCTAGTTCCTTCCTCCCAGGTCCGGATGAGGACTTAGTGTGGCAAGTCAGGTGAAGGGCTGAAGACAGTGCCTGGTGCATGTGCACAACAGCCGGGAAATGTTGGCTCTAAAATATTTCCCGACACCGTGGTCGGGACGGGGTCGGGGCGGCGGGGTGGGGCAGGGAGTGTGGTCTGCTCAGATTTCTCTGACCCCCAGGAAGCAGCAGGGGGGGCTGCTGGGGAAAGGATGACACACTTCCCAGCCTTATTTCATTTACCCTTGAGGGGACTGAGCAGGCACAGTTTCTGAGGAAGGTCAACAGTGACTTTGAGGAAAAGTCACTGCCAATCCAGGATGTGGCAAATCCTGGACTCTGACCTGCCTCCTGCCCCTGGGATTGAGTCTGGGTCTTGCCATTCATAAGCTATAATGACTTTAGGAAAGAATCTTCCCGTTGCTAAGCCTCGGTTTCCTTCTGTGAACGATGACCACAGTGCTGTTGAGCCTGCCTAGGACTGACTGGGACGATGTGTATGAAACACACCAGCGAGCCCAGGAGCCCACCATCTGTCAGCAACTGTGCGGAAACTTCAGAAGTGGGTTCCAGACAAAGAGTGATTTTTTTTAACTCCTAGGTAGGCTTAAGAGAAGCACCACTGTGCTTTTCTGGGTATTTTCCAGAAAAATCTCCAAACCTTAGTCCAAAGACTTCTGTTCCAGGTACTATGCAGCCAGCCAACAACCCTCTGGGCTGTGCTGGACTCTCTGGGGGCAACAGGGAAGAGGAAGACCCCATCTCGCAATATTTCAAACCCTCACCAGCAAAGAGATTACGACTTGCCGAAGGCTCAGGTGACAGCCTTTTTGTTAGCAATAAAGTATTTTTTAATGAAAACATACACATTTTTTAGACATAATGCTATTGCACACTTAACGGACTATAGTATAATGTAAACATAACTTGTATGTGCATGAGAAACCAAAAAATTCATGTGACTCGCTTTATTGCAATATGTGCCTTGTTGCAGTGGTCTGGAGTCAAACCCATGATGTCTCAGAGGTATGCATGTATTTGAACTGGACAAGTTACTTAACTTCTTTGTGCCTCAGTTTCCTCACCCATAAAATGAGTTACTAGTAATCCTTACCTAATAGAGTTCTTTTAAGTGTTCAATGATTTAATAAAAATAAACCCTCGCATATAGAAATTGCCCCAAAAGGGGTTGTCCAGTAAATGGATGACAGGTTAGGATAGGAAGGGAGTTGGGGATTGAATATGGAGTGGCCAGATGGTGAGTGGCCTCCAAAGGGGGACAGTGGTATCCTATGCCTGGGGAAGTCCCAGGGCAATTTGCTGCAGGCCTGGCTTTCCCAAATAATTCAGGGGTCTCTGCTCCCAGCCTGGGCCCCTTCCTTCTGAAGGGAGGAAGGGAACAAAGGGGTTCAAGCTAATGAGCAAATAATAGGACCACTTATTAAGTACTTACAACATGCCAGGCATTACCTCACAGAACCCTACAGCAACCAGAGAGGTAAGATAACATTACTCCCATCTTAAAGATGAGGAAACTGAGGCCCAGAGAGGTTAAGCCACATGCCCAAAGTCACACAGCTGATAAACGGCCACGCTAGGGATTAAATTGAGGTCTGCCTCTCCTCTGAGCCCCTGCTCTTTCAATAAAGAAATAAAAACTTAAAGGCTAAGGGCAGAGCACTTGGTTTCTGCCTTGTCACCCACCCCTTCACGGGATCCTTCCCTTTGAGAATAGATTGCCTGAAGGTGTTCTGGAGCTGAGGAAAAGAACATCAAACCGCCTGATCTGACAGGCACCGACAGCAGGCTGGCGTGTAAATATGTGTGCGAAGCCCGCTGGGTCTCCTGAGTCGTGAATCAGCCAGGCTGAGGCTGCCGGTCACACAGCCTGAGCAGCAGTGATTTGCACAAGTACAGAGCTGACTTACAGCCTGGAGGAGCCTTTGCTCTTTCCCCGGAGGATGCTGAGGGCTGCACCAGCAGGACTTGGACCTTAAAGCCTGACGTCAGTCCTCACTGGTTGCCTGGAGCACATCAGTGTTTTTAGCACCCTGTGTCTGTTTTCCAAGGAGAAAAAAATCCCCTCCTTTCCCCTAGGCTTTCCTTCCAGTTGGAGAGCTACAGGCAGGGGAGGGAAGCCTTTCTAAAGAAACCGAGCTGGGTCAGATGAGGCAGAAAGACTATTCCAAGCAGCGGGAGTAGTTAGTGCAAAGGCACTGTGGCACCACTGAGCTTGGTGTGTTTGGGAACATGACTTGTGCACAGTCTGGCAGAGGAGGCTGAGAAGCAAGGGACCCTGTATGCCAACACAATGGCAGGGGATGCAGAGTGGGGGGTGAGGATAGGAGAGCTGTTACTGTAAGCATTTGCAGAAGCTTAGATTCCTAGGATCTCAGGATCATGGGCATTAGCATCTGAGAATCACAGACTCTAGAGATGCCAGAATCTTGAGATACTGGACTCATAATCATAAAGTCTTGGGCTCTCCTTCATGAGACTTTGATCATGAATTTTCTGAGCTAGGCAACACTCTTAACCTCTCCAAGTCTTGCACAGAATAAGTTAGAAGTTAGCACCAAAATTCTGGTTGGTCTCTGACTTAACTGCTAATGGCAACTGTCCTTCCCCAGTGCCGGCACATAGGCCTGGCCTTCCTGGGATCACCTTTGCCTTATGGGACACCAAGAGAGCCTGTTCTTAGCTTAGATTTAACCTAAATCTGTGGTTAAAGGCTAGAGTCCAGCATTTCCAAGGCTTTGAGTTCTTGGTCACGTCCTCCCTAGAAGCTCACAGAGAGCTTACCTACCTAGTAGTACTCCTGAGCTGGAGCAGCTGGGCTGGAGCAGTGTCTACTCTGCCTGGACACCTGGCATTAATCACTCATCATGGCATTTTTAATAA
>NW_006799037.1:1860682-1872548 GCF_000442215.2 Lipotes vexillifer | reverse complement strand
CCTGCTGAAAACCAACAGAGCAGCAGGAGTATTTTATGCCCTTCAAGCAATTTCACAGCATCTGGGCTGCTTCCCACCTTTACTTTACAGGGGTTTCCTCCTCACATGGCCCCAGGGAGTGCAAAGGCAAGCTGGCCCCTTTCCAGGGTCATTTAGTCCATGAAGACAGCTGAGTTCTATTAGTCTATGTTTCTCATTTTCATTTGCTGAATCACTCACGGTGGATAAATAGAGAGCGGGGTAGAATAGAGAGCCTGGCACTCTGGCCCTGGGGAAAGAAGAGCTGGGTTCTCTTCCTGGCTGTGCTGATTTAGACAAGTCTGGGTGTGTCAGGAGCAAGGAGGGCATGAATGTTCAGAAGTTGCTGCCTGGAGCTGAAGATGGATTCCGGCAACCTTATGTCCTCGGCGCCGCATTGGATTTCCTGGGCATGATTGCACTGTGAATCCAAAGGTAGGTAGCAAGCACCCAGACTTAGGCCCTCTTCCCTCATTTATTGATCTTGCTTGCTGCAGGATTTGTATCCCAGAGAAATTGGATTTTGTGTATAAATACTCTATTGGCCCTCCCATTAAAAGGAAGCTGCGTTTGTCAGTCTAATTCCTTCCCTTGGGTTCTAAGCCTACATAGTTGTAAAAAGACATTTTCCTCCATAAATGAATCTGTGATCATAGGATGCTGTTGAAGCCTGGGACATGTAGCTCCTTTGGCAGGCTGTGGGGCAGAGTGACAAAGAGCAACAAAGTCTTTAGAATCAGGCAGATCTGAGTTTGAATCCCTGCTCATTCCTTACCGTCTGTGTCATTTTGGGCGTGTCATTTCAAGTCTGATCCTCGAGTTTTCTCCTTTGTCATTTGGAGATAATAACATGTGGGATTAAGGACATGGACTCAAGCCAGGGTGCCTGGGTTTGCATCCCAGCCCTACCCCTTCTAGCTCTGTGAAACTGACCGAATTCTTCGACCTCTGTGCTGTGGTTTCCTAATCTATGGAGTGGGGATAATAATACTGCCTACCTTGAGTAGTATTATGGTTGTTGAGAGGATTGAATGAGTCATATATAAACCCGGTTTGGAACAGTACCTGGAACATGGTAAGCACCAAATAAATACCCATTAGCTATAAATGTCATTGTGTGTAGGGTGGTGGTGAGATTTCAGTATGATGAGAATCTAGAATAATATATGGTACTTTATGTGTGCTTGATATATAATTGCTGAATGAATGAATAAAGAATGGGATGGACAGATGTAAGGCACTGAGCACAGTGCCCATTATATAATAAGTGAAGGGAAGCACCCACAGAACCACAGCCTTTCTGCCTTGGCTACTAGAGCCAGTGTGCTGGGACTGACCTGGACTGTTGCCAGCTGATCATGCACGTCCTTTCCCAACTCTGCACATCTCCTCCCGACTTGAAGTCAGTGGCTTCAGGTTAGTAGCCTGAAATCAGCTATGGTAGGAGGGCATTTACACTGTAGACATTGGCAAATGTTACAAATCAGGTTTTTGTTTGTTGAGAGAGAGAGAGAGAGAGAGAGAGAGAGTGTTAAACATTGATTAGCACCCAACACACACTGTCCAAGGGACCATTTTTACATCATCTGCCAACAATCATCTTTAGAAACCAGTTCTGACCATTTTGTTGCAGGTTATAGGATCTTTGGGAAAATAAGTCATTTGGAAGCAGATAAGAAGGTGTTAGTGGGTGCTGAGAGCCTGGCTTTGGAGACCCCACTAAATCAGGAGTGCATATTTCATGTGGGTTTTGGTGGTCACTAACGGCTGGCTATGACACAAAAGAGTAGTCCCAGAAACAAATGGTTGGCTCTATTAGGTGATAATTCTGGAACTTGGAATGGCTGAATTAATGCTTGGAACTTCCCAGGAAGATTGTGTCTTCCCAGGAAGACACTCCGCCTGGACCCTGTAGCCGTACTGTATATGCCATCTGTGCAGCTCTTAGGTGGAGCCTTTCTCCAAGTCCTGAGTAAGGAGAACTGTTTAGGGTCATTCCACATCAATTCAGTATGAACTGACTTTGAAGAAGTGAAGCTATTAAAAGGGGCTGTGGGGGCCTCCCTGGTGGAGCAGTGGTTGAGAGTCCGCCTGCCGATGCAGGGGATACGGGTTCGTGCCCCGGTCCGGGAGGATCCCACATGCCGCGGAGCCATGGCCGCTGAGCTTGCGCGTCCGGCAAGGGGAGAGGCCACGACAGTGAGAGGCCCACGTATTGCAAAAAAAAAAAAAACAAAAAAAAGGGGCTGTGGCCAGAAGTGCAACTGTTGAGTGTATGGGACAGAAGAAGGAGCTGGTTGGAAGGCATTTATAAACTCCCCAGGGTTTGAAAGCTTGTCTGGAGTGATCTTAAAGAAAGAGCAAAATCCACAAAACAAGGCTGCCCCTGGGCTGGGGCCTCAGGCTGGTCCATACTTCTGGGGTCACAGCTGCCCAAACCCAGCTCACCATCATTCATCAGTAGGACAAACTGAGTCCACAGTCGCCCTGCAGATTCTTCAGGAGGGCGGTGGGTGTGGGCTGCCATCTCTGTTTTATTTTTTTGATCCCCAAGTGAGTGGATGATCAGCTAGTTTTGACAACCATTACATCCTAATGAATAATCTCTCTTTTAAAGTGTGTTGACACATCATTTGTGTTTCAATGGCCCTAACTGGCTTTAGAGGAAAGCCAGTTAATCTTCTGATCTGAGGAAGACCAGCTGCTGTTCATTCTTAGAGGAATAAACAGAAATGTGCTGTGCTTTTAATCTTCAAATTAGCGCCATTGGCGACTAGCAATTATCAGCACTTCTCAGCGGGGGTGTTTACCCTCCCAGGCAACTGGAGGAAAGGGGTGGCAACTCTAATGCAGGCTGGGCTTTGGGGGACAGCACTGAGCTAGAGGCAGAGCTGGAGGGCCTGAAAATGGGGGCGTGGGGAGAGGGGACAAAAGGCAGTGCCTTGTGCGGAGAACAGCTGGGGACCTACAAGGGACAGTCCAAACCAAAGATGGCCACGTAGAGAAACCAAGTGCTAAGTGAAGGGCTTCCAATGGAGGGCAGCAAGATGGAGCCCATGGGTTTGGGAGGATGAAGAGAAAAACTATCTGGCCAGGTAGTGGGGGAGCCTTTTTCAGAGTCTCTATTATGGGCTGAAACCACACATAATTCTAGAGGAGACTCCTTTCCCACCTGTTACAAAGCTGATCTTCATTTATTTCCGTTGTTACCAAGCTTGGCTGCCCATCAGAATCTCACAGGGAGTTTATACCTATTACAGAATCCTTTTATAGGGGCAACTCCTACTCAGCTCCAGCCAGTTGTTTTCAAGCAGGATTGCCTTGCAAGCCAAAGAAATATGTCTCTGAGTAGATGCAGCCCCAGAGCTGCCAGTTTGAAAACTCATACGTGCTCAGATTTCCAGAATGGGACCTCCATTAACTAAGAGCTCTGCAGGGTTTCTCGGCACTGCTGACACTCTTAACTGGATAACTTTTGATCACGGAGGTCTGTGCTGTGCATTGTAGGATGTTTAGCAGCAGACATGCCCAGGAGCACCGTGCCAGTTGTGACAATCAAAACTGTCTCCAGATATCGCCAAATATCCCGTCAAGGGATGAGAATGTGGCAAAATCGCCCTCAGTTGAGAACCACTGGGCTAGGAAAGTAGCAGAATGTAGGTCTTCTAGCTTCTGACTTCGGCTTGTGCCCCTCTGTCTTCCCACCGACTGCACCAAGCACTGCTTCTCAGGCCCAGGAGGCCCAGTCATTTACGAGCCCTCAGTGTCAGGGAGCACTGAGTCAGTGCAAAAAAATCTCCCCCTCTCTTGCTCCTGTTCCCCCTTCTGTCTCCCTGCATCCTTTTCCTCCTCCTTCCCTCCCTCTCCCTTCGTTTCGCTCTCTCTCCCCCCATCTCTACCCAGTCCCCTTTCTGTGTGGGGTACATCACATGCCATTTAAACATCCAGTAGTAGGAAATCTCCATAGGTCCTGTCCTGTTCATGGCTACAGGCACAGCAGCTAGATCAGTACCTGGTACAGAGTGCGTGCTCATTGTTTGTTGAACGAATGAATGGGTGGCCTCTCCCTTCATTCCTACTCCCCCCATACCTAGAGCAGATGTGGGAAATGATCATCCGATCACTGAGAGGATGAGGGACTGGACCTGGTTCTCCACGGCACGGCTGAGCAGGCTGTTTTACAAGGATGCCTGTGCAGTCACTTTCCAAAGAATGAAGCCCCATCCGCTGTCAGTTTCCTGATCCTTTTTTTTTTTTTCCCTTTATGCAAGAGATAAAGAGGATCTCATTAGGTGTTTAAATCAGATGAACAGCCATTGTTACCAGACTTCTGCTCAGCCTGCATTATGTTTCTTTCAGGGTAACCCCACAGAGCGCATTGCTTTTTATGGGAGGGGTACAAGGGGCACATACAGGGAGGGAAGAAAGGGCTCTGTTTGACCAGGCTGGTGAATTTTGCGTTTTTACTTGGCGTCTAAGTCTGAAGGGGGAGAATAGCAGCCTGCACTTAGCTGGCTCTGAGGGGAGGCACCACCTGGCGTTGGTGGGGAGTGGCCTGTGACCTCCTAAGAGAAGAATGGTGTTTCATCAGCATGGCTTCCGGGAGCCCTGATTTACAGAGGTCGTTCAGATGTCAGCAGAGCAGGGGTTTGTGGGCAGCAGGAGACGACTGGAGGAGCAACACAGGATGACACCTGGCCCCATGCAGGGTGCAAATTGTATTTCTCTGTCAACATTGGCTAGTTACAGCTCTGCCATTGATTCTAAATCTGACAAAGTCACAGAGGGCGGAACCCCTACCTCCACTTTCCCCAACACATTAAAACAAACATGAAATACAGCCTTCCCCTTCTTTCCACAATTATACTCTTGTCCAGCTCTTACCAAGACACTTTATTAAAAGTTATAGATATTTCAAAAAACAGTTTAATGTGGCTACCAAAGGGGAAAAAAAAAGGTAAAAGACAATGCAGCTTTTAGACTAGAGCTTGAAAATCAAAGCTTTAGCAAAAGTAGACAAGCAAAAATGCTGATAGAACCCTGTCATTAGTCATTATATTGGTCTCTGAGCTTCCTGGCAGCCTTGGCAAAAAGGTAAATATGACAGGTTATGTGTTTGTGTTTAGGTATAAAGAAAACTACAAGTTCTTTATATGTTTTTCTTGCGCTAAGTTCTGAGAGGTACTTATCATATATATACTATGCAATAGGAAATATCTTACACAGTGTTTTTCCAGCAAATGGAGAAGTCCTTTTGATATAGTTCTTTCTTGCTTTGGCAACTGGCAAAAGTTAAAGGAAAACATGAAAATCTAATTAAGTAAATGGACTTTGCAAAGACTGAGCCAGTGTTATCCAGGGTATTTCAGGCCTAAAAAAAATTTTTTTAATAGCAGTTGTTTGGTTAAGTCTAAGTGAATCCCTCTCTTCTAACCAGTAGCTAATATTTGGGATGCAGCTGGCTGAGAACAGAATTTTTTTTCCTGGCTGATCCACCAGAAAACTTTATTCTAGTTCACCATTAACAGAGCTCAGAGGTACAAGGGGGCAGGCAGCTCCTATGAGAAGCAAAGCCTTTTCATCTCTCGCCGCCACCCTCTAAGCTGGCTCTTCTGTGTCTGATTTCACTTCCTGCGCATCAGGAGTTCACAATCTTATTTTAACCCCAGCACCGTTCCAGAGCAATAGATCCTGTTTGGTTAGTCTTTGTGTATAGCAAACCACCCCAGAAATTCATGGCCTAAAACAACAACCATTCACTGGCTCACTGGCTGCCTCTGCAATAAGGGCAGCTTGTCTCTGTTCTACGATGTCAGCTAGGTTATCATTCATATGTTTGCAATCTACTGGTGGTTGAAGGATCCAAGATGGCCTCACTCACATGTGTAGGGCCTCAGTGGGTGGCCTAAGTGACTGGGGACTCCCTGGACCACTCATCCTCTAGGAGGCTGGCTGCAGCTTCCTTACTTAGGGTAGCAAGAGAGTGAAAGCAGCAGCTGCAAGGGCTTCTAAAGCCTAGGCCTGGAATTTGCACAGGGTCCCTCTAGCTGCATCCTGTTGTCCTAGGGTCAGCTGAGATTCAGTGTGCAAAGCAGCCACCCAGGATGTGAACTCATTGAGGTGAGATTCATGGGAGATCATTTGGTGGCAATTACCCACAGCCCTGTCCCATCAACACCTCAGTAACAGTGGTCCCCGTGGGCAGTGATTCTCACCTGGGGGATGGGGAAGGAGACCAGGGAACAGGTCTATCCTCCCCGGGGGCAGGGAGGGGGGTCATTTGGTATTAGCCCAGTTCTCATTCCAAGTTCTGTGCACTCACCACTTAACGGCCACCAGCAAAAGCCCAAATATCAGGCTTTATGAGCTCTACTTAAAATTTCAAAAAGGATACATGAAGAGTGGACCTTTGAAGTGATGAAACTAAGTATTTTAAGAGGCCTCCTGGCAACCACACTTGAAGACCTTGTAAGCGTGGGGTGCGCTGAGCTACACCACTGTACTGCCAACTTCCTGACATTTGTGAGACAGCGGCATCCCCAGGCCTCCCCAGTCAGGGGTGCCAACAGGAGAGCATGAGGTTGTTTTCTTATTGGCTAGAGTGAGATGCACTGTGTGTTGGTGGTGACCCAAAAGTCAGCTGAATTTTCTCCAAGCTGGATGAGAACGCCTGACAGCCCCCACTGAACGTAGCTTCAGACATGGGTCACACTATTTAAAAGGGTGAATTGAATGACAGCAAAAGGCATGTGCTCACCACTTCTGCAGAAGCTGAAAGCTGAAGGGCTATATAACAAAGATACTGGATAACAGAATCAGGGGAAAAACATTTTTACTTTAGAGAAACATTGTAAATCTTTAAAAAGATTGGATTTAAGGGGAGTAAATGAAAGATCCTGTTTTGGCTCAGAGCACAGGAGTACATGCATGCACACACACAAGCATCCATGAAGAGATGGGATGGAGGAGGCCTGACTTAGCAGCACCATGTGAAAAGAACCTGTTAAGTGTGTGTGTCTAGTAAGGTCAATTTGTGTCAAAAGTAGGCAGAGTTAATGTGACCTTAAGCTATTAAGATATTGATGGGTGTATGGATTCTAGATTGAGGGAGGTGATTAGTTCCCTCTATTGTATATAGCTCAGTTTACTCCAAAAAAAAAAAACCAGGCCAGTTTCTAGCTTCATGATTTAAAAGTGTTAGAGAAAAACTAACATATTTAGGGAGAAGTGCAACACGATAAAAGAACTTGAACTCACGAGATAATGAGGAAATACAAGGAGGAACTAAAGACATTTGACCTAGAGAAATTCTCAGCAAGGTCTTAAGGATGGTCTTCAGCTCTAAAGCGTTGCCAAGTGGAAAAGGGACTTGATCTGCCTTCTATGGCCCCCAAATAAGTCTTGGACCAATGAGTGGAAGGTTGAGGGACTGTGGCACTTGGAGGGTAAAAGAGAAACGAACATCTAATAGCTGGAATAGATTGCACAGCGTTCTCTGTCATCGCAGGGGCTGGATGATCACTCATCGGGATACACAGAGGGCATTCAAACCTTAGATGGGTAATTGGTTCAAAATGAACTTTCAAATCCTGTCTAACTCTGAGGTCTTGGGATTTACAGGAACTTGCCCAGGGTCACAGAGCAAGGTAGTAGCTGTCCAGCACAAAAGTTTCCTTCCTCCCTGTCAGCATGTTTCCCTCGGATTCACAGTCTCCTCCTCTCCTTGATGATTAACTCAAGCAGTGGTGCACAAAGCAGCCTAGGGACCACAGCTTACCCACCCATCCAGACTTATTTGTTTGGCCAGCATCATGTGGTAAAATACTTGGAATCAGTATCTGTAGGAAGGCGCACCAACTCCGGCTCCACGCTCCATTGCCTTCCCTGGGCGTGAGGCCACTGCACACATTTGTATCTCCTGGCCCCTGTGGCCTTGCTTCTTGCACACTTTGGACCTAGGGGCAGGGCAGAGCAGGAAGGGGTGGTCCTGGACCAGAGCCTATGAAGCGGGCCTTGTCAGCCAGAGATGGATCCCCCGATTTCTAGGGACAGTCGGCTCCCCCATCTCTTACAACTCCCAGTATGGTAGAAACTATGAAAAGGAGAGAAAGTGCTATGCACTTTTCACACATGTCAATCCCATTTCATCCTCATAACAACCATGTCAGTTTCCTAGGGCTGCAAAGTACAAAGTACCACAGACTGGGTGACTTAGCATAAATTTATTGCCTCACAGTCCTGGAGGCTAGAAGTCCAAAATCAAGGTGCTCCCTCTAAAGGTGGTAGGGAGGGATCTGTTCCAGGCCCCCTCCCGGCTACTGGTACCCTCAGATGTGTCTTGGCTGCGGGATGGCCATCTTCTCTTTGTGTCTCTCCACACTGTCTTCCTTCTGTGTATGTCTGTCTCTGTGTCCAAATCTCCCCCTTTTATAAGAACACCAATCAGATTAGATTAGGACCTAATGACCTATCTTAACTTGGTTAAATCTGTAAAGATTCTATTTCCAAATAAGGTTGTATTCTGAGGTCTGGGGGGTTATTAGACTTCAGCATATCCTCTGTGGGGAAACAATTCAATCCATAACAGTCCACGCTCTGATCCCCCCCAGTTCGTGTCCTTCCCACGTGCAAAATACATTCACTGCATCTGAACATCCCCATGGACATCAAGAACTGGTTTAGTAACAGGTCAGAATGATAATACATGGAAAGCAGAATTCAAATGCAGTGTTTGTGGTGTTTATTTTTTATATATAAAGTTATTTATTTATTTATTTTTGGCTGCGTTGGGTCTTCGTTGCTGCATGTGGGCTTTCTCTAATTGCGGCGATCGGGGGCTACTCTTCGTTGTGGTGTGCAAGGTTCTCATTACGGTGGCTTCTTTTGTTGCAGAGCACGGGCTCTAGGAACATGGGCTTCAGTGGTTGTGGCATGCGGGCTCTGTAGTTGTGGCTTGCGGGCTCTAGAGCGCAGACTCAGGTGTTGTGGCGCACGGGCATAGTTGCTCTGCGGCATGTGGGATCTTCCCGGACCAGGGCTCGAACCCATGTCCCCTGTGTTGGCAGGCAGATTCTTAACCCCTGCAACACCAGGGAAGTCCAAAATGCAGTGTTGTTGACTCCGAAAGCTGTCCTCTTTCTCCTACACTGTGCTCCTGCCATGAGGTGCACCTACCATGTGCCAGGAACTGTGCCAGCTGCCTCATGCCCTTTTCTCACTCCTAGTGGGCTGCCTGTCTGGCAAGGCCCCAGACTGGGCACCAAGGGACACTCAGGGCTCAGCCCAGGTGGGTCTGTCCCAGGGCCTGGGAGTGGGCAGGCTGGGAAGATGGGGGGAGGGGCGATTGGAAATTAAGTCCTGGGGAGGTGCTGTGGTTGGAGGTGGGTGAATGTGGCCCACTCAGGCCATCATCTGGGGAGAAGGGGGGCGCCTAGGGTGTTGCCTGAGCTGCTAAGGAAAACACAATGAATGTGGCTGCTCAGGCCCTGTTCTGCTGCTGCAGGCCCCATATACAGTTATGAAGAGGCAGGGGAATCAGATGCTTAGCCAGGCCCAGAGACAGCCAGCAACAAACCAATGCCAGCCACTTTCATAGACACAGCTCTTGGTCATCCACTTCCTGGAAAGGTGGATGTCCAGGCGAGGAGTGGGTCCTGGGCTATGGTCTTTGCAGATGGAGCTTTCTCAGGGGATTAGGGGAGGACTGGTGGAGAGCACTGGGGAAGAAGGAAGTCCCTGAATAGATGAGAAGAATGGGGCTTTTGAGCTCATTAGACCTGGCTTGAACTGAACTCCCACTCACAAGCTGCATGGCATTGGACACATTGATCAACCCTTCTGAGCTGCATTTTCCCAAGGGCTTGCTGTGAAGATTAGATGCCCAATTCTGTGTGTGAGGCACGTGACCCTCTTTGTGTTGCTGGACTCAATAAATGCTGTTTTTGCCTCTATTTTTTTTTCTACATCTAGAAATTTCTCAGCTATTATTTTGTTTTTGGGGTTGTTTTGAAGTTTTTAATTTAATTTTATTTATTTTTTTATACAACAGGTCCTTATTAGTCATCAATTTTATACACATCAGTGTATACATGTCAATCCCAATTGCCCAATTCATTACACCACCATCCCCACCCGCTGCCGCTTTCCCCTCTTGGTGTCCATACGTTTGTTCTCTACATCTGTGTCTCAATTTCTGCCCTGCAAACTGGTTCATCTGTACCATTTTTCTAGGTTCCACATATATGTGTCAATATACGATATTTTTCCCTTTCTGACTTCACTCTGTATGACACTCTCTAGATCCATCCACGTCTCAATGAATGACCCACTTTCGTTCCTTTTTATGGCTGAGTAATATTCCATTATATGTATGTACCACATCTTCTTTATCCATTTGTCTGTCGATGGGCATTTAGGTTGCTTCCATAACCTGGCTATTGTAAATAGCGCTGCAATGAATATTGGGGTGCATGTGTCTTTTTGAATTATGGTTTTCTCTGGGTATATGCCCAGTAGTGGGGTTGCTGGGTCATATGGTAATTCTATTTTTAGTTTTTTAAGGAACCTCCGTACTGTTCTCCATAGTGGCTGTATCAACTTACATTCCCACCAACAGTGCAAAAGGGTTCCCTGTGCTCCACACCCTCTCCAGCATTTGTTGTTTGTAGATTTTCTGATGATGCCCGTTCTAACTGATGTGAGGTGATACCTCATTGTAGTTTTGATTTGCATTTCTCTAATAATTAGTGACGTTGAGCAGCTTTTCATGTGCTTCTTGGCCATCTGTATGTCTTCTTTGGAGAAATGTCTGTTTAGGTCTTCTGCCCATTTTTGGATTGGGTTGTTTGCTTTTTTAATATTGAGCTGCATGAGCTGTTTATGTATTTTGGAGATTAATCCTTTGTCCGTTGATTCGTTTGCAGATATTTTCTCCCACTCTGAGGGTTGTCTTTTCGTCTTGTTTATGGTCTCCTTTGCTGTGCAAAAGCTTTAAAGTTTCATTAGGTCCCAGTTGTCTATTTTTATTTCCATTACTCTAGGAGGTGGATCAAAAAAGATCTTGCTGTGATTTATGGCAAAGAGTGTTCTTCCAATGTTTTCCTCTAAGAGTTTTATAGTGTCTGGTCTTACATTTAGGTCTTTAATCCATTTTGAGCTTATTTTTGTGTATGGTGTTAGGGAGTGATCTAATCTCATACTTTTACATGTAGCTGTCCAGTTTTCCCAGCACCACTTATTGAAGAGACTGTCTTTTCTCCATTGCATATCCTTGCCTCCTTTGTCATAGATTAGTTGACCATGGGTGCTTGGGTTTACCTCTGGGCTTCCTATCTTGTTCCATTGATCTATCTTTCTCTTTTTGTGCCAGTACCATATTGTCTTGATTACTGTAGCTTTGTAGTATACTCTGAAGTCAGGGAGTCTGATTCCTCCAGCTCCGTTTCTACCCCTCACGACTGCTGTGGCTATTCGGGGTCTTTTGTGTCTCCGTAGAAATTTTAAGATTTTTTGTTCTAGTTCCGTAAAAAATGCCATTGGTAAACTGATAGGGATTGCATTGAATCTGTAGATTGCTTTGGGTAGTAGAGTCATTTTCACAATATTGATTCTTCCAATCCAAGAACATGGTATATCTCTCCGTCTGTTGGCATCATCTTTAATTTCTTTCATCAGTGTCTTATAGCTTTCTGCATACCGGTCTTTTGTCTCCCTAGGTCGGTTTATTCCTAGGTATGTTATTCTTTTTGTTGCAATGGTAAATGGGAGTGTTTTCTTGATTTCTCTTTCAGATTTTTCATCATTAGTGTATAGGAATGCCAGAGATTTCTGTGCATTAATTTTGTATCCT
>NW_006799037.1:1854985-1860624 GCF_000442215.2 Lipotes vexillifer | reverse complement strand
TGCCCACTTTCTGGAGAGTTTTTATCATAAATGGGTGTTGAATTTTGTCAAAAGCTTTTTCTGCATCTATTGAGATGATCATATGGTTTTTATTCTTCAATTTGTTAATATGGTGTATCACATTGATTGATTTGTATATATTGAAGAATCCTTGCATCCCTGGGATAAATCCCACTTGATCATGGTGTATGATCCTTTTAATGTGTTGTTGGATTCTGTTTGCTAGTATTTTGTTGAGGATTTTCGCATCTATATTCATCAGTGATATTGGTCTGTAATTTTCTTTTTTTGTAGTATCTTTGTCTGGTTTCGGTATCAGGGTGATGGTGGCCTCATAGAATGAGTTTGGGAGTGTTCCTTCCTCTGCAGTTTTTTGGAAGAGTTTGAGAAGGATGGGTGTTTGCTCTGTTCTAAATGTTTGATAGAATTCACCTGTGAAGCCATCTGGTCCTGGACTTCTGTTTGTTGGAAGATTTTTAATCACAATTTCAATTTCATTACTTGTGATTGGTCTGTTCATATTTTCTATTTCTTCCTGGTTCAGTCTTGGGAGGTTATACCTTTCTAAAAATTTGTCTGTTTCTTCCAGGTTGTCCATTTTATTGGCATGCAGTTGCTTGTAGTAGTCTCTTAGGATGCTTTGTATTTCTTCAGTGTCTGTTGTAGCTTCTTTTTCATTTCTACTTTTATTGACTTGAGTCCTCTCCCTCTTTTTCTTGATGAGTCTGGCTAATGGTTTATCAATTTTGTATATCTTCTCAAAGAACCAGCGTTTAGTTTTATTGATCTTTGCTATTGTTTGTTTAGTTTTATTGATCTTTGCTATTGTTTGTTTAGTTTTATTGATCTTTGCTATTCTTTGTTTCTATTTCATTTATTTCTGCTCTGGTCTTTGTGATTTCTTTCCTTCTGCTAACTTTGGGTTTTGTTTGTTCTTTCTGTAGTTCCTTTAGGTGTAAGGTTAGATTGTTTATTTGAGATTTTTCTTGTTTCTTGAGGTAGGCTTGTATAGCTATAAACTTTCCTCTTAGAACTGCTTTTGCTGCATCCCATAGGTTTTGGATCATCTTGTTTTCATTGTCATTTGTCTCTAGGTATTTTTTGATTTCTGCTTTGATTTCTTCAGTGATCCCTTGGTTATTTAGTAACGTATTTTTTAGCCTCCACGTGTTCGTGTTTTTTACATTTTTTTCCCTGTAATTCATTTCTAATCTCATAGCGTTGTGGTCAGAAAAGATGCTTGATATGATTTCAATTTTCTTAAATTTACTGAGGCTTGATTTGTGCCCCAGTATGTGATCTATCCTGGAGAATGTTCTGTGTGCACTTGAGAAGAAAGTGCAATCTGCTGTTTTTGGATGGAATGTCCTCTAAATATCAATTAAATCTATCTGGTCTGTTGTGTCATTTAAAGCTTCTGTTTCCTTATTTGTTTTCATTTTGGATGATCTGTCCATTGGTGTAAGTGAGTAGTTAAAGTCCGCCACTATTATTGTGTTACTGTCGATTTCCTCTCTTATAGCTGTTAGCAGTTGCCTTATGTATTGAGGTGCTCCTATGTTGGGTGCATATATATTTATAATTGTTATATCTTCTTCTTGGATTGATCCCTTGATCATCATGTAGTGTCCTTCCTTGTCTCTTGTAACATTCTTTATTTTGAAATCTATTTTATCTGATGTGAGAATTGCTACTCCATCTTTCTTTTGATTTCCATTTGCTTGGAAGTTCTTTTTCCATCCCCTCACTTTCAGTCTGTATGTGTCCCTAGGTCTGAAGTGGGTCTCTTGTAGACAGCCTATATAGGGGTCTTGTTTTTGTATCCATTCAGCAAGCCTGTGTCTTTTGGTTGGAGCATTTAATCCATTCACGTTTAAGGTAATTATTGCTATGTATGTTCCTATGACCATTTTCTTAATTGTTTTGGGTTTGTTTTTGTAGGTCCTTTTCTTCTCTTGTGTTTCCCACTTAGAGAAGTTCCTTTAGCATTTGTTGTAGAGCTGGTTTGGTCGTGCTGAATTCTCTTAACTTTTGCTTGTCTGTAAAGCTTTTGATTTCTCCATCGAATCTGAATGAGATCCTTGCCGGGTAGAGTAATCTTGGTTGTAGGTTCTTCCCTTTCATCACTTTAAGTATATCATGCCACTCCCTTCTGGCTTGTAGAGTTTCTGCTGAGAAATCAGCTGTTAACCTTATGGGAGTTCCCTTGTATGTTATTTGTCATTTTTCCCTTGCTGCTTTCAATAATTTTTCTTTGTCTTTAATTTTTGCCAATTTGATTACTATGTGTCTCGGCGTGTTTCTCCTTGGGTTTATCCTGTATGGGACTCTCTGCGCTTCCTGGACTTGGGTGGCTATTTCCTTTCCCATGTTAGGGAAGTTTTCGACTATAATCTCTTCAAATATTTTCTCGGGTCCTTTCTCTCTCTCTTCTCCTTCTGGGACCCCTATAATGCGAATGTTGTTGCGTTTAATGTTGTCCCAGAGGTCTCTTAGGCTGTCTTCATTTCTTTTCATTCTTTTTTCTTTATTCTGTTCCGCAGCAGTGAATTCCACCATTCTGTCTTCCAGGTCACTTATCCGTTCTTCTGCCTCAGTTATTCTGCTATTGATTCCTTCTAGTGTAGTTTTCATTTCAGTTATTGTATTGTTCATCTCTGTTTGTTTGTTCTTTAATTCTTCTAGGTCTTTGTTAAACATTTCTTGCATCTTCTCGATCTTTGCCTCCATTCTTTTTCCGAGGTCCTGGATCATCTTCACTATCATTATTCTGAATTCTTTTTCTGGAAGGTTGCCTATCTCCACTTCATTTAGTTGTTTTTCTGGGGTTTTATCTTGTTCCTTCATCTGGTACATAGCCCTCTGCCTTTTCATCTTGTCTATCTTTCTGTGAATGTGTTTTTTGTTCCACAGGCTGCAGGATTGTAGTTCTTCTTGCTTCTGCTGTGTGCCCTCTGGTGGATGAGGCTATCTGAGAGGCTTGTGCAAGTTTCCTGATGGGAGGGACTGGTGGTGGGTAGAACTGACTGTTGTTCTGGTGGGCAGAGCTCAGTAAAACTTTAATCCGCTTGTCTGCTGATGGGTGGGGCTGGGTTCCCTCCCTGTTGGTTGTTTAGCCTGAGGGAACCCAACACTGGAGCCTACGGGGCTCTTTGGTGGGGCTCATGGCAGACTCTGGGAGGGTTCACGCCAAGGAGTACTTCCCAGAACTTCTGCTGCCAGTATCCTTGTCCGCACGGTGAGACACAGCCACCCCCTGCCTCTGCAGGAAACCCTCCAACACTAGCAAGTAGGTCTGGTTCAGTCTCCCCTGGGTTCACTGCTCCTTGCCCTGGGTCCCGATGCTCACACTACTTCGTGTGTGCCCTCCAAGAGTGGAGTCTCTGTTTCCTCCAGTCCTGTCGAGGTCCTGCATCAAATCCCACTAGCCTTCAAAGTCTGATTCTCTAGGAATTCCTCCTCCCATTGCCCGACCCCCAGGTTGGGAAGCCTGACGTGGGGCTCAGAACCTTCTCTCCAGTGGGTGGACTTCTGTGGTATAAGTGTTCTCCAGTCTGTGAGTCACCCACCCAGCAGTTATGGGATTTGATTTTACTGTGATTGCGCCCCTCCTACCGTCTCATTGTGGCTTCTCCTTTGTCTTCGGATGTGGGGTATCTTTTTTGGTGAGTTCCAGTGTCTTCCTGCCGATGATTGTCCAGCAGCTGGTTGTGATTCTGGTGTTCTCACAAGAGGGAGTGAGAGCACGTCCTTCTACTCCGCCATCTTGGTTCAGGGCCTTTGCCTCTATTTCCCCCTTCAAAGCTGAGCTGGGAAATGCCAAGGAAGAGCTGGGGAGGGGACTGGCTCCTCTTGCCTGTCTCTGGGGGTCAGCTCACCCCGAAAGCATGAATGTGTTGATTGCCCCTGCCCTCAGTGTGCTGACGGTGCATTTTCTCCCTCACAGAGGAGCTGAAGGAGAAGCTGTCAGAGTATGTGGACAAGGTGAACGGCCAGAAGCCAGGCTTCATCAAGGTCGTGCGGCACAGCAAGCAGGAAGGCCTTATCCGCTCCAGGGTCAGTGGTTGGAGGGCCGCCACTGCCCCCGTAGTGGCACTCTTTGATGCCCATGTGGAGTTCAACGTGGGCTGGTAAGTGCCCATCGGGAGCTGAGGAGGATGAGTCCCAATGTGTTCCAGGGGCTGTGGCTCAAATGGGTGCAAAGCCTGCTGAGATCTCAGTCATGATGGGGGAGAGGGGAGATCTGGGTGTACAGGTGACCAGGCCACAGGGCTGGCCCTTCAAGGTAGGGGAGGGTCCGGGATCAACAGGTCAACACACAGTGTCTCAAGTGTTGGTGGCATCAGGTGTGACTCAGGCTGGTGTGGTCCTCTAGGAGACGTGATGGGAGAGAGGGGTAAATGCTAAGGGCAAAGCGAGAGTTCCAGCCCAGCTAAGGACCAGGCTGCGACCCCTGGGAAATGGAGAGCTGGACCAGACACAAGGCAGAAGCCCAACCCCAAAGACAGGAACAGGACCGAGGGGGCAGAGGGAGCCAGGGTGACTTGATGTTGTCCCAGGTGCCCTGGGCTCCCCCAGATGCCAGGCCAGAGGTAGCACAGAACCTCAGATTCTTTCTACTGGTAAAACTAGGTCTAGAAAATCTTTCTTTCTCTGTCCAGGGCTGCTCAGGTGCTGGGTGGGGCAAGGCCTCAGTGGCTTCAGCCAAGCAGGGACAGGGCACCTGACGCCAGCATCCCTGCAGGCTGGAGGGCGTTCTATGGCCCACTGTGTGTGGCTTTGCAGAGAGCCTGGGCCTAGGGCGTCCCGGGTGCTGGGGATGGCCGAGTATACCACCCTAACCACTATGCATGATGGCACTGGGGTCTGCTGTCCCCCACCCTAGACTTCAGGTGCCACCCTCTGCCTCCCTGGAGTGGGGTGAGGTGGGCCCTTTAGCAGGAAGGGGCAGCGGGCACGCACACAGCAGGACTGGGTGGAGGCATACTTTTACATAGCAGGCCCGAATTAAGGCTGTAATGCAGCCATTTTTTATAGGTGAAGTCACTGCTTGCCACTTGTGACTATTTAAAAAGCATTTCCACTGGATTTATGGCCAGAAGAGGAGAGGGACACTTGCTGTTTCAAGCTGATTTGGATAAACAGTTGTGCAACAAATGCATTTTTAATGAGAAGCTTATCATTCCTGTCTGCAAACATTGTACTCGCCTCGTGCCCCCAGGGGTTCCGGGCTCCGTGGAAGCCCGACCCCCCCAACCTCTCCTTGGGCAGTGGGGACGCATGGGGTGTGGGTGGCATGTCTGGAAGGACCGAAGCAGCATCACACAACGGGTGGAAGTAGGTTTGTTCTCACCTCTGTGTCTCTGCCGTCCTCATCTGCCTTTTCCTCCTGGTTGATGCACTGCGTTTTAGCAAAATCGAAGCCCAAGTTGAAAGCTTCCCATGGAACCTCAGATCTGTTCCTTTCTTCTTTCTTAAGTCTTGATTTCTTTTTTTTTCCCTAATGGAAAAAAGGAAATCAAGCAGACACCAGGATCTGAGGCACTAAGAATCTGTCAGCTCAGCCTGGGACATGCTGAAGGAGGGGTCAGGCCTCTTGCTAGCCCGGAAGCATGGGGTGGGAGACCGAATTGGGACTC
>NW_006799037.1:1843364-1854975 GCF_000442215.2 Lipotes vexillifer | reverse complement strand
CTCTTTCCCAGGAGACAGAGCAACTCTCCCCTGGAGGAGAGGGCCAGGAGTTCCTTCCTCCTTCTGTGGGGGAAGGAGCTTTAGAAGGTGCCAGTCTCTCCTCTCTCCCTCCCCCCTGCCCAGGGCTGAACCCGTGCTCACCCGCATTAAGGAGAACCGGAAACGGATCATCTCGCCATCCTTTGACAACATCAAATACGACAACTTTGAGATAGAAGAGTACCCGCTGGCTGCTCAAGGCTTTGACTGGGAGCTGTGGTGCCGCTACCTAAACCCCCCTAAGTCCTGGTGGAAACTGGAGAACTCCACGGCCCCGATCAGGTAAAGCATTCTTACCTGGGGGTCTCTCTGTCTTGTCTTCCAGGCAAGGGCTCCCCTCCCAGCCTCACCCTTGTTTCCCAAACTCCAGCCGCGTCGGCAAGTGACCTTCAGTCACGGCTTACAGCCTTTGACGATCCCTTTTAAAAGAGCTGTGGCACCCAGGATCCATTCAGAGCCTCAGAGTTAACTCATTTCAGCACATCGCTCTGGGACGCTTGCTGGGCGCCAACTGCTGTGCTGGGGATACAGAGTGATCAAGACTCCATTCCTGCCCCCAAAAGCCTGGAGTCTAGTGAAAGCAGAGAAGATAATTGGAATAAAATAAGTGGAACAACAAATTATTCCCCATGCTGCTGGAAAGTGCATGGAAATTGGGGAGAATCCTTTTCGGAGCCTATAGCATTCGCACTTGTTTTTTCTTAAGGGCAAGTAGGAGATTGCAAGGTTGGGGCAGGGACACTCATATTCAGAGGAGCAGAGTGAGTTCATGGACACAGAGGAAGTTCGAAGGGACTGGAAGGAAGGAGGACAGTGAGGGGGGAGCCCCAGGCAATGAGGCCGGAGGGGCAGAGAGGCAAAACCAGACGCCACAGCACCGTGTATGCCTGGCTGATGTTTGAGCTTATCCTGTAGGACTCAGACAAAAGTGGCTTCAAACTGCCATTCAGAGATCCCAAACTCTTTCTGCCTTTGCTGCTGCCTTCAGAGACACCCAAGTGACTCCTCTACGTGGCCTCTATTTTATGGGTCAGGACTCCTGAAACAGCCATCCCCGCCAGCCTTTATTTCTATCTGGCTAATCACAGATCAGGTGCCTTTATGCTCCCTTCTGATGCCACACAGATGGCATCAGAAGGTGGCCTAGGCGACAGTTCCTGGAATGAAAGAGGAGATTAGAAAACTGTTCTTGCTTTGTATTACATGAGGGAGAAAGATTATGAAAAATTTAATTGAAAGTGAGAGATTACTATCTAAGATGGCATTTTTCCTTGCCAGAAGGAAAAAACTGTATTCATGTTTAAAACAGGATAGAACGGCTTCCCTGGTGGCGCAGTGGTTGAGAATCTGCCTGCTAATGCAGGGGACACGGGTTCGAGCCCTGGTCTGGGAGGATCCCACATGCCGCAGAGCAACCGGGCCTGTGAGTCACAACTACTGAGCCTGTGCGTCTGGAGCCTGTGCTCCGCAACAAGAGAGGCTGCGATAGTGAGAGGCCCGCGCACCACGATGAAGAGTGGCCTCCGCTTGCCACAACTAGAGAAAGCCGTCGCACAGAAACGAAGACCCAACACAGCAAAAATTTAAAAAAATAAATTAATAAACTCCTACCCCCAACATCTTCTTTAAAAAAAAAAAAAAACAGGATGGAAGAGAACCCCACCTAGCTTTCCTGCGGTTGTCTCTGTCACATGTCTGTTAGGCCTCTGCCACACTTATGTGGTTAAATATTTCCTGGGAGGTCGCTGTGTACAAGGGCCTTTTACACACATGGTCTCATCTGCTCACTCACTGTGTCATTCCAGTTTTACAGCTCACTCACTGTGTCATTCCAGTTTTACAAGATGACAGCTCACTCACTGTGTCATTCCAGTTTTACAAGATGAGGAAAGCAAGACTGACAAAAGGGAATGACCCTGCCAAAGGCTCCAGCCAGTGCAGCCAGGATCCAAACCCAGATCAGCTAGATTCTGTACCTAGTGTCATCCTCCTAGGCACCCACTGTTGAGCTCGGAACTGGTGTGGCTGAATTCTACCCCCAGGTCTGTTGACTGCTGTTAGAGGGAAATATGCCATGACACAATGAGCGGTCTTGCAGTAGACTGCACTGGTATTAGCTGCTTCTGTTCCGGGCATCGCTAAATGTATCAGCCTGGACTTAGTCAGTAGACCCACATTCTAGGTCCTTGACAGAGAATATCATCTCAGCATCAAATATTCCATCACCTAATTTTTATCAAAATCCTAACTGAGAGAAATTATATTAATGGAAGATTTTGAAAGAACATTCTTGGTTTATACCTGGATGAAGACGGCCCACAGAAAGCTGTGGGTTATACAAGTGTATCTTGCCCACCTTGGAGCTGCGCTTTAGTGCTTTACCCCCACATGATGTAAGCTATAAAAAGAGCCCAGAGATATCTCCTGTTGCGTTCTAAAGGGATGGCTTTAAGATTGTTGTCCGCTACATCCCAGAGTGACCCCTTTAAGAAGACTGACATGAGAAATTTCTTCCAAACTGAAAGGCCTGCTATTCCTGAGGAATTAGTATGACATTTCTACATGGGAACTGTAAATCTTACTTCTAAGACCGTATGTGTTCATTTTCACCTTGGCCACCAGGAAGCTCAGGGTCAACCTTGTGGGTCCACTTTAAGAATCATGAAAGAAGACACATACATTCTAACCAGCCTCTAATTTTTGGTGGGATTTTAGTCTTTTCAGACATTTATCTGTTTTTTTCAATGTATTTTACATTCTCCTGTAAGCTATTTCTTACCTTTTTGGGAATCAGAAGATATAAATCAGAAACACTTTCAGGCTGAGTAGGTCCACTTAATACCCTAGGCAGTTAATAAGTAACGAAGACTGAGGGGGCCTGTGCTCTTCTCAGAGTACTGTTTTAGATTCTGTTCTTTCCCTGACTGGGTCTGGCCGTTTAGGGAAGGCCCCCTACTCTGTATGCCAGAATGCCCTGCCCTGCTCAACATTTGAGATACGGGGATATATGTTTATGCATAACTGATTCACTTTGTTATAAAGCAGAAACTAACACACCATTGTAAAGCAATTATACTCCAATAAAGATGTTAAACAAAACAAAACAAAACGAAACACATTTCAGTAACATCAAGGAAGAGGCTGAGAGTCCACTCTGCGGGGCTGATGTTTTAAAACCACCATATGCATTTAGAGGGGGGATTGTCTGGGCTTCTTCAATGTGCAAGTGCATCTTTTAAAATGATCTTTTGAGTACCAGTTATGTCCCAGAGGTTTTCAAGTGCTTTACATTACTTAATTTAACCCTTGTGAGGTTATAGTTGATTCTATTTCATAGATCTGGAATCAGAGGCTCAGAGAGTCTAGGGAACTTCTTTCAGAGATGCACAGGCAGAATGGGGAATCTTTCCCCTAGCACTCACCTCTAAAGCCAGGTCACACGTCCCCGCCACCAGAGTAGGAACTCAGCCTAAAGGAGCGGTGGCTTGAGGTGGACTGACTGTCCTGGATGCCTGCGGTCTGTGGAAGCTGAGGCCATTCAGAATAAAAGGCTGTAATTTGAAAGCAGGAGGGGCAGGGACCCCAAGGCACCAGTCTCTGCCCAAGCAGCCTCCTGCATCAGCATTCTCCAAAGAAATGGCCTGCAAAATAGCTGTTTCTCCACCTTGACGAGATTAGAATTTCAAAGATGGGTCCATTTGCATTTGAGTGACAGTTTTCTCATCACTAAGGATTCTTCATTTCTCCTTTTCTTTCCCTCCAATTCCTCAGCCACCAGCTGATAAAATGCTACGCAGGGGCTAGAAGCAGTAGCAGCTGTGCAGTGGAACAATTCAAAGTAATTTGTGTAAGATGATGCTTTCAGCAGAGAAGCAGCCCACATGCGCTCGTGCTGATTCACCTAATGTTAATCTCTCCTCGTGACGTTCTGCATTGGATGTCTGTACACAGCCATAAATCCCGTGCTTACACTCGCTAAGGAGAGGCCTTCCAGCTTCTGGACCCACAAGCTGTTGACGTGTTGCTCCAGCCTAAGATCCCTGCTGAATTCCAACCGAGACCAGCTAGCCAGGCCCTGCCTGTTAGATATCTCCCCCTAGTGACCCACAGTCACTTTAAGATCAGTTTTCCCAGCATGGACTCCGTCTTCCTTCTGAAACCAGCGTCTTCTCTATCCCCCCTATTGATGGGTGGTCCCCACTCCACCATCACCCAAGCAGAACGCCAGCTGGCATCCAGATTCCTCCCCTTCTCTCATCTTCATAGTTCATCTGTTTCAAAGTTCTGCTGCTTTTACCTCAAAATATGTCTTTAAATAATCTCTGTCTCCGGTTCTGGTACTCTGGTCCAGGTCTTCATCATTGCCCATCTGGATATAGCAACAAGCTTCCCAACTGGATTCCTCGATTTCTACCCAAAATCTCCTCTAATCACTCACCCCACAGCTGCCTAAGTATACTTTTTCCAAACACAGATCTGCTTATGCCACTGTCTGCTTAAAATTCTTCTTTGACACTCATTTACCTACAGATAAAATCCAAATGATTTACCACGCTATCCAAAGCCCCAACTCGTCTCTCTAAAGGGACCAAGGTGAAGGGTGGGAAAGTTGGTGTGGGTGCCCGGGTAGAAATAAAAACTGGCTATGCAGTTCAGAGTGCAGGGGTCAGGGCAGCCAGAGATACAGTCATGCAGTGTAGACTGGTAGGCTGAGCACTACTGGGCTAACATACATGCAAGCACCACCAGAAGTGATGGCTGGTCCCAGGACGCAAGCTGTCTCCCACTGCCCTGCTGAAACAACCTCCCTGGAATAGCTGGTGAGGGTAGACCCAGAAGGGCCACTCAGAGAGCAAGGCCCACACCAGTTCTGGCAGCAAACGAAGAGAGAGGACCAGATCCTCCTGGCAGGAAGGCAGCACTGCCCTTACTGCTCTGGCGGCCCCCATGAGACAGCCCCTCTGCTAACTGCTGGCCATCTCCCCATGCCCTGCAGGAGCCCTGCACTCATTGGCTGCTTCATTGTGGACCGGCAGTACTTTCAGGAGATCGGCTTACTGGATGAAGGCATGGAGGTCTACGGAGGCGAGAACGTCGAGCTCGGGATCAGGGTGAGCAGGGTTTCCCACCCGTAGGGCGTGGCTCAGCTCCCCAGAGGGTGAATGAGTCCAGGAGTGGAGAAATGGGGCTCAGGGTTGAGGGTGGTGGACTGATTCTGGACGTCCAGTGCCTAACCTTGGTCCATGTGTATGTGATCAGGGCTGGTGGGGATGGGATAGAGACACAGGTAGGGACCTATAGAATTTTCAGGAAGAAAAGAACATCAGAAACTACTTTGGCTGGGGTGGGGACATGGGAGAGTTGAGCTCCCAAATCAAGGGTGACATCTTGGCTAAAATCAAACACAGACTTCTCAGGGGTGAGCAAAGGGGTGCTCCAGGAAGGGGCTGCTGAACAGGAGGGACCCTCAGAGTCACTTCCTTATACTGTCACCTTCCTTTGGGATTTCTCACTCTGTTACTCTCCATGTCCTCCACAGTGGCCAACAGAGCCTTCCTAAAGACTTTGTCAAGAGAGGGCTCCAGAGAAATAAACTCACGGGGAATAAACAGCAAAACACAGCCAGGCTCACTCCATGTGGGTTTCTGACCCACCATGTGTTGGTCAGACCCTCAGGCCCGTACATGCCTCACACTACTTTCCAGAGATACCCGCCATCCTGCCCCAAGGTACAGGACCCTTTGCAGTTATCAACGTGCGGTGTGAATCCACACCAGGTACAATTTAATCTCTCATCCTACAGGAACATTTCCAAGGCTCTGGCCCCTTTCCCTCGGCCCATGCAAAGATAACTCCAAAATGAACCCCATCCCCATGACTGAGGGGCACATTAGGTCCCTTGGCAGGTGACAGAAATGTGATCATGGATACAAGGAAGGACCTCGTCCACTACAGGGAAGCCCACCCCTCTGTCTAGGCTGTGGTCCTAGCCTCATGAAGAAACCAACATGCAAGCCGTGCTTGTCCTCACAATGGCCCCCACTGTCCTCTCCACAGGGCTCTTTAAGCAGCCTGGCACACCATGCGTTACAGGCTCGCCAGCCCCTGGCCAGCCCTTGTACCTGCTGGTGTTCGTGGCAATCACCTGAGATGTTCCCCCTCGCTGCCTGCCCTCCATGCAGTCCATCCAGTGTCTGCCTGGTTCCCACTAGTGACCCCATTCTTGCCCCTTTGGCCTTAGTGTCTGTATCTGGCGTCTCTTGTTCCTAATCTTTGGTGTCCTCTCAAGGACTCCAGCTTGAGTACACCCTCCTTACCTCCTATCTCCAACCCACTGGGCAGTCAGCTGGCCCTGGACAGTCCTCACCCTGCCCTGAGGGGAGACTGGGCACCTCCAATCAGCATCTCACAATACCTCCAATAGCCTGGCAGGCAGTGTGGGCCTGACTTGTCACCCAGACTTAATACTAGGGCTTTGAGGTCTGGCGGCAGGAGCAGCTTGCCTGAAGCCGAGCTTAGGAAATGCTTCCAGACACCTGTTTTCACTGAAACCCAGAGAAATCTCTTTGGAGACAGTCAAGATGCATGGGCTTATTGGGGAGCTAATATATTCATAGAGGACAGAGCCTGCATAATCACCCTCACTTCTCCGCTCTCCCTACACTGGTCATTTATTCACCATTTGCATCCTCACCATCTCATTTCCGCACGTTCCTGGATAAATGCTTGCCCCCAAACATAATATGTTTTACTAGGAGCTGCTGCTGGGAATTGGCTGAGCGGGCAGGACCGCCTCCAGTCACTTGTGTTCTCTGGGTTAAAATGTCTAGGAATGGAGAAAGGAATTAGATTTGTGAACTGTGCTTCCAGCACGTATGTGAGTCAATCACAGAGTGGTGGGAGACTCCTGGCTTTTCCTTGCCTAGATTATAAAGCTGGTCTGGAGTGTGGGCCTGGGTGAGGCTTTCAAATACTTGTTTAAAATTTGGGGGTTTGATGCTTGGGGTGTAAAATACAGTATAAAATGTTGCCTAGCTTTTTTTTCTCTGTCTCTTCCCTCCCCTTTGACAGAGGTGAAGCATCATGGAGTTGAAAGAAAGGTGGCTTTTAAAGCAGGGACCCAACAACTTGTTGGCTGGCAGAGCTGAGGACAGAAGGAGGGGCTAGTTAATTTGAATTTCAATTCCAGGTCCCTGCTAAAGGGATACAGAACCTCCAGCCATCTTCAAAATAGATGTTCACATTTTGTGTGGTTATTAGTGTTTTTCTTTCATGTTTATGAGTTAACATCTCAGTGCCTCACTTTCTCCGTCTAGGATCTCCCTTCAATTACTCCCCAGGATTATATGTAAAAATGAGAGACATTGCTTTCCTCCCCTCATTTATTTAGAGGCAACTTATTCAAAGTCCTTACCCATTTGGAACACAGAAATAGAGCTGTTTGCACAATTATTCATTACCTGCTCTGGCACTTGACTTATATAATCCATCTACAAAACACCCTAAAAAGTAGCTGTTATCATAATACTCCTTTTTTCAGATGAGAAAATTGTGAAATAAAGAGCTTACATAATATGTTCTCAAGGTCATAAGACTTATAAGAGGTAGAGAAAAGATTCAACCCCAGATCTTTATGATTCAAAAGCCTAGCTAGCTAGATATACCACAGTGACCTAGGGATAAAAGTCCTTTGAGCATTCCCAGAAGAGTATTACAATGTCCATGCAGTAATTTTCTTCTGCTTTACTCACAGTCGTGTCTACTGAGTCCTCATTTAAAGCCTTATTCTTATTTTGCACTCAATTCTAATAAGCCTCCCCCCCCCCCCCCCCAGTTTATAAGTCCACAACTCAGTGGGGAAAAGAGGAACTGCTATGGGCAAAGCAGAATGAAAAGCGTGAGAAGTAAGAGCTGACATTGAATAGGAGACAGATTATACAGATGATGGCTATAAAGTACTAGAATATGTAAGAAAGCATTCAAGAGCTGGCAAGGAATTAAGAAGTTGGTAGAAACTGTTACCTGTTCAATTGAGTCCCCTTTAAAATATGTTGAAATTCTAACCCCCTGTACCTGTGAATATGATCTTATTTGGAAATAGGATCTTTGCGGATATAATCAGGTTAAGATGAGGTCATACTGCATTAGGGTGGGCCCTAATCCAGTATAACTAGTGTCCTTATAAGAGAAGGAAAATCTGGGCACAGACAGACACAGAGGGAAGATAATCATGTGAAGATGGAGACAGAGATTGGAGTTATGATGCCACAAGCCACGGAATGCCTGGGGCTACCAGAAGCTGGAAGAGGCAAGGAAGGATCCTCCCCTAGAGGCTTTGGGGGGAGCATGGCCTACAGACACTTGATTCAGAACTGTGAGAGAAAACATTTTTTGTAGTTTTAGGTGATCCAGTTTGCTGTGCTTTGTTATAACAACCCAAGGAAATCAATACAGACACCAAAACCTAAGTGAAAGTAGGAATCAGAGAAAGCCTGAGTCCATTATATTTGAAGAACGTGATGATTTGAAGTTTATGATTTCCCAGTTTCATGGAGTATACAGAGGACAGGATACAAAGCCTAAGGCTTGACCAGCATTAAGAATCTAGTAAAATATTCCCTACCCTTTACCTCCCATAAAGCTGGAACTGCAAAGGCCCATTATCTGATTATAGAGATGGGCTGGAAATACTCCCACCCACACTTTCATCATTAGAGTGAAAATTGCCTGTCTCAATCTTGTGCTGGGAGGAAAGGAAAAATTCTCTTCTGTGAATCTTGGATCTGTCATTCAAAATCAAAATACTTCATGCGGGCTTCCCTGGTGGCGCAGTGGTTGAGAGTCCGCCTGCCGATGCAGGGGACACGGGTTCGTGCCCCGGTCCGGGAAGATCCCACATGCCGCGGAGCGGCTGGGCCCGTGAGCCATGGCCACTGAGCCTGCGCGTCCGGAGCCTGTGCTCCACAACGGGAGAGGCCACAACAGTGAGAGGCCCGCGTACCACCAAAAAAAAAAAAAACTTCATGGTTCAGAAAATCTTGAGGGGAGAATTTAACTTAAAGTTGTTAGAATTTCTTAGGCATCTGCAAAAGTGTACATGAATCCTCTCTGGGAAAGACCCCTTTAACCCAGGCCACAAAACTTCTCACAGCTAGAGTTCCAAGGAATGTGAGTTTAGTTTTTTTTTTTTTCTTTTTTTAAATCATGAAACAGACAAGGGAAAAAGAAAGAACCAAGAGCAAACACCAGCAAAAGCATTAGATAGCCAAATGTGATCTACAAAGTCTTCAAGTACTGAATCTATCAGAAGTAGGATATCAAATAAGTTGTACAATATATTTAAATAAATAAAAAGAGATTGAAATTATGAGTAAGAAGAAAGGGAGTAGTCATATTAGTATAAAAATAGAATTTCAAACATGAGAAATATAAAAATGTGAATTGAAAGCTTAATGGATGAATTAAACAGCTAGATGGATATTGTTAAAGGAAAAAAATTGAGTAAACTGGAAAATAGAGCTGAAGAAATTATTCAACATTACCCCAGGAAGACAAAGACAAAAATATGAAAGAAAGAGGTTGAGAGACATGTAAAAATGAGAGGGAGTGTCTAATATCTTAGAATTCCAAATGGAGATGATAGAAAGAGGATTACACAAAAGCAATATTTGAATATACAATGACTGAAAATGTTCCCATACTGATGAAAGACACCAATCCTCAGATTTAGGAAGTCAACCTATCCAAAGCAGGATAAATACAAAAATATTCACATTTAGACATATCATAGTGGAACCACAGAAAGCCAAAGGCAAAGGAGATCTTACAGCAGTCAGAGAGAAAAGATAGACTACCTGAAATTTAATGATAATTAGAATAGCAGTGGATTTTCCAATGGCAATAATGGAATCCAGAAGACCATGAAATAATATCTTCAATATGCTGAGAGAAAATATCAACTTTTATATGTATACTCAATTTAAAAAATCCTTCAAAAATAGGGAAGAAGAAAGCCATTTTCTGACACACAAAAACTGAGTTTGCTACTAACAGATCCTCAGTAAAATAAATTTTAAAAGACATACTTCAGGTATAAGGAAAATGAGCCAAGAAGGAAATCTGAGATAAAAAAAGAGTAATTAGCTCATATATGAGTAAATCTAAAGAAATATTCATGGTAAATAATGTATTGCAAAGTTATAAAAACAAATTAAAACTGCAGTGTATGATGACAATTGCAAATAAGTTGGGAGGGGTGACTGTAAATAAAGTGCCCTAAAATGCCTATATTATTAATGAAGATGGAAAAGATTCTGGTTGACTTTAAATTCTGATAAATTAACCATATTAACATTTCTTGGGGGGCCATGAAAATCATATGTATAAAAAGTATAACTTCCAAAGTAGTAGAGGGGAAAAATGAAATATGAAAATGGTAAGAAAGAGAAGTAAAACAGGTGGTGCAAGAAAAAAACATATAAAATGGTAGAAATAAATCCAAATATCTAAGTAAATATGGTAAATTTACATGGGCCAAATTAAAAGACTAATATTTTTAGACTAGATTTTAAAAAATATCTGTAGGCTATTTATCAGTCTAAACCTGAAATATAATAATACAGAAAAGTTAAGGTGTAAACGAATGGAAGAAGTCATAACAGGTAAATACCGATCAAAAGAAAGTTGCTGTAGTTATGTTAATATTAGAAGAAATACCATTACAAAATACTTTAGGATAAATAAGGAAGATTTCTACAAGGTGATAATATGTTAAGCCCATCAGGAATATATAACAGTTGTAAGTTTTTATGTGCCTCATTGCACAGCTTTAGTTTATATGAAGTAAAAATGGATAGAATTTCAAGGAGACATCAACATCACCACTAATGTAGTTGAGGATTTTAATAAATTTTCCCAGTAATTGATAGGCCAACATAATGAATAGTTTGAATCAAATGGGCATCATACAACACTGCATCTAACAACTACAAAATTGAACAATTTCAAGGGAGTAACATCATATAAAACATGTTATCCGACCACGATGGAATTAAATTAAAAATCCGTAACTAAAAAGTATAGGCAGAAGCCATATTTTTGGAAATTGTGAAACATTTCTGAATAACTCATAGGTCAAAGGAGAAATGATACTAGAAATTTGAAAATGTTTTGAACTGAATGATAACAAATATACTACATACTACGTTATGTGAAATGCAACCAAAATAGCACTTAAGAAAAATTGTAAATCAAAACAGTATGGTATTGGCATAAAATCAGACACATAGATCAATGGAACAGAATAGAGATCCCAGAAATAAACTCATGCATAAATGGTCAATTAATTTACACCTAACGAGCCAAGAATATACAACAGAGAAAAGGTGATCTCTTCAATAAATAGTATTGGAAAAACTGGACAGCCATATGCAAAATAATGAAACTGGACCATTATCTAACACCATACACAAAAATTAACTCAAAATGGATTAAAGACCTGAAGTCATAAGACTCCTAGAAGAAAACATAGGCGGTAAGCTTCTTGACATCTGTATTTTCAAAGATCTTTCCC
>NW_006799037.1:1817547-1843346 GCF_000442215.2 Lipotes vexillifer | reverse complement strand
TTTTCAAAGATCTTTCCCTACAGTTATCCTATTTAATGTACACAGCAATCAAGTGCTATAGGCAAGCCAGATATTATTATCTTAATAGTGTTATACAACTTAAAATGTTTAATTGGCCAAAAAAGTTAATTCATTCTATGGTTTATTATCTTATTATTAAAATCATTATTTTAGCAACAAAGTTAACGAGAAATCAATTTAAGTACTCTGTAATCTATAAAGTGCTCTATACTAAACATGATCGTATCTATTATTATTATACATGTAGATGTATATGTTGCATAAATATACAACCATACGTTTCATATAGTGCTTTATTTTTTTAAGCATGCTTTAATTTGTAAGGAGTATTGTAGTCCTACTATAAGCAAGTCCATTGCTTGGGGCTTGGTGACAGTCACCAAAATTCAAAGTACTGCATTAGAGCATACAATTGGCTAAACCTAGATTATAGGCCCATGCTTAGTTGCCAGGGGTCAGGGACCCTTTCAGGTTCCATGGGCCCAAGTATTACACATGATGTGGTCCCTCATATAGGAAGGGAATTTAGAACCTTAGAATTTAGGTACAAATGTCCTCTAAAACATGTAATATAATATCTAGGATATTGTACTCCATATCCCAAATGTTTTATCATAAATGGGATTTTTTTTAAAAACCTCTTTATTATGAACAACTTCAAACATATCCAAGAATAGAGAGAATAGTATAATAAATCCCCTTGCATCCATCACCCAGTATCAACATTATCAACCCATGGACAATTTGGTTTTAATCTCTCTCCCTACCCAATCCTCCCCAACTCCAGTTATTTTGAAGCAAATCTCAGACATTATATCATCAAAAAAATTTTCATTATGCATCTAAAATAGAGAAGAACTTTTTAAAAGAAACATGATCACAATACTATTTCCGTCCTAAAAGTACTGAAAAGAATTCCTTAATACCATCAAATATTCAGTCAGTGTTCAAATTTCCCCCAGTTCTCTCATAACATTTTTTTAATTTTGTTTTACAATTGTTTCTTGAATCAAGATCCAGTTGATTAATATATCTTGCAAGTCTCTATTAATCTACTGGATTTCTTTCTCCATCTCTTTTTTCTCCTTGTAATTTATTTTTAAAGAGATCAGGTTATTTGTCCTGTGGAGACTCCCACAGTCTAGATTTTCCTGATTGCTTTCCCCTGATGTCATCTAACGTGTCCTTCTGCTCCATATATTTCTTCTACATTGCTAGTTAGACCTAGAGATGTAGGTTCGATTTTGTAGCAAGAGTATTTCATAGGCAGTATGCGCGTACTTTTATCACAAGGTCCTTAATGTCTTGCTGTCTCTTTATCCTGTTTCATTGCTACCTCTAACATAAACATTTTGCTTTACTTTACACTTTAAAAAAATAAAAGGGAATATGTATATATTTACATCTCCTCTTTCTTAGGTAAATGGTAGTATGCTATGCACACTTTTCACTATTTTGGTTTTTTATTATATAGATTTTTTTCTGAAGACTACTTTATAATAGTATATAGGGGTATTCCTTATTGTCTTTTTCATAGCTGCATGGTATTCCAATGAATGCACATTGCATGGTTTATTCTACCAGTTACTTGTTGAGGGCATAGTGCTACAATGAATTGCCTTGTGCATACAGTTTTTCATGTTTTTCTGGATTATTGTTTGAATAGGTTCCTAAAAGTGAAATTGTGAGGTCAAAGGGCAAATGCATGTGTAATTTTGCTAGACATCATCAAATATCCTTCCAGAGGAGTAGTATTTTTCCCACCAGGCATGATGAAGGTGCCTGTTTCCTCACAGTCAACCAACAAAGTATGTTGTGGAATATTTGGGGTGTTGCCAATCTGACAGATGAGAAGTGGCTTTCAGAGTAGTTTTAATTTGCATTTTGCTTAGTAAGACCTAGGTTGAACAGCTTTTCACATGATTAAGGCCATTTGCATTTCTTTTTTCCACGAGCTTTTCATATCTTTGGCCCATTTTCCTGCAGGATCGTTAATCTTAATTTTTAGAGTCTCTTTACACATTAGGGATGGTAATACTTTACCTATCATATACATTGCAAATATTTTCTCTCAGTGTGTTACTTGTTTTTTGATTTTTCTTCTGGTGTTTTTTTGCCATGCAAGTTTTTTTTTTTTTTATGTAAGCAAAAGTCTTTTTCCTTCTTGCTTCCAGAGTTTAGACAGAGTAAAGCTTACCCACTATAAGGGTAAAGAAAAATTCACCTATGTTTTTTTCTAATACTTGTATGGTTGTATTTTTTACATTTTAATCTCTGATTCATTCAGAATTGATCCTGATGTATGGTGTGAGGGATGGACCCAATGTCTTATTTTTCTATATGGCCATCCATTTATCCTAACACATTCTATTTAAAATTACATCTTTTCCTCACTGGTTTGCAATACTACCTTTATCGTAGACTAAATTGCCATACATGTTTGGGTCTGTTTCTGGATTTTCTATTCTAGTTCCATTAATCTGTTAGTGTATTCATATACTAATATCACACAATTTTAATTATGTAGCCTTTATATTGTTTGTAAGTTCAAACTTAAAAATGTTTGTAAGTTATATTAAGTTTGTAAGTTGGATTCTGGCTTTTGCCAACTGTGTATCATGGAGATCTTGGATTCGAAGGAAGAGAAGATCTGTGAGAGACAGAAATATCACCTTTCCCACTTCCTTCCTATCTAGACTTTAAAATACTTAATGTCAAGATTTATGGCTACTTAATTTTCGCACTGATGCTTGGAACCTAGTATGTGCTCAATGAACAGGTTTCAAATTTGAAGGCCAGTCAAGTGTAAGAGAATTTATTCTATATGTCTCAGAAAGTTAGAGCCATGAACAGTGGGGTGGAAGCTGCAATGGATGTAGTTATCAATTCAATATGAGAAACAAATATTAGAATCGTAAAAAGGAAGGGATGGGCTTCCCTGGTGGCGCAGTGGTTGAGAGTCCGCCTGCCGATGCATGGGACACGGGTTCGTGCCCAGGTCCGGGAGGATCCCACATGCAGCGGAGCGGCTGGGCCCGTGAGCCATGGCGCCTGAGCCTGCGCGTCCGGAGCCTGTGCTCCGCAATGGGAGAGGCCACAACAGTGAGAGGCCCACGTACCGCAAAAAAAAAAAAAAAAAAAAAAAAAAAAAAAAAAGGAAGGGATGCCTAATGGAATCGTGAGCTCCCTATAATAGGACATGAACATGACCACCCCTCGGTATTACTAGAAAGAGATGAGATTTATGACCAAAATACTAATAGTTAATAGTAGTGTAGCAGTAATTATATGTGAGCTACTGTCCCAAGTGCTTTACATGTATTAGCTCCCTTAATCCTTGCAGCAACCTTGTAATGTAGAATCTTTTATTACCCCACTTCCAGGAGGGTATACTGAAGCACAGAGAAGTGATATAACTTGCCCTAGGAAAATGGTAGGACATATATACACTACCAAATGTAAAATAGGTAGCTAGTTGGAAGCAGCTGCATAGCACAGGGAGATCAGTTTGATGCTTTGTGTCCACCTAAAGGGGTGGGATAGGGAGGGTGGGAGGGAGACGCAAGAGGGAGGAGATATGGGGATATATGTATACGTATAGCTGATTCACTTTGTTATAAAGCAGAAACTAACACACCAACGTAAAGCAATTATACTCCAATAAAGATGTTAAAATGGTAAAGCTGAGATTTCAACCCAGGAAGAGTGGCTTCAGAAACCATTATGCCTTATATAGATAGGCATAGTGTAGTGGTTTTCAGTAAGAAATCAGAACAGATTTCTCATGATCTCCTTGTGGGTTCACTTATGTGTGTATTCATTCATTCATTCTTGCCAGGTGCTGGGAAACTGGAGGTGAACGCCATAGACCCTATCTTTGAGTGGCCCTCAGTCTAGTGGGAGAGACAACCACCTCCCCATCTTCTAAGTATCAATACTAATCTAACAGATTATAGAAAATGTCATGAGCTTAAACAGAATGTTTTGACCCCTTCCTCCATTGTGACTTTAAGTACTTCTGTGTTTTTTGATCTACCAGTGGCGACTGTAGTAAGTATACAACTCAGAGAAACTGCTGACACTATTTCTTGTGAGAGTTCTAAAAAAAAAATTTAAAAAAAAAACAAAAAATGAAAACTATTATTCTTTTTCCAAATTATGAGTAGTAGTAAAGATCATCAACGTGAACTAAAGCAACAAACAAAAATTAACACAGTAAAAAATTAAAAGCTAAAAAATTGATTGAAGAAATGAATAGTAATATAATTCACATCTGCAAAATTTGATTCAGGAAAACTAAACTTGGTTGAAATCATGACCACAAAAGAAAACTCTGTGATGGAGGCCATAATTGTAAAAAAAGATGTAGATTTAAAAATTGCTGATAGATAAGTCATATCTTAGTTGTAAAATCAATGCAAAAAAGTATTAACCCCATGAAAATGTCTAGTAAAATAAAATTAGAAAACTAGCATAAAAGGAAATATATTTTAATTACATTATATAGAAAATTGACCAAGAGAATTAAAGTCCCTTAATGACATTTATTCCAGAAAATACTTCCTGGATGAAAATTCATCATTGTGAATATAATTCGGATTGAAGCACTAAGTAAGGCATAACCCAGTGTTATGGATCAAAATGGCAAGGATGAAAGATGCTGTGTGCTTTACAGTAGCACCCAAGAGGGAGTGACCCCTCTACCCCTGGGAGCTGGCTGAGGCTTCACAAAGGAGGCAGCATTTAGGCTGGGCCTAAGCAATGAAGGTGTGTTATTCAGGTGGGAAGAGGAGGACAGGTGTTCCAGAGAGTTGAGGTGACACGTGCAAAGTGACAGCTGAGAAAGAGCATGACTAGGGCTGAACTCTAAGGCTGAGAACTGGGGATCTGTAACATGGGGCTAAAACAGAGGGCCAGTGACAGACAAGGTAGAGCCATCAGATGGAGAAAAAGAGTGGTCATTGGCAATCCGGCGGGTGGCCTTCGGTGGGCTCTTTGCTCATCCTGGCTTGTCCAACATTTTCATCAGTGACTTAAGTAAAAGGAAAAAGTGAACTTATGGTGGATGACCTATTACTGGGAGAGTCCAGACAGACATTTCCTTCTTTTCTAACATTGGCCTTTCTAGGTCTGAAATGTCTAAGAGTTGGTTTAGTGACATCAACTCTTGGGCAACAGAAGAAGATTATTATTTCATAAAGCAGATACATGCTCCACAGTTGGTAGCGGTATTAGGCCACAAGTCTGGAAGATGATGATAATATTATTAATCATAACAATAATGAGAGGAGGAACTTCCATTTATTGGATGCTATTGACCCATCACTTTGTTTATATTATCTCGTTAATTTTTATGTAAGTCCCACGAAGTCCGTGTTGTTATCCCCACTTTGTAAGTTAGGAAGCTGGAAGTAATAGGATAAAATGCCTCCCCAGATCGCTCAAGATAAGAACCAGCCCGAGTGGTTTCAAGGTTCATACCTTATCACTGTGTCACGATGCTCATCCACCTCTGCCTTCAGGGTTTAAAATTGTCCATGGCATAAAGTTTAATTTCAGGAGCTAACCTGGGTCAGCATCACTTTGGAAAAGGACCACAGTACTGTTTCAGTGCTTGAGGATTCAGCCCAAATTCCTCATGGGAGATGGGGCCTGGTTCAGACAGTACCACGCAATGTCTTCACCTGAGGTCGCAGGAGACATCAAAACTGGAGGGGGTGACAGAGACAAGAGCTGAGCTGAAAGCCAGAGTCCAGAGTGTCAGAAAGGAAGTACATTGAGGAACTGCCAAGTGAGAAGAGCTGGTAGCAGGAGGTCAGAAACCTGGGTTCAGGGAGCCAGAGACACAGAGGAGGAAGAGAAAGCAAAGTAGGGGATATAGCAACTGCCCAGAACAGGCATCGCCATTATTTGAAACTTTTACAAAATATATCTAGGGTTAAGGGGCTAGACACTTTGCTAAAATTACTAGTGAAAGAGGCCCAAGCAAGTGTATGTGTGCTTGTCAAGCCTGCAGGATACTGAAGCGCCCGAGGGACCACACGGTTCTCCCCAGAGGCCTTGGGCTTAGAAGGCTGAGTAAGCTCATTGCTGACATCACGGTTGTTCTCACCCAGCCTTGGGTGAGAACAAGGACGCTAATTAGAAACACTGGATACCACGATTTTAGGTACATCAACTAGTCTCTGCCAGCACAGTGACAGAGACGTGAAAAGGAAGAGAAGGGGTATGGGCATCAGCGTTCTCGCTCAACTGGAAAGGTCTCAGGAGACCACCAGAAGCAACATCTCAGAGAAAGCCTACATGCAGATTCTCTGACCCACCCCCCGTCCCTGGAGACAGAGAGAATTAAACACCTTAAATTGGATTTTAGTCTGTGTTGCTTCTAAATGTTATGGTTGGTCCAAGCCAGCTGGAGCTAGTGTTCAGAATAACCCGCGAGCCTAGAGCAACACGTTCTTCTGGGGTGGGGGGGTGGGGGGGGGCGTGGGGTGGAGGGTGTCGTGGACTGCCACCGTTTTGTATCATTCTTTCGTGAACTGGAATCTGCCGTGGCATTGTCCTTCAGCTGCTGTCATGGGGTAAATAAAGCCTACAGGAGGCTGCAAGCTGTACAGTGGAATAACTATTCCATCTATGCCGCCTTCTGAGGCCAGGGATTTCAAGACATGAGACACAGGTTTCAAGGTTGCAGGCTTTTGTTCTTCCTAAGGGCATTTTCCCAGTGACTCAAAACTTTTTTTGTTTTTTTTTGTTTTTTGTTTTCTGGTACGTGGGCCTCTCACTGTTGTGGCCTCTCCCGTTGTGGAGCACAGGCTCAGCGCCATGGCTCACGGGCCCAGCGGCTCCGCGGCTTGTGGGATCTTCCCGGACCGGGGCACGAACCCGTGTCCCCTGCATCGGCAGGTGGACTCTCAACCACTGAGCCACCAGGGAAGCCCGACTCAAAACTTTTGCTAAGGCAAAGTGTCCATGTGTTCTCTTAGCGCTGTGTAAGATGCTAATAGTGGCCTGAGTGCTCATTGGAGGTCAAGACGTAGCCTTTCATGGTCCTTATAAATGAGTTATTAAAGTTTGACAAAGATGGCATTGAGATTTCAAGCTCAGATGCTGAGAGATTTGGGGGTACCATTGACTAAGAAAGGGGTCTTTGGTGTAGGGAGTTGGTTTGTGGGGAAAAATGGGGCAAGTTTGATATTAGAAATAACAATGGAAATAACCAGAAAGCTCGCATTATTCGTCCATCTGTTTATTTACGCAGTGAACATTTATTATGCTGCTTGTGTTCTGCACTTAGCATTAGGGGAGAAATGTAATACCCGGATCTTGACTTCAGCAAGAAGCCAGAACTAAAGGTAAAGAGAAGATTTGGAGATGAGACAGGGGATCAGGTGCCCTCTGTGTGCCCACGGAAGGTAAGAGGATGGAGGAGCCCAGAGAGGATGAAAGTCTGAACTAGAAAGAGATTTTAGAATTGAGCATGGGCATAGGAAATGGGGCAGGTGGCAGGGTGGTGCCCATAGTTACAGAGAAGAATTGACTAGAAAAATAAGAGCTGGGTTGGTGGAAAATCACAGATGTCATGGGAAGCATTTCAGGATTGCACTAGTCATGGTAGGATGACCACTAATGATAATAGCTACCATTTATTCATTGTTTACTTTGTGCTTGGTGCTTTTATTTATTTAATACTAGACACTGTGCTGAGTGCTGGGCATACAGTGATGAACAGGATTGTCTACATGGTACCCTCTTAGAGCTTACATCCTGGTGAGTTTTATGCTGTATGTCATTTCGTCCTGAGAACCACAAGAGGCTAGAATTATTATCCTCATTTTACAGACGAGAAGACTGAGGCTCAGAGAGGTTGAGTCAGTTGCCCAGGTCCCACATAGAAAGAGTTTGGTGGAGCTGGGATTTGAACACGGTTCTGTCTGATGCCTAAGCCTCTAAAGCCCTGTACTGTGAGAATATGAGTGGAGAAAGGGCATCCAGATGCAAGTGGAAGAAGCCTTTGAGGGGACAGTTGGGGTCAAGGGGTGGTGGTAGAATACAGATTTCAAAGGGGGGATTGAGGGGGCAAGGAGTTTGGAGATTTTATTCGACCAAGAATGGAGGACAGGGATTCCTTGAAAACTGCTTGCCGGCGCAGGCCAAGTGCAAGGGCGCTGGGAAAATATGGACTTGACCTTGAGAGAGGAGTTGACATTGTCTTTCTAGGTGGTCAGCTGTAGCCAGCCCTGCTCTGTTGGAATGTGTGCCAGTAGGCGTGGCCTGCTGGGACCGTGGGGCCTGAAATCCCCAGGGCCCTTGGGGTCTGAGCATGCTGAGGCCTACGAAGCCTAAACCTCCGGGATCGGGGGTCTTCTCTGCTTGCGATCTCCATATGGGAGGGGAGCTTAGCGCCCCCAGCAGCCCAGAACCAATTATTCTGCCATGCTGGGTAGCCAGAAGGTATCTGAAAACATTGAGAGGAAGGCTCTTTGCCATAGCACATTATCTTTAGCTCACCAGCCATGCAGTGACTCCGCAGTTACAAAGCAGCCGTGGAATAGATACAGCTTAACAGTACGTTGTAAGTTTTACGGTTCGTAAAGATAAGTGCAAAATTAATCCCTAAAGAACAAAGCAATTAAAAAAGTACATAATGAAGCAATTGCCTAGAAATGGTGGGGAGCAGAAGGAGAGGACCCATGGACAATTTTTTTTTGGAAGGGTCTTCACACTTACGTTTCTTTAATTGTGTTCAATGAGAGAGCCGTAGCAAAGTAAGATTAATAAGCTGCACAGAAGAGGTAACAGTTGATAAAGGGGTTTGAGAGCCAAGCTGAAGAAAATTTTACCTTGTTAAAAAGTTAGGACCAAGGTGGAAAATAGCTATAAAGGCCATTATTGGGACCATTAATGAAATTTGATTATAGGCTGTGGATTAGATAATAGTAATGTCTCAATGTATAATTTCCAGATTTGGGGAAAAAAGCAAGAGCAAAAGCGTAAAAACCTGGGAGCCAGCAATGGATGTTAAAGCTCCAGAGAGTCATGATCTGATTTATAATTTTAGAAGATGGACTGGACGGCAACAAACGTGCAAACAAGCAAAAAAAACTTGTTAGAAGGCTACTGATACGCGGAGGGAGAGGACATGGGCTCATTGCTGTGTGTGCCCTGCAGTCTGTCCCTCACTCGTCTCGTCGCCTGCAAGCCGTGCTGCCGCCCCACAGAAACGTTTCGATTACCCGCAGTCCTTCGCCAGATGAGGCCAGTGTCCAGGGCACTGGCTTCTCGTCTCACTCGGGCTTATGCCAAAGATGTAAAATTTGGTGCGGATGCCCGAGCCTTAATGCTTCAAGGCGTAGACCTTTTAGCTGATGCTGTAGCCGTTACTATGGGGCCAAAGGGAAGGACAGTGATTATCGAACAGAGTTGGGGAAGTCCCAAAGTGACCACAGATGGTGTGACTGTTGCAACGTCCATTGACTTAAAAGTTAAATGTAAAAATATTGGCGCTAAACTTGTTCGAGATGTTGCCAATAACACAAATGAAGAGGCTGGGGATGGTACCACTACTGCTACTGTACTGGCACGCTCTATCGCCAAGGAAGGCTTCGAGAAGATTAGCAAAGGTGCTAATCCAGTGGAAATCAGGAGAGGTGTGATGTTAGCTGTTGATGCTATAATTGCTGAACTGAAGAAGCAGTCTAAACCTGTGGCAACCCCAGAAGAGATCTCCCAGGTTACTACGATTCCTGCAGATGGAGACAACGAAATTGGCAACATCATTTCTGATGCGATGAAAAAGGGTGGAAGAAAGTGCGTTATCACAGTAAAGGATGGAAAAACACTGAATGACGAAATTAGAAATTATTGAAGGCGTGAAGTTTGATAGAGGGTATATCTCTGTATACTTTATTAATACATCAAAAGATCAGAAATGTGAATTCCAAGATGCCTATCTATGTTCTGTTGAGTGAAAAGAAAATTTTGGTGTCCAGTCCATTGTTCCTGCCCTTGAAATTGCCAGTGCTCACCATAAGCCCTTGGTCATAATTGCTGAAGATGTGGATGGAGAAGCTCTAAGTACACTCGTTTTGAATAGGCTGAAAGTTGGTCTTCAGGCTGTAGCAGTCAAAGCTCAAAGTTTTGGTGACAACAGAAAGAACCAGCTTAAAGACATGGCTATTGCTACTGGTGGTACAGTATTTGGAGAAGGGCTAACTCTAAATCTTGAAGATGATGCCATGCTCTTGAAAGGAAAAGGGGACAAGGCTTAAATTGAAAAGCGTATTCAAGAAATCATAGAGGGCTTCCCTGGTGGCGCAGTGGTTGAGTGTCTGCCTGCCGATGCAGGGGACGCGGGTTCGTGCCCCGGTCCGGGAAGATCCCACATGCCGCGGAGTGGCTGGGCCCGTGAGCCATGGCCGCTGAGCCTGCGCGTCCGGAGCCTGTGCTCCGCAACGGGAGAGGCCACAACAGTGAGAGGCCCGCGTACCACAAAAAAAAAAAAAAAAAAAAACAAAGAGCAGTTAGATATTACCCCTAGTGAATATGAAAAGGAAAAACTGAATGAACGTCTGGCAAAACTCTCAGATGGTGTTGCTGTGCTAAAGGTTGGTGGGACAAGTGACGTTGAAGTGAATGAAAAGAAAGACAGAGTTACAGATGCCCATAATGCTACGTGAGCTGCTGTTGAAAAAGGCATTGTTTTGGGAGGGGGCTGTGCACTGCTTCAGTGCCTTCCAGCCTTGGATTCAAAACTCCAGCTAATGAAGATCAAAAAATTAGTATAGAAATTATTTTCAACACACTCAAAATTCCTGCAATGACCATTGCTAAGAATGCAGGTGTCGAAGGATCACTGATAGTTGAGAAAATTTTGCAGAGTTCTTCAGAAGTTGGTTATGACGCTATGCTTGGAGATTTTGTGAATATGGTGGAAAAAGGAATCACTGATCCAGCTAAGGTTGTAAGAAGTGCATTACTGGATGCTGCTGGAGTGGCCTCTCTGTTAACTACAGCAGAAGTTGTAGTCACAGAAATTCCTAAAGAAGAGAAGGATCCTGGAATGGGCGGAATGGGTGGGATGGGAGGTGGGATGGGAGGTGGCATGTCCTAATTCCTAGAATAGTGCTTTACATCATTAATGAGATGTGAAAGGAAGCTCAAAGCAGCGTTCCTCACCAGTAACTTTAAGAGAGGTCAGTTGAAGGAGATGACTGAAGAAAAGGCTGGCTGATGTTTAAGAAAATCACTATAACCATCAGTTACTGGTTTCAGTTGACAACATAGAATGGTTTACTGCTGTCATTGTCCATACCTACAGATAATTTATTTTTGAATAAGGACATTTGTACATTCCTGGTTTTTTAAAAAAAAAAAAAGAAGGCTATTGATAGAGTTGTCCACACAAAAATAATTGGACCAGAATGTTGTCTGTGCATATTGAGAGATGTGATTAAATTTAAGCTATATTTAGGAGGTAGAACTGACTGCATTTGCTGGCGCATTACTGGCTGTGAAGGAGGAGGAAGAGGACGTAATTACGGATGAGTTACATAATTATTTATGTAGGTTTCAGGCGTGGGCTATTAGATGGATGAGGGGAAGACGAAGGGACAGCTGGGGAGGCAGGAAAGGAAATCAAGAACTTGGTTTTGGACAAGGTGAGCTTGCGATGCCTGAGAGATACACACGTGGAGGTGACATGTAGGCAGGTGGATATATAAATCTCGAGCTCAGCAGAATGTGGTGTTTCCTCCTGCCCTGTAAAGTTCTTATTACAGCGGTGGTGAATCTTGTCATCAATGGAATCTTACACTGATAATAGTTATACCTCACACTTAGTGGGCTCTAAACTTGGCCTAGGTGTTGAAATTCTCTCATTTGATCCTCACATCTACTTTGCAATGTATCATTTTTGTGACACATTGCACAGACAAGAAAACTGAATATTAGGGAGTGACATGAAATGTCTGAAGTCACCAATCTAGCAAATGGGAAATGTAGGATTTGACACCAAGACTGTTTAACCCCTGTTCTCTGACCACAGTGTCCTCCTGTCTCACAAGAGGCAGAGGTCTTGGAAACATTTCCTACTGTGCGTCTATATTATCATGTGACCTTGAACCTCAGGTGGGAAATGAAAGGTAATCTGTTAGGTCCCCTGCAGTTCTGCTATACTGCAATGCTGATCTCTTTTGTAAATCCCTTTTTTTTTTTTTTTTTTCTTTTTTTTGCCGTACGCCGGCCTCTCACTGCTGTGGCCTCTCCCGCTGCGGCCCAGCGTCCATGGCCCACGGGCCCAGCCGCTCCGCAGCATGTGGGATCCTCCCGGACCAGGGCACGAACCTGCGTCCCCTGCATCGGCAGGCGGACTCTCAACCACTGTGCCACCAGGGAAGCCCGTAAATCCCATTTTTAATGTGAGTTTGCTGTAGGTACCTATCAGAGATGAAACCCAAGCTGACAATTCATTTTGATGTGTATGAAAAGGGCAAATCTCTTTAAGTGAAGACCCAGCACACTAGCTTTCTTAGTCTGAATTCCAGTGGAGTAAGAGGAAGACTCTTTAGACCAAATACTTCTGAGTGAGAAAATGTTCAGCATCTGAGATTTGTTTTATCATCTGAACGATAACCTCGAGCGTTCCTCTGAGCCGAATGTGGGTGTGATGCTTGGGCCAGACACACAGCTTTTCCTCTAATGTTTGCACCCAGGGTCTGCCAAACTTCCCCACCTATGCTGTCCCAGTGACACATGGGTCACCTGTCATCTGGCTCCACCATGCTGGGAGGTGACAGATTGTATTATACTTTCCTCTAGTAATTTTGATTGCCCCGCATTTCAGAAAGGACCCTCCTAACTTACCCTCCTGGCTTATCCTTTGGACCAGTGTCACTCTTTTTGTGTGTGTGGGGGAGGGGCATCTGGTATGGACAGTCAATTTGAATTTGATTGGAACATGCTAACGAGCCGTTCATATGGGGAGCAGGGGTTGTTTCTGATTAGATTAAGCTTCTGAGAGAGGAAAGAAACAGCCACTGATTAAAGACATAAAAAAGGAAACACATTAAATGAGTCAGTGGTTCATCTTCGTATAGCAAAGTATAAATTAAACATATTCCTGGGGATCAGCTTTGAATAGCAGCTGGGTAGAGCGAGCTTTTCTGAATACATCCACAGGAGAAGGCGCTCACAGCAATTCAGAGGGGCTTAACGCACCAGAGAGGGCTCTGAGAACTCCTGAGTAAATGGATGGGCTGAGTTATCTGATAAGAATGACTCTCACACTAGGGACGGGAAGGGTTTTGTTTGGATTTCAGAAAATTGTTCCCTGAGTCCCTGTGACATTCAAGCTCATCATTATTCTCTACAGCATCAGTGATGGTAATGGAGCCAGAGATCTTAGTTCAAAACAAAAGATGCAATTGGAGTAGAGAGCACACGTGTCAATGGGACCCTGATTTGGAACGTGGCCAATACTTCTGTCTCAGAGCTTGGGGCTTCTGTAGTTTCGGTTCTATAGAAATGCCTGGGCTGGAACCAGCCTTCTCAGCTTCATGCACGGGGAAGCTGTGAGGGTCAGCCCTGCTAGACTGTGTCACCTGACCAGGGCTGGCAGTGTGGCTGCAGCCCCGCCTCCCACTGGCTCACACTAGGATCTGTGGAGCTGCCATGGGGCTGCTACCTGTGGCTGTCGGAGGAACCCTGAGTCATGCATGGTCTCCAAGCCCCTGGCTTCTCCTCTTCCAGCCTGCTGGCTTCTCCCTTGGTTTTCTGACTGCTGCTCTGGTTCTGAACTGGAACCAGACTCTCCCCTACAGCCCGTTTTGCAGGAGTCCTAATACCTGCCTACCCCTGGCAGCTCCCTCTCTCCCACCCTGGGGACTAAATCTCCTCTCTGTATCTTCAGTCCCTAGTGGGGACCTGCTCTGAATGCACTCATCCTCTGGACCTGGACAGTCTCTCCCCATGCCTGAAAACTTCTGCTGCAAAGTCTCACCCAATAGATTGAACCCCTTGTTATCCATATGCTGCAGGGCCCAAGCCTCTCTGGTCGCTTTGCCTCTCCACATGCTGGCAGCTTGTATGAATCAGGGAAATGATCACAGTCTGCAACAGCAGCCCCCAAACCCCAAAGGCTGAAGCCAGGACAAGTTTATTTCTCACTCCACAGTCCTCTAAATGTTGGGGGGCTCTCCTGGGCAGCTCTTCTCCAAGTGGTAACCGAGGACCCAGGTTGCTTGGGGGTTCCCCGTCTTTGAACTTCAAGGTCATCTTGGCGTAAACATCCAGCGGATTGGGAGAAGCTAGAAGTGTTCATGGGTTTCCCACACTGGATACTTACCCACCTGGGCCTGAAAGTGACAGCTGTAATTTCCTCTCTTATTTCATTGGCCCGAGCTGCTCACACAATCCCTCCCGACTTCCAAGAAGGCCGGGAGATATAGAGGAACACGCAGATATTTGTAAGCAATAGGAGTCAGCCACATTCTTGGAGACCACCCTTCTCCTGGCTTCACTTCCCCAACCCCAGGTAGGACCAGGCCTGTCTCCTTCCTTTTCTTCCATTCTGTCTTGAGTCCACCCGAGCCTGCATTTGGACAATAGTAATCAGGGCTGTTGGCTGCTGTGAGTTTTAAGGTAACCATGTATATAAGTTCACCTTGTTTGGAACCACTGAAAGAGGGCTTCTCATCTCAATGACCACGTGTTTGCTAAGTGATCCTCCTGGAATTTCCCATAAGGAAATGAACTTTCATGGTCCCAATCTTTAGAGTCAGAGCATTAGGGTCCAAGGAAAGCTGGGGCCCCTGTCTATCATGGGCTGGTTTGCTGAGCTTGGCACCACGGCTGCCCCTGGGTTTCCTATAGGTAAACAGCTATTTCAGCAAATCTCAAGTCCCTGCAAAACAGCCTTTTAACTTTTTCTTCAGGAAAAGTTTCCAGACATTCCAGCCCAGCTGGTCTCTTCTTGGATTCCTGCCGGATGAATCCTCCTGCTGCCTTCTGATAGTTATGAAGGATCCCTTTCAAACAGGGAAACGCTTCAAGGGCTTCTTACGGCTGACCCAAAATCAGACCCCTTCAGGGACATCTTCCAAGGAAAAGCATCATTTTTTTTTTCCCCCCCCGAGCAGCAATTCTGTCCAAAAGACCTTTCGGCAGTGTTTTATTGTAAGAACAGGACTTGGGAAACTGGATCCCCAGGGAGTGTTTTTCTGTGGAGTCTGATGGAAGAATAAGCATTGTCAGACTTTAAAAAATGTTTCCTTACACTTGAAAAGAATGAAATATGTGCCTTTGGAAACCTGGGAGAGCACCAAGGAAAGTGCACAGGGGGATGACTCAGAACTAAGGCTCAACTCTCAATCCTTCATTCATGCAACTTATCGAGTATATCTATCATGTGCCAGGCCCTGTTTAGGCTCTTGAGATTCCTTAATGAGAGCAAGGTGGCCATGGGTCTTCTCTCACAGGCTGGTGTTTTGGGCCCGTATATAGGAAAAAAGCTCTATCTCACTGGTACTCAGGGAAATGCAAATTAAAACTACAGTGAGAGTGAATTTCACACCCATCTATGAACGATGCCAAATGTTGGCAAGATTGTAAAGCAACATGAGTGCTCATCTGTTCTGGTGGGACTGGAAGAGTTTCACTCTCCCTGGGAGAGTTGAACGTGTGTTATAACCTATGGCTCAGAAATTCCACTATGTGCAGAATACACAGAGAGGTGCTCTCTCTTGGGTGCCAAGAGACATGTATAAGAATATTCGAAGGAGCACTCTTCATAATCCTGAAAACAACCAGACTGCGGACCACCAGGAGAATGCATAAATAAATGTCTGTACATTTATTTACAGACATACATACATACAGTGGAGCACAATGGTGATGAAAATAAATGAAGCAAGAAGGAAGGTGAAGAATGCAGACAATATACTTCCATTTATACAGCACTTAAAACCAGGTAAAACTAAGTACGTAGTTGAGCTTGATGGCAAGGAAATTATTAACAAGATTCAGGATAATGGGTTACCTTTGTGGGTAAGGAGCAGCACACAGAGATTTCTAAGTTGCTGCCAATACTGTTTCTTAAGTGGGCGGTAGGTAAACAGTTGTCCCTTGTGTTATGTGTCTTTAAACTGTACATATACAAGGTACACAGGCACACAGCTGGAGGAGGTATGGGTGACACGGGAATGCAGAGCAGAGGCATTTACCAAATTCAGGGCAGACAGGGAAAGTAAGGTAGGAATTCGCCAGGCAAATAAATATATGTGATAGGGGGAAGAGGCTGACAGCCTCTGGCTTTTGACTCAGCTTTGCCCAGGTTTGACCTCTCTTTCCTTCTCGTTCCCATGCACGGGCTGCTACTAGAGTGAGACGCATGTGGTGTCTAGGTGATGCCCTAGTCAGTGTCTTTGTTTGCCTGCATTTCTGACCCTACAACCACTCTGCAAACACGTTGCTGGTCTTCTGCCAGCCATTCTCAGGCCTCAGCCTCCATCTTCCTCGTCTTCCTCCCCACAGCCTGCCCGGGTTGGCTTTTGACTCTTGTCTCAGCATTTCACAGCCAAGTTAGGCGAGACAGCTACACATAAAAAAGGTAATTAACAAGATGAGCCAAGAAATAAGGACCACTCGAGTGGTGCGAATTGTGTTTCAGGACTTTGGAGGAACAGGGCCAGGCTGGCTTTGGATGGACGGAGAGCAGGAAGGAGGATGTCTGGGCTAAGGGAACAGTGGGAAGATTTTGCCAAGAGAGAAGAGCTCATTAAATGTCATAAGGAGATAAAAGCTGGACAGGATTTGGGATCTTATCCTGTGGACTGTGCTTATGAAGTACAAGACTAAGGTGCCACCGCCCCCCAATCACTTACCCTCGGTAGATATTACTAATAAATGGTGGCATACTTTTCCACTGAGCCCAGACGGAGCCTCAGAATCCTTCTTAACCCAGTGCTTCAGAAGGACATTAACCAGTGAACGGATTTAACATGGGAGTGTTATCTGCTATTCCTACCAAAGACTACAGAGTGATCACCAGACTCTGAGTAGGAGAAATGGTCACACTGTATCCTGATGTCTTGCCTCCAGTGTCTCCCTATTTTATAACTCCCAATTCACAACTCTACCGGTTGTCTCAGACACTGGGTAATATTTGAGGTATTGGCAAGAACACTTAGAACCACAGAATGCAAAAAGTAGAAGGTATCTAACATGTCACCGAGTCCAGCTCCTCCATTTGGCAGCTGGGAGAAACTGAGGCTTGGGAAGGAAACAGGTCTCTTTATGTAAGTGGCAAACATAGGACATAAACTCAGTCTTCTGACCCTGACCTTGTACCAGCAGCTCCCAGTCCTGGGAAGGGAAAGGAACCTGATCCTTCCTAAGAACCTACTAGATGCCTGTCTTTGCTAGAGGGAGCTTTTCATACAGCATATCTTTTAAACCTGCCAGTTGCCCCGATAAAAAGGCAACTGACACCCAAGAACAGGTCCAAGTGAAAGGCTAATGTGTGACAGAGGCAGGATTCACACTCTGTCTACCAGCCCGCAAGACCTGCATGCTTTCTTGTAGTTCCCAGATGGATGCACCAAGTTTCTTCAGAAATAATCACAGGATTAGGGCTCCCTCGGAAGGGCTGTTGGTGAGTGTGACTCGCTCTTGTGTTTACAACAGTTCAGGTTCTCAGTCACGTCTGGGGGCAGCCCAGCAGCTCCTCCGTGGGCGTCTGGAAGCGTTGGCTAGGTGGGGGGCTTTCTCTACAGTGAGTTCATGGTTCCATGAGATGAAACCGCCTGCAATCGCCCAGGTTCATTTGATAACTTCCCGAGTTTTATAACGGTAGTTCAAGCTCTGCAGCCAAAGTAACTTCTCGTTTGTAGCAGCATGCACTTAAATGTCAGAGCTTTGCTGAAAAACCACTTGGGTTTGAAGGAAGTCATTGTGCTCAGTAAAATCTGGCACATTTTATGTTGATGGCCTTTATTAGAGGAGCCAGCTAAGCGAGTTAAGCCGCCTCTCTATATGGTGAATGAAAGCCCAGGGCTCTGGGGTTGCTGGAATCACTCATTCAGATCACAGCTATTGAACATGTCCTGAGTGCCTGGTGCTGGTATATGCAGTGAGCACCTTGTCTTCCTGGAGCTTATACTTTAGCAGGGCAGTGGAGGTGGAGGGCAGACATTGAACGAAGAAATATGTAAATAGAAGCATTGTGAATAAGCATTAATAAGAAAAAGGGTGGGGTGCTAAAGGTATGCAGAGGGGATCTAATTTAGACTGAGTGGGTGAAAGAAGGTAAGATTTGAGCTGGGTAACAAGTGGGGGATTTATTCCAGGAAGATGGAATAGCAGGTGAAAAGGCACAGAGACAGGAAAAACATTGGTGTGGTCAAGAAACATGTTGCCCAGTGCCCACCCAGAAGCCACGAGGTCCAGCCTTGGGCTGACGTGCCACCAGGCATCCCCAGGGCCTGTAAGACTAGCACACGCCTCACTTGTTATGAGCCGGGGTCACAAGCGCACTAGGTAAAAATTAAGTTCTACCTTGGTAGCGGCTTCCTGTGCCCTGCGAGCCCTGCGACCTCATCTGCCTTCTTGGTTACTGACCCTTGGTCTTCATTTCTCAGCCATCCCTTTGGCACCCAACCCTTGCCCTTCCTCCCCTTGGCACCTCCACCCCCTAGAACTTGCAATGCTAAGCCATCATTCTGTCCCGCATCTTTACCTTCCCTCCAGCGGCCCCGCTTCTCTGGCACAATGCCTCCCGTCTATAGCCTCTATCTGGTTTGGGTCTTGCCACATCATGCCAGCTAAGACCTGTGTTCCAGGCCTGGATCCATTTTACTTCCTCATCCTCCCAAACATCCATGGAAGCTTCATGATGTCATCTTTCATGAAGTCCAAATGCCAATGATTTTCTTTCCTATCCTTTGTCTGCCATCCACGAGAGGGTCTCTGAGATCAGCTGTGGGTAAGACTTCTGAGATTCTCTCTGGAGCAAGCCATTGGTCAGCGGAGCTGCTCATCATGCGGGGATCGTGGAGCACAGGCTCTCTCTTGTTTATTTCAGGGTCAGTGGTCAGGGTCCAGAAGTGAAGGGGCAAACACGCCAAATACACATCTTCTGCTCCAACCAGAAGCTGCCAGGAACCCAAAGGCTATATCCAAGGCAGATGCTCACGATAGATGAGTTTCTTTTCACGGAAGAGAGAAGAGTGGAGACAAGCTCTAGGTGAGCAGGTGCTTCCAGTCTCTGGAGAGGAGCCTCTCCCTGCTGGGCCAGGCACTCTGGAGGGCAGCACGTCTGTTGTCTGTTGGGCTTCAGCCAGACACGTGAGTCCTCTGCAATCATTTGTCCCCTGAAGGTGGCTGTACAGGAGAAGCCAATAGCAGCAATCATAATGGTTATTATAAAATACTCAATAATAACAAGTGCAGGCTAAGGGCTTACGATATTCCGAGCACTACGACAGGGGCTTCCAGAGCCCACAGCTCAGTGTAGCAATCACTGTAATTTGAGTTTCATAGATGGGATGTTAAGTACCCCGGAGTTGCCGCTCAGCCAGCCCATGGTGGGGTCAGAATAGACCCAGATGTCCTGATCCCACCTCGGCTGCCATGCATACAGAGCTCACCCGGAGGCAGGCTCGGGGTCAAACACCTACCTGCACTCCGTCCCCTTCTGCTACCGGGCGAAATTGAGACTTGGGAGGAGAAATATCCTGCCAAAGGTGACACAGCAGGAGGCGGCAGAGGTCGAAATTGGAATCCACTTCTCGCTGGCTCCCAAGCTGTGCTTTTACAAACTATGTGCTACTCCCACCCAGCTCAGCCATCCCACCTCTGCTGGAAACCTGTGATCTGTTCTAGGCACCATTTAGCACATGTCTAGAGGAGAAAATGGTGAAGAGCTTGGAGAACATTTTGAAAGAGGGAAGGAGATTAGTAAACCAGCAGGTACCAGAGTGTCGTGGTCGGGAAAGACAGGGCTGGGACCACAGAGCATGACAGGCTCACCTAGTTGAAGGGGATACAGAACTGTGACGCTGAACTGACACCCCAAGGATGTCAGGTGAAGCAGGGGCGGGGTGGGTATGCAATTGCATGTGCAGAAATCCAGAGGTGAGAGGAAACCCAGCATGCTGGAGGAAGTAAAAACTGTCATCGTGACTGCAGCACGGGGTATGTTAGGAAGCAAGCACGAGGCTGGAGGGGTGGGCAGGGGCCAGGCCCCTGGAGCCTCAGGGGCTGTGCTGGGGAGGGCGCCGTGCAGGCGGGATGGGATCCAGTGTACACCTTCAAAAGATCACTCTGGCTGCTGGGTGGAGAAGAGACTGGAGGAAGGCAGGAGGGACCCTGGGCAGTTGTTTGGAGGCTGTTGCAGAGTCCAGATGGGACATGGCAGTGGTCTGGATGAGGGCGGTGGCTACAGGATGGGGAAAGGGGAGTAGCTTCAAGAGGTCAGCAGTGAATTCACACGGCTCCTTGCGCTGTGCAGCTAAGGGCAGAATGGGAGGTGCTGCCACCACCCTTCTGATTAGAACCAAGGCAGGTGCTCCCACTCTAAGATGAAATGGCGACTGACTCTTTGAGAGACAGGTCTTGGAATAAAAGAGCTTTGTTACAAATCATGTACCGGGTTGGGTCGCTGAAATATGTCAATTAGTAGCCTCCATTCCAGTGGCACAAGGAATAATCACCCTGACTCCGTGTGTTATCAGTAACATATTCACAGGCTTTCTCTGAAAATCTGAGCAAAGTGAATTGGAAATCAGCACAGTCCCCAGAATATATGGGTCATGGACATAAAGGTACACACCCTAGAGCCTTCCATGGCTTCCTTTCCTGGTCCTCGGAACCACCCCTGGGTGTGGAAACTTCCTTCAAAGCATGATCACCTGGGGAAACACTGGCTCTTCCTTGAGCTTCGGTCAGGCTCAGACTCATCCTTTTTGTTTTGTTTTGTCTTTTTGTTTTTTTTTTTTTTTGCGGTACGCGGGCCTCTCACTGTTGTGGCCTCTCCCGTTGCGGAGCACAGGCTCCGGACGCACAGGCTCAGCGGCCATGGCTCACGGGCCCAGCCGCTCCACGGCAGGTGGGATCTCCCCGGACCGGGGCACGAACCCGCGTCCCCTGCATCGGCAGGCGGACTCTCAACCACTGCGCCACCAGGGAAGCCCCAGACTCATCCTTTTGCCTTTGTACCAGCTGTGTGGTCTCGGGCAAGGGACAGCCTTGGTCTCAGTCTCCTCGTTTGGCATCGGAGACAATAATCACTACCTCACAGGGTTATTCTGAAGATTCTGCTTGTGTAGCATTTGTTCAGTAATAGCTGAGGCTGATTGAGTGCTAATTATGTGCCAGGCATCTTTCTAAGCACTTTGTATATGAGCACTTTAATCTCCTCAGCAACCTCTTGAGATGGGAACTGTTAGGATCCCCATTGGAGATGAGGAAACTGAGGCACCCTGAGATCAAGTGAATAACCCAAGGTCACACAGCTACTGTGGGTGACTTGTGCCGGTGCCTGGCACATAGTGGACGCTCAGTGGGGATTCTTGTTCCTTTCCATTGGCCCTAAATATTAATAATATACTAAATGCAAGACAAGCTTAGAAAGTCAGTCCATTGCCTTCCAAATTCCAACAGGACCAACTGGTGTGAAATAGCCTGGTGGAAGAAAAGACATTCTCTTCCTAACTAGCATGGGGTGGGGAGGGGAATTAAGCTAAATTTGAAACTGACCTTTCCTTGGAGGAAGACCTATGGTTGTCGATGAGTACACGTTATAAGCGCACATATCATCCACCAAATTGTCCAGCTGACAATACCTAATAAGTGACCACCGCTGTCCACCAAGAGATCTTGATTGCTTCCCACCAAAAGCCTCACTCATCCTCTCTGACCAGGTATTTCAGATTCATCCCACTTTTCTAAGCACCAACCATTTACTGATTGATTGTCTGGTTAGGCATCAATCATTTATATGTTTATTCAACAAGTACTTACAAAGTACCTATATGTACCAGGCCTTGTGTTCTGTGCTGGAGATGAGAAACGAATGAGATATGGGTTCTGCCCTCTAGCAACACAGGGTGAGGGGGAGGCTGACCTATTAGCAGGTAAGCTGTGGTATCAAGAGCTTGGAGGGCCAGAGGAGGAAGCTCTGCCCCAAGAATGAAGCAAAGACCCCACAATAGTGTGGCTCGGTGGCCAAGATCTTGAGAGATGATATTTTTTTTCAGCTGGAGAAGGAGTAGGGAGGGCATTACAAACTTACAAATAGAATGGGCAGAGGCCTAAAGACACAAAAGGATGTGCACGTTCCAGAACATTGAACTCCCACAGTGTCTGGAATGATGGTGGCAAGGGCTCCAAGACACGGTTCCTCGATGCTCAGGTTACAAGGTCATTTTTCTTTAGTTTTCAAAATCAAATTGCCTCCTGTTCAAGCTCCTACTCACCAAGGTCAGGGAGAAGTTTCATATTATTCCCTTCTTTTTTTTTTTTTTTTTTTAATTCCCTTCTTTATAGCCCCCCCCCCCGCCCCGCCCCTTGGGTTCTGACAGAACTCAGAGCCCAGGAAAGATGGAGCTGCAGCAGGGCACCTAGCTCTCCCTGTGGAGATCACTCATCTGTGTCCAGGCCCAGGTGGTCCATTTTAAGGTGATGTCTCTGTTGGGAGGCTCTGCTGGTCCCTCCATGTCAAGCACTGCTGCAGAGACCGTTATCAAGGATTTTGTTAACTTCTCCCCGCGGGGCAAGAAGATCCGAGATCGCTGGTCACAAAATGTCTAGTCTCTTCTTTGGGGGAGGGAGGGTGGAAAGACTGGAGAGGGAGGGTGCATTAATTCTTTGCTGGTAAATCCACAGCAACTGGAGACAAGACACAAATTAATGACTCAATAACCTTCCTGTTCTAGGAGTAGAAATAAGGTACAGCTGGCTCCCTTTGCAGACAGGAGAGTAAGGTGAGGAGAGCTGGATGTGTCTGAGCTCGCGTTCATGGTCACCTGTGGTCTGGGTTCCAGGCTCGGGGTCAGGTCTGGGCACTGATGCATGGCCCGTGTCTTCCGCAGGTGTGGCAGTGTGGCGGGAGCGTGGAGGTCCTGCCCTGCTCGCGGATTGCCCACATTGAGCGAGCCCACAAGCCCTACACCGAGGACCTCACCGCCCATGTCCGCAGGAACGCCCTCAGGGTGGCTGAAGTCTGGATGGACGAATTTAAAAGCCATGTGTACATGGCATGGAACATACCCCAAGAGGTAGGAAGCCTCCGTGGGGGTGGGTTTCTTGGGGAAAATAAACAAACAAAACAAACCTGAGGTTCAACCCTTCTTCCCAGGGGACAGCCAGTCGGTTTGCCATATGCTGGAGTGAATTCTCAAACCCTAAGACACAAGACGTTGAAGAAAAGGGCCTGACTGTAGGGTGCTAAGGCATCTTACCCACCCCATCCCTGGTCACCTCCTCCTTGAAGGAGGGCTCCTTCCCTCCAGACAGCAGTGTCCTCATTCTATGTGAGAAAGTTGGACCAAGTGGCTCCAAGGTTCCAGCATGCTCCCAGGTTCTCAGCTTCTCTGACAATAGATATTTCATGGTCCTGGGTTACAAATATCCCAGTAATTACCAAAATTCACAAAATGCACCTTGATTTTCCTGTAGACTGGATTCAAACTTCTCCATCGAACCTTTGACCAGACCAATAAGGAATATTCCTATGCCTTTGGGATTGCTTGAAACACATGGATGGGGCTGGGCTACATTCGCACATTTTTTAGGCTACTTTTAACCCTCACAGAACCTCATGATCACCTGCCACTGTCCTCTAGCCCTCTAGTCACCCACACTTAAGAAGTGTGAGAGAGAAAGCAATGTTTCTTTGGTAGTTCTGTTCAGCCTTGCTGTGTGTCATATGGAAGTAACCTTGGACCGCTGCGTTGGGAGAATCCAACAGATGCCAGCCATGGGATCCCCACCTGCTTGCCAGCTGGTCTGCCTAGAGATCATTGCTTATTGTTGCATTTTATGTGAAACGGAGCTGTTGACTGCGCGACCTCTTGCTTTCCTCCTAAGGCCATGGCTTCCCCTCGTGAGTCCTTTAGAAAGCCTCTGCTCTCTCTTCCTAATAGGGCAATGATTGATCTTTGCTTAAAGTTTCCATATGAAGGCCTTCTTCCCCGATGTGTCCACCAAGCTAATGTTTTGCTCAGGCTGAGTGATTGAGAAAGTAGGCTGGGTCATGGGTGGGAGCTTTCAGGCAACCCCCTCACTACCACGACCAGGGGGAGGGGTCTTGGGTCGATTGCATCCTCCTACAATCAGTGTGATTTCAGCAGTTGGGAAGAATAAGGAACCAAGCAGTACCAGCGGGAGTGCAGCCAGCCCTAATGAACCAGCCCCGAATGCAGCTCTGACAGTGGGAGTGTTTCTAGGGAAACGGTGGTGCCTCCTAGCCCCATCTGTGGCTGTGGGCGTCGGATCGCAGCACTCTGGGCAGGATGCTGAGCCCTGCTGTGGGTGTCCTCTGATAGCAAAATGTTAAGCACACTTGGAAACTCCCCAGGAGCTCACCAACGAAGCAGTGTGGATCCCTGGCTTCTGCAAAGGACTGGGATCCTGTCCATTACTGTTGGCCCCTGTCTCTCTGCACCCCAAAGCTGCAAACTTTGTAGCCCTCTCCCCCCGGCCCCCGATTGCAGCTGCCAGATGTTGAAATAGACAGCAAATCCAAACAATAGTAGAGAAGTGAGTGAGTAGAAGTAATTGGAAAATGATGAAACTCAGTGTCTGCCTGTGACTCCTAGAAGAGTTCAAGGCAAGTCAAGTGGGTGGGGCTGGGGGGGTAACAAAAGAAAGGCAGATGAGGGGTGGAAATGTCCAGGATGAAGCCTTAGGAGGAGAAGGAAGGGGTCAGCGTGTTTCCTCCTGAGCCCCCTGTTCGCTATGTCCAGACTCCCTCTTCCACCTCTTTCAGGCTTGTGCAAAGAGTCAACACTTTTCCACTCCCCGTCCACTTCTCAAGTCACATCCCAATACTACCTGGAAGCTGCTTTTGGCAAAGTCATCATGGGCCTCCTAACTGCTGGATTTAATGGCTATTTTAGAGTCTTTCACTTACAGGATCCCACCTTTTCCTTGAAACTCTTAGCTCCAGGATTCCACACCCCAGAACATCCTCATCTCTCCGACTGCTCGTAACTCCGTGTGGGCAAGGCTTACTTCCAGTGGTTGCTTAAGTGCTCCCCAGGGACCCGTCCTTGGCCACCTGCTCTCATGATACGCATCCCCAGGGTAATCCCATCTCCTCTCGGGTTCTGCACCACCTATACATTGAGGGCTTCCTAGTTACTCTCTGTAGCCTGACTCCTACCTTTGGCTTCAGACTTTCAGCCACGCATCTTCTCCTGGGTGTTCCCACAGGCACTTCAGACTGAATCTGACTGAAACTGTGTACATCTTCCCCACCCCACCCCCACCCCCCGCCCCGAGTCTGCTTCTGTTCTTATTCTCTGTCTAAAGTCATGACACCACCATCTGACCAGACATGTGAGCTTACACCTGAGTGTCTTCCTTTAATCGTCTTCCATTCCCAGTCCATCACCGAGCCCACCTTTCCATTCCTCTCACTTCTGAGTTCAGGCCTCGTCTCTTCCTCTGCAGCAGCCTATGGTTGGTTTCCTGGCTCAAGTCTTACCCCTCGAATTCATACCCCCCCCCCCCCCCCGCCCAACTGCCTTTTTGTAAAAAACTCACCGCGACCGCGCCCT
>NW_006799037.1:1804374-1817497 GCF_000442215.2 Lipotes vexillifer | reverse complement strand
CCCCCCCCCCCCCCACTGCCCAAAGTCATCTTTGTAAAAAACTCACAGCGACCGTGTCATTGTCCTACTTGAAATCTTTAAACGACTCTCCACGTGCACAGGATCAGGCATAAAGTCCGGTGTTAGACGTGGATCTAAGGTTTCTCCTCCAGCCACATCTCCAGCCCCACTGCCCACCATCCTTGTTTTGGAGGCTCTGCAGACAGCGTGGACTTCGGGGAACTGCCCTGAGCTCCCGGTTCGCACCAGGCTGTTTCTCGTCTCTGTGTGTTGGCCCATTTTGTCCTCTCTGCTTGGAATTCCTCCCAAAACCTCTTCCCCAGCCTCCACCCTTACCAATTCTTCTCCATCGTTTTAGACTCAGCTCCAGCGACCTCTTTTCTAGAAGCCAGCGCCAGCTGGGGAGAAAGCCCCTTTTTGCCTGCGTGTCTCTGTCATTGCATCATCACCCTGTAAGACAATGTTCCGTTGTCTGAAAGTCTCTCTCTCGTTAGACCAGTGAGTCTCAAATCTGGCTGAACTTTAAAATCACTTGGCCTCCACCCCAGAGATTATGATTTAATTGGTTTGGAAGGGGACTTTTTTTTTTTTTTTTTTAAAGAAAGCTCTTTGGGGATTTTAATGTCCATCCAGGGCTGAGAACCACCTCACTAGACCATGGGCTCTCTGAGGACAGATTTTATTATTCATATCTGTGTCACCAGGCCTAGCACAAGGTGGGGCACGTGGTCAGGGCTCAGTAAAACCTCACTAATTCTTGTTAACAAATGAATCTGCTGGCCATATGTGTGATCCCTTTTTCCCTCGGTCAGTGGCTCCTAAAAGCAGATCTACAGACCAACTGCATCAGAATCACTTGGAGACCTTTTAAAAAATACTGATTCTGGGTCTCATCCTCAGAGATTTTGATGAGGAGGTGTATAGTGGTACCAGAATCTGTAAAAAGCTCCCCAGGTGCTGGTTTGGGGAAACCAGGTTTGGGTGACACTAGTTTAGCTAATCCTGCTTATCTTTCCAAACTCACCCTTAGCAACACCTACTCCAGGAAGCCTTCCTTGACTGCTCTCCTCCCTTTCCCCTTCATCCTGGCTGCCCCACACCAGGGGATGGACTAAGGGCCCCTCTTCCATCGTCCCTCAGCACTCTCTGCTTCCCGCCGTGCTTCACACTGTGTGCAGAGAGTCTGTTTACTTGTCTGGATCTTCCAGACTCTGCTTTCAAGCAGACTGTGACTTCTTCCTATTCGTATGCATGATGTTTGGGACAGCGCCTGACACAGTCTAGGCACTCAAAAAAGATGAGTTGAAAAAGAAGAGGGAGGAAATGTGGGTGCTGCATTCCTCCATGTTTTCCCCAGTAATTTCCCCAGCTGCCCTTGATTGTGGCGGCATCTCGATACATTCTGTTCAGTCACAGGCACGTGTGTTCCCGATTTACTTAACCTTTCGTCTACAGCATCCCAACTGCAAACGTAGAGCTGGAACCCTTCACCCCTGCCTAGTGGCTCCTTGGAGAATTAAATAAGTTAATATGTGGAAAGACTTTGATCAGTGCTTGGCAAATGGAAAGCACTAGAGAAGTGTTAACTCTTGTTGTCGACGTGATCACCTGCACCCTCTGCATTCCCTCCCCAGCTTTAAAATGCCCTTGCTGGGCAGTCATCCTCCCTCGCTTCCTTCTATGCAGAGTCCTTCCTGGGCCTTGCACTGAACAGAACCAGCTCTCTCACTCACTCCGTAATCACATTCAGTCCCAAGCTTTTGGAAATCCAGAGGAGCCTTCCACTCATGCAGCCTATACTTTAATTGAAAATCAGTTTGCTTATCAACAAACAAAGTCAGTCTGCAGCAAAGCATCAATATTTTCTTATACAGGGTTCAGGAACTTTAGACGCGCCCCTGCTTCCTCTTACCCGAAGACAGGCTGAGTGCCAAGGATGACTCACCACGGTTCTTAGGCAACAGCCCTTCTTGGCGTTTGGCTACAAGGAATTTTGTGTCCGGCTGCACACACAGGCAGGAATACTGGACAGCTTTTTGTGTGGCTAAGTACATTAGTGTCCTAGGGCTGCCAGAACAAATTACCACAAACTGGTGGCTTAAAACAACAGAAATGTGTTCTGTCACAGTTCTGGAGGCCAGAAGCCCCAAATCAAGGTGCTGTCAGGGCTGTGCTCCCTCCAGAGGCTCTGGGGGAGGATCCTTCCTTGCCTTTTCCAGCTTGTGGTGGCTCTAGGGGTTCCTTGGCTTGTAGATGTATCTTTCCATTCTCTGCCTCTGTCTCTGTGTGTTCAAGCCTCCCTCTCCTTTCTCTTATGAAGATGTAGGCTCATCCTAAATCCAGAATGACTTCATCTCAAGATCGCTAGTTAATTATATCAGCAAGATCCTATTTCCAAATAAGGTCACGTTTGGAGGTTCTGGGCGGACATGATGCCGGGGAGGGACACTATTCAGCCCTCTACACTATTTGGCAAAGGGGGAAGATACCGTTATTGTTTTCTAATAATAAAGGTCGAGGTGACCTTCTCTGAGAATGTTTGCTTATTTCTCAATTTCCTCCCCCTGCTCTGAAAAAGAGTTTGATGCAGTTTACAGTAAACGCACAGTACAGATGTGGTGAACCGTTAAAATGGAAAGGCAGAAGTCCACGAATAAACAGGAAGGGGAAAAAGGGACACGATATCCAGACATGTAAGCTGAGCAAAACTCTGGTTCTCGAGTCTCCTAGAAGTTAGAGATGGACTCCTGATGGATTGTCTCTCTCCGACTTTTGATTAGATTATAAGTAGAGAGACAAACCTTCCTTTGATCCTGAATGTAGAAAGGAAGTTTTCCCATGGGAACCTAGATTTTTAGGAAAAGGCAGAGGCCTTGCTGAGGTAGGTTCTTCTAGTTGCTTTCCGTAAAAGCTGAGGCAGTGTTAATTTGTCATCCCATAAAGGCACGTATAGCGTGAAGTGAGAAGACCTGGGTCCAGGCAAATAGCTTTGTGATGTGAGGATAAAGTGCAGAGAAGTTTAAAGAGTTAATACTTAACAGACGTCTTGGGGTAGGGGAGGGGTGAGCAGGATACATTTATTCTCAGTTGCTAAGTTCACTATTTCATAAATATTGTTTCAACTCGGTCTCATCAATATAGTTCAGGCGCAGCGCTAGACTGTGGGTACAGAGATCAGCAGAACATGTTTCCTGATCGTCAGGGAGCCGGGGTCCAGCAGAGAAAGGCCAAGTAGCAGTTGCTGGGAGGGCTCCCGGCAGGAGCCAGGGAGCAGACCCATCAGAGACAAGGTCATCAAGAAATATTCAAAAGGTATATCCTCACTGAAATTGCACCGTAGGAGTCTGGAACTTAAACCTTCAGGCTGTGGCAGGTTCAAATTTTTACATGACCTGAACTCTGGTGGGCAAAAATAAATGTATTTCTTCTATATCTACATTTTTTTTTCACTCAAGCCCCTGTTCACTGATATCAAAAATGTGTTCTGATCATGTCCAGATACATGCAGCAGCCATCTTTGTGATTTTTCCCAGACATTTCAGACTTAAACTGTCAATTTCATTATTTTCCCAACCCCCGTAACTTGACCCCGGAGTTGGTGGCAGAACCAGATGGGGTAACACTGCCAGCATGTGGGCTGCAGTGTCAGTGGGAGAGAGCTGTATGTGCTTCCCCGTCCTCCTCTGTCTCTGCTCTGGGCTTATGTCTCATGAGGTACCACGTGCCCCTCTGATCCCTGGCTCCATGGTGTCATCCTCTGAGATGTCACCCATCGCCATCTGATCCCCCGCTGGAGGGACCCCTTTCCATCCTCTGCTGTGGCATCAGCTCTTAGCTGCTTCTGTGCCCCGTTCAACAGCTGGGGTGCAAGCCCAGGGCTTCCCCTCTGCTCTGGGACCACAAGAAACGTAGGGGCTTCTCTCTTGCTCTCACTCAAGGACACATCCATGTCTTCATGTCTACTCCTTGTCTGCTGCATGTCGATGGCTCAAGGGCCACCTCTCTGGTACACCTGGGAAGTGAGAGACACAATGCTGTCTATGCTAAGCCCCCAGGCCTAAAGAGATAGGCTGCTTCTCTCATAGGGACTTGGTCTTAAGAGGCAGAAGGGCAGGCTCCTAAAAATGCGCCGGGTAAATTTTAATGCACAAACGCCAGACCCAGGTTGATTGGGTTCAACTCTCAGGTCCACCACTTATTAGCTGTGGGACTCTGGGCAAGTCACCCAGGAGGTCACTGAACCTCCCTTTGTCTCAACTCTTCATCTGTAAAATGAGGATTATATTGTACTCCCTCATAGGTTTAAATGGGACCATGTACATAAGTTTAATATAAGTAAAATATAAATATATGTGCCTGTCTCATGCAGAGCACAGCCTGACACATTGTGTTATGTAAGACTTAGCTGCCATGATCCTTAGGAATAGTAATATAATTAGCATTATTCCATCTTCAACTCTTTCCCTTCCCTCTTCCTCTCCCCTAGCAGTTCAGAATCTCTCATCTTTTCTCTTGAGGGAGAGAAAACCTTAATCAGACTGTATTATTCCCATTTCTTTCACTTATACAAAGACTACAGCTCTTTTTTTTCTTTTAGTGATTTTTAAGGATTTGCATCTTTATTTTCAATGGCCTTTGATGACAGTCCCCATCAGTGCTGATCTGATGTTTCACAGACCAAACGGGGACGGTTATGGGGCCAAGGCACACGTTGGGAAGTGCATGAGTTACATTCCCAGGTTGTCCCTTCACCAGACAGTCTCCAGAACCATGGTTGGGGAGGTTCAGGGAAAAGCTGTGCCCTGGTGGTGGCTGAATCTCTGTGTTTGCATCCTGTGCAGGACTCAGGAATCGACATCGGGGACATCACTGCAAGGAAGGCTCTGAGAAAACAGCTGCAGTGCAAGACCTTCCGGTGGTACCTGGTCAGCGTGTACCCAGAGATGAGGATGTACTCAGACATCATTGCCTATGGGGTGGTAAGGAGCTCGCCCCTCGGGGTTTCTCCCAGACACAGACAGAGAGCAGGACCAGAGAGAGGTGTGGAGAGTCAGGGAGGGGAAGAGACTCTTGGCCCCCAGTATGGGACCTGTGGTAGACCTGTGGACAAGAGACTGATTTCTGGAGCTGAGTGTGAGACAGCCTATGCTTTCATAGCCCAGACCTCTCCATTCCCTTGAGAGAGGTGCTTAGTCTCTCCTTTACAGTCCTAAGCAATTCAGCTCTGGCCCCAAACCTGCATATCCCAATTAATAAAACAAAAACCTGAAGTCAGGTTAAGATTGCAAGACAACGTAACAAACGCCACTGTTCCTCAAGCATGGGTGCCTGAAGTTCTACCAACCAGCCTTCATGCCTCCCCCACCCACGGGGCTACGTCTTTCACTCACACAGAGCCTCCTGGTAAGGCATTCTGGGAAATATAACCTTCCTGAGTTTGCTGTATTTTGAGGGATGTTTTAGTACCACTTATTGATTGGCAGCGAGCAGTTCCCCTAGCAGAGGCAGCAAGATGGAGGGACAGAGCAGAGGGTTTGGACCTGGTTCCAATCTTGACCCAGCCACTTCCTGGGCAAGTCTCTTAATATCTATTGGCCTTAGTTTCTTCATATGTTAAGTGTGGTAAAATAATACTGTCCTCGTGGGTAGAAGAAAGTCTCGGATACATAAATGTATTTTGTGTCTAAGGTTAAAATACTTTGAACATTATAAACTCTCCCATTCTTCCAATATCCCCAAGACCATACAACTCTTAAGGTATTTTAAATACCTGAGGGCTTCCCTGGTGGCGCAGTGGTTGAGAGTCCGCCTGCCGATGCAGGGGATGATATTTGGTCATTTGTAGAGACGTGGATGCATCTAGAGACCGTCATACAGAGTGAAGTATGTCAGAAAGAGAAAAACAAATATCGTATATTAATGCATATATGTGGAACCTAAAAAATGGTACAGATGAACCAGTTTGCAGAGCAGAAATTGAGACACAGAAGTAGAGAACAAACATATGAACACCAAGGGGGGAAAGCGGCAGGGGTTTGGGGTTGTGGTGTGATGAATTGGGAGATTGGGACTGACATGTATACACTGAGGTGTATAAAATGGCTGACTAATAAAAAAAAAAAAAAATAAACAAACAAAAAAAAATAAATACCTGATTGAGTTTTGGATATCTCACCTGGTTTTTGCTGACTGAACAACATAAAGATTTTCTATGACAGTTAAGCCCTCAAAACTATCCCCTGGGGCCACCTGCCTTACCCCCACCCCCTGCTGTGTTACAGATGGGGAAACAGAGAGGCAAAGTGACTTGCCCATATTCACACAGTTAATCAACAGTGAAACTGAATCTAAAACATCAGCTTCTGATATCACTCTCATTCCTCCCTTTGCAGTGTCCCCTCAGACCTTTTAGATATCCCAGGATGAAAATTTGAAGGAAGAACTGAGGCCTCTTCCTTTGATGACCTGTGCTCAGAACTGAGTTCAAGGCCTGCCTCGGCAGGAACATTATGGGTACAACATCAGCCTGGGAAGAGAAGAATCCTTGCTGAAGGGGTGGCCTCAGTGTTCCCTGGGGGCCTCCCAACTCTCACATCCTAGGATTTTAAAGGAGACAGAGCCAAGGTCCCAGGAACTCCCCCCTGCCCACCCTCCTGCAGGGCCTCTGTTGTCCCCAGAGGCCAACCTGTAGGAGGGGGTCATATCTTCCCACAAGAGTCTCCATGGCATGGCTGACATGTCCTGAGAGAACCGCCCAGTAGCCTCTTGCCTCTCCATTTCCCAGGCTGGTATAATTCAGATGTCAGAAAACTCCTCAGCTGGCGCTGCCCAGCTGTTACCTGAGGCTCCAGATCCTGTCATCACCATGGAAACACACTGGACTGTGAGGTGCCCATCAGTCCCATCTACCTCCCCAGAACCATCCTGAGGATGCGGCAGTTACTGGTACCCCTACACTCAGCCCATAGCAAGTTGTGTGTGCTGCTTGGCCACTGTTGAACCCAGCCCAAACAGAATAGTTATGCTACTGTGGCTCCAGAGAAACTATTGGCCCAGACCTCTGGGAGCCAGGGCAAGCTTCTGGATTCATGATCTCACCAAGCTATCAGCTGTAGCTGAAGAGTATTAGTTAGCCAAACTCAGCCAGAGAAGCAGGGAAAGCAATAACAGTGGAGGTGTATGCACTCAGCCATTACAATTCTGGGTCTTGGCCCAGGGCATTCTTGTCTTCCAAGCAAAAGGGTCTCATCTTATGAGCACATACAGCAGGTTTACCATGTAGTCTCCTCACCACCACACCCAGAAACCTTTGGTTGGTCAAATAGTAAGTGGCATATACAGGGTTGTGATCCAGGTCTGTTTGAGTCCACAGCTGGGGCTGTTTTCACTCTGTTGTGCTGAAAAACATCCACTTGCCATCCCAGAGGGCTGAGCTGTGTCAGCCGTTCCTGGGCCTGGCGGAGGTCTCTGACCCCCTGCATGTTCATCTGCCAGCTGCTGTTCAGGGCCCAGCCAGGCCCCCTCCCTCCTGCCTCCTCAGCAGGCTGGGTTCTTACATGAGCAGAGATATGCTTGCTCGTCCAGGAGCATAATGAACTCTTAATGGGGGCAGTAAGGTGACAATGAGCAGGGCAGGATGCAGCACAAGAGGATTTCTGGGGCTGAATCTTTCTTCCTGGTGATTACTTTTATTCTGAAATGGAAAGACCAGATGTCTTCTCAGGAGCACGTTGTTTTTTTTTTTCTTTTTCCCTTCCAACTCATGCCTAAACTGCATTGCTCAGGTCAAATAACCCCCTGGGATTCTCAGGCCATTGTCAAGTCTATATAACCCTGCCCATTAATCCAGTAATAGGTCCCACTAATGTCTCCTGCAGGCTGAAGGGCCTGTGGGCCCCACTGTGTGGGCCTGGGCATCCGCCTGGATCACCGAGCTCCGGGCCTGGGAGATGGCATGGCTTTGGATAATCCCAGCTCTGGTGCTGACAGTAGAGATGGAGCAGCATCTGGAAACAGACGTGCCTGCTTCTGAACATTAGCTTTGCTACTTAATCACTATGTGACCTTGCCAGTTTGCAAAACCTGAAAGGTTATAGTCACATCACTTCATGGGGCGTCTTTCACAGTCTCAGGATTGTCTCCATTTGCATGATGGGAAGAGCTTGGACTTTGGAGACCGACAGACTCCAGCTCTGCCATTTGTCCAACTATGATGCCATTCATTCGCTGTTCATTTTCTTCATTCATTCACACATACTTACTGTGTAATATGTGCCAGGGCTGACCCACGTCGCAGGCAGTGAGAAAGCCTGAGAGCTAGTCTGGTGACTGATAGGGGAGAACGGGCAAGTGGAGAAGTGACAAGAATACAGCGTGTTAAGTGCTGCAATCAGAGAAATGGAGGTGTTGGCCTCACACCCAGATGTGAGTCAGGAAAGGCTTCCAGAGTGACAGAGAAGCTGAGGACCACAGGAAGAGGAGGATTCAGTCAGGGAAAAGAGAAGGCCAGGGCAGAGGGCCCATGCAGTGGGAACAGCATGACAGACCGAGAGGTGTGCAGAGCTTCCTACTGTAACACACTTCTTGCACCCTTAAAAGAGGTGGTATTACCGATCTGGCTATGTTGTTTTGAGAATTAGGTGGGATGATGCATGGAAAGCACTTCACCTGGGACCTGGCACATAGATGCAGTCATAAAAGCTAGTTTCCCTGAACGGCCTTCAGAAAGGTTATAGCGGTAATAATAGCAGCTAACAATTATTGCACATTTGCTGTTTGTCAGGCCCTGTGCTGAGTACTTGTAGATATTGTTTCAGTTAATGCACAAACCTATGAGGTTGGCACTAGTATTATCCCTATCTGAGAGTGAAGGAAACAGACAAGGAATTATGTTGCTTTGTCCAAGGCCACACAGCTGGAGCCGGGATTCTATCTCAGCCCGTCTCTCCCAACTTCCTCAAAAGACCACCTACTTAATGGGGGATGGATGACACAGAGCCAAGGAGGACTTTATCAAAAGGCACCACCCACCCCTCATTCAGAGGCCAGCTTTGGGGATCCAGGGGAGATCCAAGTCTGACGTCAGGGCTTTCTGGAACTTTCTCTTTGCCGTAGAAGTTAGCAGGTCTCACTGATGGATTACAGTGTTCGGCTTCAGATGTGACACCCACCCCTCCGTGGGCTGTGGGAGAAGTCCAGAGAGTATTTGCATATGCTCCTCCCACACAGGCCAGCCAAGTAATTGGTTTATGAGAGAGGATTTGCTGCATCGATGCTTCTGGGGCCCTGCCTAGGGAACTGACACATGTTCACATTTCTGCAGAACCCCTAAACTTCAAGTTTGAGATTGAGCTGCTATCACGCAGTAAAGGAAAAAGGGAGCTCAAGAGAAAACAGTTTGGCTCTGTTCCTTGTCCCCTGTCAAGAACAGGGGTCGCATAGAGCACACGCGGGCCTCTGGTTATCTGTTCCATTTCGCACCCCTTAACTGGGTTCACTGCACTCCTGCCACGTCCATCAGGACTACGAAAACTTAGCTGCTGTCTGCCTCTGGCCTTCCCCAGATAGATGACCCACCTGTGGCCCATTGCCCTGGTCTCCCCTGGATTCTGATCTCCAGCCTCCTGTTGTGAACAGAGTGCTTTGATTGCTAAGAAGAGCTGTTGAAGCTAGCTCAAGTTTAGGTGGGTAAAGATACCACAAACTCTCTCATGGGCTTAGGAACTAAAGTACAGCTGGACAGGAGCACTTGAGCTGGGAAGCCACTCAAACCGCAACGGGGGCAGGATGATCTCTCTTGTTTCTAAATCTATCTGCCTCCTGCCTCATCTCCTCTTTGATCACAACTGGATTCCTCTGCTTGCATATGGCCCAACAGATCCACCACACCCAGTCTAAATGGCCTCACCATCCTAGTGGCCAGCACCCACTGACTATGGTGTCTGGTCTCTCATCTGGACTCCTAGGACAGAATAAGAGGATCATGAGATAGTCACATTCCAGAAAGAGAAGGATCAGGAGAGGGGAGGAAAGAAAGACAATTGTTAATTCATTCTAAGCTGTTTGTTGGTGCCCGACACGGTCTACTCAGCTATGGCATGGGAGCAGGACCATGTGGACCATAAGCTGCCCTTTCCAAAGGCTGAGAGTGAGCTTAAGCCAGAAGGGGACATTGAATATCCGCTTTCCTACCTAGATGTGGTAAGACATTGGTTCATGGTACCCAGACATTTGTTCTGTTGATTGCCATGTGCTTGTAGGTAAGGATAAGAGATACCTCTCTCTTCCCCTGCTCCCACTCTGGCCCCCTTCTCTCTTATTCTCCCACCAGACCTCCCACTCTGGAGAACCCTCATCAGCTGGGCCTCCGCTGGGGCCTGGCCAACCACTGCTGGATCTGCAGGAAGCAGAGAAGGCCTGGTCCTAGAGGATATCCCAGGCCTCCAAACAGCTGACACGTTGCCCACTTCCCCCAACCCTCAAGAACAAAGACTTCTATCCACGGACTTCTGAAGGCCATTATGCTACCCTTGTGCAAAAGGAGGGGGTGAAAAATCTAGTACTATCTCGTGTGTGTGCATGCATATCTTTTATTTTACCTAGACTATCCGCAAACCCAGCTTGCTGTTTAACAGCATCCTAATGCTTCTCTTCCAGAGGAGGCTGGTCTTCCCTCAGCACCCTGATGCAAGGCAAAAGCTGGTGCTTGTTGGTTTCCATAGTATTCGGAGGGCCTCGGATTGATCATGGAAGCAGAGCCTGTCTCAGTGGAATGCTTGTTTCTCCTGATTTAATGCATCTGTTTCTCTGTTCCTTTCTCTTCGGTGTGGCCGCCTCTCCTCTGGTGTTCAGCTGCAGAACTCTCTGAAGACTGATTTGTGTCTTGATCAGGGTCCAGACACAGAGAATATTCCTATCGTGTACATCTGCCACGGGATGACGCCCCAGGTGAGTGCTCTGAGAGATCTCCATGCACGTGTGTGTCTGGTGTGGGAAAGGAAAAGCTAAACTCTGTCATGGCTACTCTGGGCCCAGAGGCCTTGGGAGCTTTTCATTAGGAAGTATCCTCATGAGCAAAAAAGAGAGTCATACCTGCCATGCCTGGAAGGAGTCTGAAGGAGCAGATGCTGGGATGCCAGGATCCCCTGGGGTGGGGCACAAGGAAGGCGATACATCTCTAAAGAGGAACACCTGCCTCCGTTGGGGAGTCTGTGTGTAAATTACAGCCCTGGCTCTGGCAGCCATGCCTTTCCCTAGCAGGAGGGAACCCAAAGTTCCCCAGGTTCCCTGATGTCGCAGAGTCCCTTCGGAGTGCCACTACACAGCCTCGGGCTCTGCCCTTTAGTAGATCATAGCTGGGACCAAAATTTATAGCCATGAGATCCTTTCTAGCTCCTCTGACTTTCTGGTGGAGAATAAAGGGAAGCTACCAGGAAAGTAACTTGTCCCCCCAAAATTCTCCATTCATAGCCTAGGCTTCAGATATCTGAAGAGGTTGTTGAGACACTGGCAAGAGACACTGTTTATTCAACAGAGTACGGTGGGCAATTCTCGACCAAGAGTGCCGTAGACTGACCTGTTATGACTTGACATTTTCAGAGTTTACTTATCTTACCTCCAGAAGTGTACAGTGATTTTTAAAAGGTATCTTAGTATAGAAGATGTGTATATTTGTGCAATTGCAATTTAGTGCTTAAAAGAGTTGTTACCTGCCTAAACACACAGCTAAAGGGTATTGCGATGTGTGTGTACCCCGTGTACGATGCCGAGACTTCCCAGCAATTGTCCACTGTGATCTCCACCACCTTGTCCTTTTTGTGGGCCAAGCTGCTGTGACATCACCGAGTGGTCAGTCACAGGTCAGCAGATTGCACTGTCTTCACACCACACAGTATAGCAACTCATTCTCCATTATTACAATGGTGTGACTTTTTTTTTTTTAACATCTTTATTGGAGTATAATTGCTTTACAATGGTGTGTTAGTTTCAGCTTCACAACAAAATGAATCAGTTATATATATATATATGTTCCCATGTCTCTTCCCACTTGCGTCTCCCTCCCTCCCACCCTCCCTATCCCACCCCTCCAGGCGGTCACAGAGCACCGAGCTGATCTCCCTGTGCTATGTGGCTGCTTCCCACTAGCTATCTACCTTACGTTTGGTAATGTATATATGTCCATGCCTCTCTCTCGCTTTGTGGTGTGACATTTTTAATGAGTGACTATTTTATGTAAACTTTTTATTGACATAGAACATATATACAGAAAATAGAAAAATTATAAGTATACAGGATTAATGAATTTTCAGGGCAAACACACTCATGTAACCAGCACCCAGGTCAAGAAAAAACATTATTGCTTGATTTTGAATTTTATGTAAATAGCATCATAGGGTATATGCTTTCTCACGTTGGCATCTTTCTTCCATCATATCTGTAAGGTACTTCCTTACTGTTACGTGTAGTTGTAATCTGCTCATTTTTGTTACTATGTAGTGTTGCATCTTATGGATATACCATTTTCACTATATAGTCTACTGTTGATGGACAGTTGGGCTATTGCCAGGTTGGGAGTATTATGAATACTGCTGCTATGAACATCTTGTCCATGTCTTTTGGTGCACATATGTACTAATTTCTTTTGGATTTATACCTAGGAGTCGAATCATTGAGTCATAGGGTTGACATATGTTCCTTTTTAAAAAATTAGTTATCTATTTTATACATATTAGTGTATATATGTCAATCCCAATCTCCCAATTCATCCCCCCCGCCCAGCTTTCCACCCTTGGTGTCCATATGTTTGTTCTTTACATCTGTGTCTCTATTTCTGCCTTGCAAACCAGTATATGTTCATTTTCTGTAGACACTACCTACATTAGTCTGCTAGGGCTGCCATAATAGAATGCCATAGGCTGGGTAGCTTAAACCATAGAAATTTATTTTCTCAGTTATGAGGCTTAAAGTCCAAGATCAAAATGCCAGCTGAGGGGCTTCCCTGGTGGCGCAGTGGTTGAGAGTCCGCCTGCCGATGCAGGGGACACGGGGTCGTGGCCCGGTCCGGGAAGATCTCACGTGCCGCGGAGCGGCTGGGGCCCCGGGTGTTGGCCGGCGACGCCGGGGG
>NW_006799037.1:1795043-1804313 GCF_000442215.2 Lipotes vexillifer | reverse complement strand
CCCAAAAAAAAAAAAAAAAAAAAAAAAAGTGCCAGCTTTCTGCTGAGAGAGCTCTCTTTCTAGTTTGCAGATTGTCGCCTTCACGCTGTGTCCTCACGTGTCAGGGGGAGAATAAGCAAGCTCTCTGGTGTCTTTTTTTTTTTTGCGGTACGCGGGCCTCTCCCTGTTGTGGCCTCTCCCGTTGGACGCGCAGGCCCAGCGGCCATGGCTCACAGGCCCAGCCGCTCCGCGGCATGTGGGATCTCCCCGGACCGGGGCACGAACCCGCGTCCCCTGCATCGGCAGGGGGACTCTCAACCACTGCGCCACCAGGGAAGCCCGGGTGTCTCTTCTTAAAGGAACACTAACCCAATTGGATCAGAGCTGTACCCTTATGACCTCATTGAACCTTAACTTGAAGATGTGGGAAATTCTCAGCCTGTTCACTTTGCAAAAAAATGAGAAAAAGCTTCTTCTGGAGAGAATACCAAGAGTGTGACTGAACAGCCATTTGATTAAGAGATCGTGGGTGGGATTCATGGACTTAATTAGTCATCTCACAGCAGAAGGCATCAGTAGAGATGGGCTTATACCAGCAGAGACACTGCCAGTTTGAACTAAAGAAAAAGTGGGGCAGAGTGAAGCAACGCTATTGGATTTCTTGGAATCTATAAGATGGGACCACATAGCTATTCAGTTGTGAACATGCATTATTCCTCAAGAAAAGGGAAGAATAGTACTGAAGGTGATGTAGAGATCATCAGGGCTGCCACTCCCACCACAGGCCCAGGGGTAAGTCCATTCCCTCAAAGGATAGGCCTGCTGCTCTGGTTTCAGTGGGCGAGGATGACCCTGCCCAGTACCAGAGGGGTAGAGCCAAAGCAGCGAGCACCTTGGGTGGGACCACTCCAGAGAGCTGAAGGGGCAGGCGGCCCTGCAGAGACATGAGGGTGGTGCTGCCACCCCAGTGGGCCTGGAGGGCAGAGTATCAAGACAAAAGATGATTATTCTTGAGCCTTAAGATCAAGTGGAATTTGCCTTGCTGCGGTTTGGGCTTTGCTTGGGGCCCATCAACCCTTTCTTCCTTCCAGCTTCTCCCTTTTGGAACGCGCTCATCTATCCTATGCCTGTCCCACCATCACATTTCGAAAGCACATAACTTGTCTGATTTCACAGTGTGTTAGCTGGAGAGAAATTTTGCCTCAGGATGCATCATACCCTGTGTCTCACACATATCTGATTTAGATGATATTTAGATGATATTTGGACTTCAGACGAGTTGATACTGGAATGAGTTAAGACTTAACGGGGCTGGCGGGATGAAATGAATGTATGTTGAATGAGAGAAGGAGAGGAATTCGGGGGGCCAAGAGCAGAATGCTATTGACTGAAATTGTGTCACCCCAAAATCCACGTGTTGCAGTGCTAATCCTGACTATATTCGGTGTAAGGAAGTAATTAGGTTAAATAAGGTCATAAAGTGGAGCCCTGATTTGAGAGGATTGGTGTCCTTCTAAGAAGAGCCACCAGAGAGCTCATCATTCCCTGTCTCTCTCTCTCTGCCATGTGAGGACACACCAAGGAGGGAGTCGTTTGCAAGCCAGGAGGAAAACTCCCTCACAAGAAACGAAATGCCAGCACCTTGATCTTGCACTTCCAGACTCCAAAACTGTGTGAAAATAAGCTTCCATTGTTTAAGCCGCCCAGCCTGCGGCATTTTGTTATGGCGGCCAGAGCCATCTAAAATACTGTCAGTTTTCCAAAGTAGTTGTGTTAATTTTTACTCCCACCAGCCATATATTAGAGTTCTAGTTATTCCCCAGTCTTGCCAGTATTTGGTACTATCTGTCTTTTTAAACTTCTAGACATTACGGTGGTTGTATAGTGCTATCGCATTGTAGTTTTAATTTGCATTTCTCTGATTATAAATGCAGCCAGACACCTGAGTCTTCAGTTGTTCTTGAATGTGGATCAAGATGGCCAGGTCATAGGTAGTTCGGTCTCTGTGTAAATTCCCTCTCTGCTTTGTAATGCCTACGATCAAGAACACAACAGGTAAACTTTCTTTTAACAAATCTATGTGGAAATGTGCAGGGTTGGTGCTTATCTAGGTCACTGACCGTGTGTCAGGTGTTTCCTCCGTGGGATGATGGCTGTCTGTTCAAGCAGAGGCTGCCAGTCTGCCAGCTGCAGATGATTCAATACGGGGCAGTCTGTGTTGTTAGGAGTGTGGATTCTGGAGCAAGCTCGCCTGAGTCCAGATGTCAGCTTTGGAACTTTCTAGTTGTGAACCTTCAATTTGGGCCTATTTTTTTAATCTGTAAATTGTGGATTAATAATGGTATGTACCATAACGGTTGTTGAAAGGATGTAATACATTTAAATAGTGCTCAATAAATGTTAGCTATTAGTATTGCTATAATGATAATATTATTATTATTACTGCTCATTGAGCCTTGCTCAGTATAAATACCCTCAAGTTTCTAACTCCAACCCACATTGGACTGGCTTTCCTTGACCTCATGTGCCATGTGCCGTAGGTTCCTGCTCTGGTCAGAGCCGACCCATAGACTACGAGAGCATTTTGCTATAGCAGCAAAAAATGCAGTGGTGTAGGGGTGAGGGCAGTGAATGGGGGCATCAGGAAGCCTGAGTCCTAGGCCTGGTCTTGCCACACATTTGCAATGTCACCTTAACCCTCTCTGGGCCTTTATTTTGTTTTATTCTTTTACTGAGGTGTACTTTCACACTAAAGTACACACATCTTAGGTGTGCAGTTCAATGAATTTCCACATTTGTAAACACTGTACAGGCACCACCCAGATCAAACTCATCATCCCTGTGGGCTTCCTCATTGCGCCTCTTGGTCAATACCTCTACACAAAGGTAATGACAATTCTGATCTCTAGCACCATTGATTAGGTTTGTCTGGGTCTGTATTCTTATCTGCAAGTGAGGAAGTTGGACTGGCCATCTCCAGGCCCAGCTCGGCCAGCTCTGGCAATCTGCTTACCTCGAATTCTTTTTGTTCTGAAATTCAGTTGGCCTGGGAAGCTGTGAGTTTGTGTTGTGCTTGCCAGGAATTCAGGGAGCTGCCTTCCCTTGACGCTTTGTAAATCAGCTTCTCGATGTGGAGCTGCAGCAAGCAGACTTGGGTCCCCCTCCCCGTTCCCCACAGAACCCTCGTATAAGTGGGCTGTATATGGAACAACCCCAACTGGGCCCAGTTGCCCTCTCCTACCAGGCCTGCAGCTGAGGTGCACAGCCCAGAGGTAAGGAGGCTTGAGACCAGCCTCAAATCACACACATTTCCCAGAACAGAGAGGTGTAGGTACTCTGCCGTGGCAGGAGTTTGTTGAGTATGACCTTCCCAGTGAGTTGGGAGAGCTGGGGAGAACTGGGTCATCCTGGAGATGGGCTGTGTATCCTTGGCAGGAGTTCATGCATCCACTAGGGGTGGACATGGGTACAGGGGTAAGCGATGGGTGAGGAGCCAGGGCCTCTGGCTCTCAAGGCTTCCCAAAGGCATCCACTGGCCCTTAAGAATTTCATTGGTGGGCTTCCCTGGTGGCGCAGTGGTTGAGAGTCCGCCTGCCGATGCAGGGGACGCGGGTTCGTGCCCCGGTCCGGGGAGATCCCACATGCCGCGGAGCGGCTGGGCCCGTGAGCCATGGCCGCTGGGCCTGCGCGTCCGGAGCCTGTGCTCCGCAACGGGAGAGGCCACAGCAGTGAGAGGCCCGCGTACCGCAAAAAAAAAAAAAAAAAAAAAAAAGAATTTCATTGGCTCATGGAAGAGACGAGAAAAGGAGGAGCTCAGGGATATCACCTTAGTACAAGGTCAGGGTACATCTCAGAAGGGGACTGTGGACAGATACAGGCCTCAGGGATACTCTGAATCTCCCAGACTTGGTCCAAATTAAGTGCTCAATATGCATTTCCAGGAACATTTTCTCCTCCTACTAACAGCTCTCAGCAAATCTCTTGGTACCATGGCCACAGAGGTCAAGGAGAACCCAGGGAAGTTCACAGATGGGACTGCCACATCCAGTTATGCAGGTTGTGCACTGTACAACTCCAGAGGAGGGATGTGGCACCTCACATTGTTGTCTGGGGAGCAGAGACCTGCCCGAGGTGACAGTCTTTCTGGGCTCTGTTATGAAATCTCACATGTTCCTCCCCGAGCATCACACTTGATAGGAAGAGTAAAAATGTTGAAAGGCAAATGATGAGGTATAGAGTGGTCAAGAGCCAGACTACCTGGGTTCAAATCCCAGCCCTATCACTTACTAACCCAGTTCCCTGGATAGGTGTCATAACTTCTTTGTGTCAATTTCATAACCTATAAAGTAGAGATTATAGTAGTATCTACATTTTAGGGTTGTTATAAGAATTAAATAAATTGATGCACGTAAAACACTTAGACAACAAACCTGGTACACAGTCATTGCTTACTAAATATTGGATAATTATCACCAGATTGGAAAAGAGATTCAAGACCATGTCCTTACGAATGAGAATTGTTTAGCCTGGAGAGGAGCAGATTTAAGAGAGACATGAAACTTCCAAAATTATAAGGACACAGATTTTTTGACTGAGTGCAAAGGAACCTTTTCCCAGTCACTGGCTCAGGCAGTGGTGACCTCTCCATCATCAGAGGTGTCCAAGCCATGTTTGGCGGGCTCCAGGGGCATTGTGAAGGGTTCCTATGTCATGTGGATGCTTAAGCTGAGAAATCCCTAAGGGCACTCCCACCCTGAAGTTGTATGACTTTTTAATTCATTACCTTTTTTTAATGTTTCTTTAACGAATGAGAGTCCATAATTTGCCAGATACTGCTCTTGGCCTTGCGAGACAGTGATGAGCCATATGGAAGTCGCTGCCCTCAGGAAGTTGCCATTCTAGTGCTGGAGACAGACTTTTCTGTATTATTTCATCCTCTGTCTTCAACCCAGCCAGGGCTTGAACTCTTTTCTTTCCTGGGAATTACGTATGTGGCCACAGTTGAGCTGCATGCCTTGGATTTCAGCCAGGCAAGAATGGTGAAGGAGGAAGAGGACAAGAAAGCAGGACTGCGACCTGGCCAAGTTCATCCTGCCGACTTTGAGGATGAACTTCCCTTCGTTGCTTCCTTCATCCAGATTTCTAAGGTTTTTTCATTTGGGGTTTTAAAACCAGAGAGAACCTGTATCAGCCAGGTAATAATCAATCCCCACACCTCACTGGCATTAAGCAAACAAGTTAATTTTGTCAATTCAAAAAAGTAAAACATTTTACATTAAACGTTAAGTTAAAATGAACAAGGGATAAAAACGTATTTAACTCATTAATAAGGGAAACAGTAAGCAGGTACTGAAAGTATTTGAGGAACTCAGTATCTGTAAGCATTTTCTAAAAAAGAGTGTTAGAATAAGATTATAGATTAGATACAAAAGTAGCTAATGTCCTACAGGGAAATAAAATCATAGCCTTTAATGTGATCTTTTCTACCCAGACAGGAATCTAGAAGTTAACGTCTAACTTCATAGTGTCTGGGTACTAATCAAAAGGGTAAATAACAAAGTCAAACACAGGTATATTCTCTTGGAAAATTACATACTCTTGGGTGGGCTTGTTAGACGATGCTCCAGTTATGATATTGAAAGGATAGGTAACCTCCCGTCCTTTTTTGCCTTATTTCCAGGTTTTAGGTAGTTCTCTTAGTCTTTTCACAAACTTGGCTAAAGGTGGGGTGACTCTCCAGGCCCTTAGTGACTTGGGTACCCTTGTGGATTCACAGTCGAAGCACATGGCCTTTCCCCCCAGTTATTTCCTAGAGCAGCCGTAACAAAGGAGTGCATACTGGGTGGCTTAGAGAACAGAAATTTATCATCTCACAGTTCTGAAAGCTAGAAGTCCAAGACCAAGATGCTGGCAGGGCCATGCTGTCTCTGAAGGCGCTAGGAAAGGATCAGTCCCAGGCCTCTCTCCTTAGCTTCTGGTAGTTCCTTGGCTTGGGGCAGCATAACTCCATCATCACCTGGTGTTCTCCCTGTGTGCTTGTCTGTGTCCAAATTCCCCCTTTTTATGAGGATGCCAGTCATATTGGATTAGGGGCCACCACTCCAGAATGACCTCATCCTAACTTAAATAATTACATCTGCAGTGTAATTGTTTATTACACTTATTTCCAAATAAGGTCACATTCTGAGGTACTAGATGTTAGGACTTCAACATACGAATTTTTGTTTTTTGTTTTGTTTTGTTTTTGTTTTTGTTTTTGCGGTACGCGGGCCTCTCACTGTCGTGGCCTCTCCCATTGCGGAGCACAGGCTCCGGACGCGCAGGCTCAGCAGCCATGGCTCACAGGCCCAGCCTCTTTGCGGCTTGTGGGATCTTCCCGGACCGGGGCACGAACCCGCGTCCCCTGCATCGGCAGGCGGACTCTCAACCACTGCGCCACCAGGGAAGCCCAACATACGAATTTTTGAGGTACACAATTCAACCCCCAGCACCCCCAAAGAGGAAAAGTGTGACTGGAAACCTGACTTCTGTGCCTCAGACGAAAAATGCCTCGCATCACTTCCTGTCACATTCGATTCACCAGAGCTATCACATGGCCCTGCCTCACTAGAAGTTAGTGTTTTCTGGGTGCCCAGGAAGCCTTGTCTCTACCACACAAACTTAGGTATTTTCTAAATTACTTCCTCCTCTGACAAATAAGAAAACATGAAAATGGCAACTGGGGATGTGAACTACTTGCCTGGGGTCACAGCACAATCTACTGGCCAAGACAGGGCTAGGAAGGATGCCTGTATTTTGTGTTCCATTTTCTCCTCCAGTTTCATTCATTCATTCATCAAACACATGCTAGGTTGTCTTTCAGGAAGTCCTCATATTTTGGAAAGTTTCATTTCCCTTGAAGAACAAATTTGGTCTAGTGATAGAGTGGCATTGTAGAGCAACTTTCAGTGGGGCCCAAAGACATCAGAGACCCAAAGGCAGCTTGGACGAGGAAGAGGGGTGGGGTTCACCTGTTTCAACCCTTTGAGAGATTCTGCTTAAACTTTGTTTAAAAAGTTCACTCTGATAGTAGTGTGATATTCCCCGGTCTCAGAGAAGGCCTTGGGTAGGAGAAAGCCTAGTGTAACTAGTCAAATTAGTGAGGTGAAGTTGCTGCGAAGCATGCTAATTGGTTAATGAGTAAACGTAACCATTTTATTTAAATTAGCAGCAAATTTCAAGCAATCCTCAAAATAACTGAGAATATTAGCCCTAATTAGTGTAACAGCCTGGAAAATTTCTTCTGCTGGGAAAAATGCAACAATGGGGTCTTCCCACAGGCTCTGTTTATTCAATCGATCACTCATTCACTCACTTCATTCCTTCACTTCACATTCCTTCATTTGCTCATTCAACAAACATTCATTGCGTATTATGTTAGGCCAAGAACTGTGAGAGGCAGAGACAGCTTTACCCAGGTCCCTGACCTGGAAGAGAGCCCCGATCTAGAGAGGGCGTCGGACACTTAGAAATTACCATTTATACGGTGCAACCTACGGCCCCAAGCCACTTCCTCATTAGGCCATCAGAGGAGAAACGGGACAAGAAAAGGTCTGGAGACCTCTCCCATTCTTTCTGCCTGAATCTTCTAGACGGTAAAAGACACAGGGGGGGGAAAGTGCTTTTTCCACAGGAAGGTAAATTTTTGGCTGTGGAAGAAGGAAGATGAAAGGAACTTAAATTCTTTCTAAAGTTTTTGAAATATTGAAGCTGCCACGTTTATGCTTCAGGAAGTGCTTTTTGACTCAAGGTATAAACATTAGAATTGAGTTGAAAGAAGTCTTCTATTTACCCCGGAGATGAATTCCCTGTTAGATCAGGTAATGTGTTTAAGAGAAGTGTGGAATTGTAGATGGAATTTGTTGCCTTTGCTTTTTGGAACTTCTAGAATTTCTTCACTTTTTTCTCAACTTGGCTCTCCATGCATATACACACACATGCAGAGAGAGAGAGAGAGAGAGAGAGAGAGAGAAATGAGTGGGAAAACTAGCTTATTTCTCTGTCTGCTAATCACTGTCTAGAAACTGCCATTCCCACGTGGGGTCATGATAAAGCCACCACCCCTGGCCTGGTCGGCAATGCTCCCAAGGCCAATGCATGCGGCATTAGAGGCCCTTCATGGACTGTTCTTGCACCCCCAGAACTTTCAAGTAACATCTGAGAGACTGTTGAAAAATTTTACTTTGTGGGACGAGAATTTAAATCGCCAGCCGCTTCTCTGTGACCTTTGGCAGACTTCACTTCTCTGCGATTTTTACCTACAAATAAATGAGAATCCAGGCACCAAGTGGTTGTGAGGTTTTGAGAAACTTCGCTGAGTTTGTTTCTTGGCTCCTCATGTGTGGTTTTATTGCCCAGGCATCAGCTGAGGGCTGTTAGTGCAGGGCCCCGACTGGATTACGGTCCTGGGGGAGCCTTACCCTGTCCTGAAGCTCTGGCTGGCCACCTCCAGCTCTGCATTATTCGGGGACTGATCCAAATAGGATTATTTGGATCTCTTCATTTTCTTAGTACATCCTCTGCACTTAATATTTTATTTTATATTTCTTAGAGCTTCCGAATGCTAATTTGATCATATTTTTTTCTGTAATTCTATAAATTGTTAACTCTTCCACTAAAGTAGAGATTGACTATGGTAAGATACAGAGCAAAATAGTCCCTTGTCTCTGACCCAAGAATCTTGTGTTTTCTACTAGCATCTGTTAGGTTAGCTTGTTAGTAGGGTGAAGTCTCAGATCCTTCACAATTCTTTATTTTATATTGAAGTGTAGTTGCTGTACAATATTATATGTTACAGGTGTACAATATAGCGATTCACAATTTTTAAAGGTTATACTCCATTTATAGTTATTATAAAATATTTGTTATATTCCCCATGTTGTACAATATATCCCTGTAGCTTATTTTATGCCTAATAGTTTATACTTCTTAACCCCCTCCCCCTATCTTGCCCCTCTTCGCATCCCCCTCCCCACTAGTAGCCACTAGTTTGTTCTCTTTATCTGTGAGTCTGTTTCTTTATGTTATATTCACTAGTTTGTATCATTTTTTAGATTCCACATATAAGTGATATCACACAGTATTTGTCTTTGTCTGACTTACCTCAGCATAATACCCTGCAGGTCCATCCGTGTTGCTGCAAATGGCAAAATTTCATTCTTTTTTATGGTTGAGTAATATTCCAGTGTGTGTGTGTGTGTGTGTGTGTGTGTGTGTGTGTAATGTATGTGTATAAAATATATATATTATATA
>NW_006799037.1:1766497-1794939 GCF_000442215.2 Lipotes vexillifer | reverse complement strand
ATATATATATATATACCACATCTTCTTTATCCATTCATCTGTTGATGGGCACGTACATTGCTTCCATATCTTGGCAATTGTAATTAGTGCTGTTATGAACATTGTGGTGTGTTCTATCTTTTCTAATGAGTGCTTTTACTTTTACTTTTTTTGATAAATACCCAAAAGTGGAATTGCTGGGTCATATGGTGGGTCTCTGTTTATTAGCCTCTGAGCTGTAGCCTCACACGTTTCCAGGGACCACCATTCCTGTGGGATACAGAGTGAGTGGGGCCCCTGGGGTGATGCAGTGTCTAGCCCTGGGACGCCCAGCTTCTTGCACATCCTCTGGACAGCCATCCCTCAGCTCCTCCCCTCGGCCCTCTCACTTTTGCAGTGCAGGCTGCTTGTTTGAGGGGGTAGCTTTTGCTCCAGAGGGCCCAGGGCAGTGATTGATGCCCTCACAAGCTTGGGGTCAGGGGAGACTGGGATCTAGGCCCAGTTCTGCCCACAGCACACGTGTGATTGTGGCCAGTGACGCAGTCTTTCTAACGCCATGAATTGGGGCTTCACTAAATTATTATGAGGGCTCTGATGGCCCATATGTGACAACACCTAGCCCAGTGCCTAGAACATGATGTTCGGTGGGATTATGTCACACTCGAGGGCAGCCTCTCCACTGGTGCAGAAGGGGAACACTCAAGGGCAGGAAGAGCAGGCTGGCCACCGGTGCTGCTTTCTCTCCCAGCACGGCCTCCCTTAGATCTGGCTCCTCCGCAGGGCATGGCCCAGGTCACCATCACAGGGCTCCGTCTCCATCACAGACACCCACTGGGCCCACCCGTGAGTATCTGCCTGGAGCTGATCTCACCCTGCTTTAGGAAAGTACCCCATTTCCCTTTCAGTAGTTGTACACCGAGCAGAGCCGTGGCCCTGACACATCAGCTCAGCCCGGGACACAGGCACACAGATGTCCGTTCCGCAGTGGTGACCTCCTCTTTCCCCAGGCGATGCTGAGCGCTGTGCTGCTCCTGCAGCGCCAGTGCTAAAAAAACCCCCAGGAGCCCACTTGATTTGTTATTCACTCCACACGATACGTTCCTCACTTCATGTCCAAACTCCACAACTATTATTGAAGACAGTGAGTTTTGTGTGACTTTTGTTAAGCTCCCACAGGCTGGGAAGAAGCAGTCATTAGTGGCCCCGCAGTGGGCCAGCGATGAGGAAAGCGGTTCCAGCTCACTACCCAGACAGAGGCTGAGCTTCCCACCACTCACCTGCCATTCTTGGAGACCTTTGCCTCTCAGGCCTCGGGCCTTGGGGATGGGTCACTGAGCCAGCATCCAAGGAGCTGAATTTGGAACCCGACTTGGCTTTGTGGTCTCTTACAAGTCACTTCACCTCCCTGAGCCTCAGCTTCCTGATCAGGAAAGCGGGGGTGGGTGCTGAGATTTAAATCAAGTAACAAACTCCTATGTGCCTGGCACCAAGCCTGGCACGGAATGGGGCTCAGTAACGTTGGCTTCTTATTCTAATTAGGGCGATCTCTCAACAGTTTTGGGAAGCTTGCTAGGCTGCCTAAAGATAATGCTAACCACAGCTTACATTTATTGTTTACTGTTTCTAGGCATTTTTCTAAATGCTTTGTGTGTATAATCTCGGTTAACACCCTCAAGAGCCCTGGGAAGCAGGTACTGCTATTACCCCATTTGTACAGGGGAGAAACTGGCCACATAATTACCAAGAGGTAGCACCTGGCTTGAGACCCTGGTTGCGTAACTGAGAGCCCACGCTCCGAGCCGTGGCTCAGGACTGCCTCCCTGGTTTCATTAGATGTGTGGCCTCCACTGGACAGAGACAGGACAATAAGCCCCCGTTGTGTGGTGTGATGAAGGCTTGGCACTGAAGAGATGTTCAGGGCACACTTGCTGGATGAATAAAGGCTGCGGTGAGAATACAGGGAGGGAGTAGCCGATCTAGCCAACCACCAGCCATGTACTTCTTGGGATCTAAAGGGAAACCGAGTTGAATTTGCAGTTTCCTCCCTGAAAGGACTTAGCGGCAGGGTCCAGAGACTGGGCTGAAGGAGAATTGAAAATACTGCCCAGTCAGCTCTGTCCTTCCCACCCACCGTGGGCCAGGCCACGGAACACAGGCGAGGCAGCTCTCTGGACTCATGAGGGCTCTCTGCGCGTGCCCTCGCCTGTGGAGCTCCTGCTTTGCCCTGAGGAGCTGGGACGACCGTCTCCCCGTAGGATGCGGACCCCGAGGATGCTCCAGCTGTACTGTGCCATTTTATATAAGGGACTTGAGCACCCGTAGATTTTGGTATCTGCGGGGGTCCTGGAACCAATTCCCCACAGATCCTGAGGGATAGCTGTCTGTATAAATGTAATGGTCATCACAGTTGATGGATATATACGTGAATTGGTGTACTTGTTAGTGGTCTCTCTCCACCACTACATCGTAAGCTCCTCGAGGGCAGGCACTTTGCTTTGTTCTCCAGTGTATCCCTGGTGCCTAGCACAGCGCCTAGCACAGAGTAGGGTTCGGTGCACCTCTGATTAGCAAATGGATCTGTTCATAAAGTTGTTCATAAAGACTTTTTAGTGAATGAAGGTAGTCTTCAAAACACGACCTCCCAGCAGCCTGCTGAGACACACTGGCTTTGCCACTTACCAGCCTTAACCCAGAAGCCTGACCCTTCATCTGTAAACTGGAGTTAAACTCACCTATCTGATAGACTCTATCAGATAGAGGTTTTGTGAGGGTTCAGTGGAGAAATACATAGGATGCTCGGCACTATGCATGGCACACAGTAAGTCCTCAATTAATACATCATCATTGCTGTTACTTTTATTGGTAGAGTATGAGTTATTATCAGTCCAGATAGGCTCTGGCAGGATCTGTACTTCTTCTTTTAGACCTATAGTATCTTTTCATGGAGACCCAGGGATGGGAGCTTGAGAGATGTGCCCTCTACCAATGGGATGGAAGCCAGATCCTTGTCACTTTCCTCGATGAGGGCCAGTTGCTATGGGTACAGGTTGGACAGGAGTGGGGGCTTCTCCTGCCACCAACACTTGCTGGCACACAGAGCTGGCCTGCCTTTCCGTTTGACCCCAGCCCCATGCAAGAGAGACTCTCAGACCCTAAGCGTTGTCCTATTGGCAGGGCTGTACTAACACCCTCCCCCCACCCCGACCCCCGGAGCTTTCTGTAACTCACTCCCCCACTCAAGCTGGTTTTGCACAGCTGCATCCAGGAGAGCCCGGGATAAGAACAGCAAGCCAATGACAGAATGTAAGTCACAAGCATTTCATCTCAGGAGAGAGACTGCTCCCTCTTTCTTTCATCCATTTGGAGCAGGAAGTGGGGAGGTTTCCCCAGAGTCTATATGAGTGCTCTGCAGCCCTTTGCACAAAGCGCCAGCCATTAAGAAGTGGGCTGCTCCTTGCTGCTGTTTCTAAATAGGGTGTCAGTGGCATTTTGGGTAAGGCAGTTCTTCGTTCTGTGGGACTATCCTACTCAGTGCAGGATGTTTAGCATCCCTGGATCCTGACCACCGTCCACGTTGATGTGGAGCCAAAACATCCCCCACTCATTTCCAAAGGTCCCCTGGAGGAGGTGTCACCAGCCCTAGCTAAGAGTGTGACGAGGAAGGAGTATAAGAAATAGGCTTGGGACTTCCCTGGTGGCACAGTGGTTAAGAATCCGCCTGCCAATGCAGGGGACATTGCGGTGGGCCCTGGGGTTGGAGAGGAACTTCTGCCTCTGAGGCTCAAGGGCAGGATGGAGGGAGGTTCAGGAGGAACACGTTTGCGGCTGTCTTGCAAGTAAAGCAGGGGGGATCTGGATGCATTAGAGAGTAGAGGAGATTTAGGAACCCTGCTCAGGGGAAGTGGTTGGTTTTTTTTGTTTGCGGTACGTGGGCCTCTCAGTGTTGCGGCCTCTCCCGTTGCGGAGCACAGGCTCCGGACGCGCAGGCCCAGCGGCCATGGCTCACGGGCCCAGCCGCTCTGCAGCATGTGGGATCTTCCCGGACCGGGGCACGAACCCGCGTCCCCAGCATCGGCAGGCGGACTCTCAGCCACTGCGCCACCAGGGAAGCAGGGGACAGACAGGGGTTCGAGCCCTGGTCCAGGAAGATCCTACATGCCGTGGAGCAAATAATCCCGTCGTGCGCCACAACTACTGAGCCTGCGCTCTAGAGCCCACGAGCCACAACTACTGAAGCCCGCGCGCCTAGAGCCCGTGCTCCACAGCAAGAGAGGCCACTGCGCTGAGAAGCCTGTGCACCGCGACAAAGAGTAGCGCCCGCTCGCCACAACTAGAGAAAACCCGCGTGCAGCAACGAAGGCCCAGTGCAGCCAAAATTAAATAAATAAATTTATTTTTTTTAAAAAAGAAAGAAAATATCTAAAAAAAAAGAAAGAAAGAAATAGGCTTGGGGATTTGGGAATGGCCGGTGGCACTGAGTGGGGATGTCTGAAGTGTGTTTATATCAGGGAAGCTTAAGGATATGCTTGTCTATTTCAAGAAAGTGCCTAATTAGATGTGTTCAGAATATATCATGGGCCGAAATGGATTCTTATATTTGGTTTTCCCGACTAACTCCATTGTCACTACACTGCCTTTGTCCCAGCTGCTTTTCCTGAAATCTATTCATTGCTGCACGTTAGTCCTGCCAGCGTCGAGTTTTAGTGGAATCCTTGAGGTTAGTACTGTGTTAATATACTGCGAATTTCAGCAGAGCTGGGCTCTCTAAATTTATCAATCACCAAAACAGCTTTTTTTTTTTTTTTTCCTTGCTCAAAAATACACTACGAAATGCAGGAACATGTGTGGGAGTGGAGGTTGACTTGGGTGAAGGACACACGTAAAAGGAAAATTTCATAACTTGTTTTTTCTGCAGGAAAGAGGTCTTAATTCTTGTAGAACTGGGCTACAGACCAGATTTATGTCTCTGCAGTATCTTTAGCTCCTCAGAACATCCTGAGCTACTCAGAAGTCACTCAGTAATGTTTGCCTGGGGCATTATAGGTACTTAACAAATACGTGTTGGATATAGGAATGAGTAAATTCATGGAAAATTTAAGCCTTTTAAGTGATGACCATGGTATAAACTGATCAGTATTTACCGTCTCAATCCCCCTGGGGGTTTCTAGGGTGTCAAGGTTTGCCCTGGCACCTATCCCTGAAAAATGAGGACAGCTGATGCCACGGGAGTGTTTTATCGCCCATGATGTAGGTGGCAGTTGTGCAAGGTCTAGGAGGACCTGGTAGCCAGAGAGCCTCCATCCGGAGAAGCAGAGGAGGAGGACGGGAGTGTAGACTTCTCTTCCCCAGAGTTTGCTCTGAAGGGAGGGAGAGAAAGGGGCTGCCTGGGTGGGGCTGAGATAAGATAGGTGTGTATTAAGATTTGCTTCTTAAGGAAAGCAATAAGGGAGCATGTTTTGAGATTGATGGAAAGAAGTCTATAGACAACAAGCTCTGATAGATGGGGAGGGAATGAAGCAACATTCTCAGGGTGGGGACAGGGCAAGATGGGAGAGGATGGGGTCCAAGGCCATCGGGGTGGGCCCTGGGGTTGGAGAGGAACTTCTGCCTCTGAGGCTCAAGGGCAGGATGGAGGGAGGTTCAGGAGGAACACATTTGCGGCTGTCTTGCAAGTAAAGCGGGCGGGGGTGGGGGGATCTGGATGCATTCGAGAGTAGAGGAGATTTAGGAACCCTGCTCAGGGGAAGTGGTTCAGAGGCTGGCCAGGCACTCGAAGAAGGTACACCAGGTAACGCTGCGGGGCACCCTTGGCGTTGAAAGCCATGAGCTTGTGATGGGTCTAACTTGCCCACTTCTGTGATTTTTCTTGGAGTTACAGAAAGCTCCACCTCCAGGGAGCGGCTGTCGAGAAGGTGTATGAGGCTGCAGAGCTGGGGTTTACAGGGTGTCGAAGGCGAAAAGGTTGAGGAATTAAAGACTTGAAGGTGCTGGCGAGGGGTTGACGGCAGGAATGTGAATATAGCCTTTCTAGGGACCTGGAGAGGCCAGGAGGGAAAGGAAGGCAGAAAAGGTTATTATTCCGAAGGTCTCAGTTAGCTTGATGAGCAGGCATTTGGGAAGTAAGAGAGGGTGTAATCAAGATTAAGATTTCAGGGGTATAGCAGTTCGGGCACTGAGAGCTGGGGTCTGGATGTGAATGGCCCTCCCTGGAATTGAGGCCACGGTGCAGGTTGGGTCATTCGTTGATTGGGACTCTGAAGTCTTGCTGGTGGGATGTAGGGGAAGCTGTGAGCCTGATGCCAAAGACCTTGATGGATGCGGTGGGCTACCTGGTGAGAACAAAAGTTGGCAGAGCGTGGTGGTGTCTAACGTCTGATGCTTAAGGAGGAGATGCTTTTATACCAGAATGCAGGAGCTGAGGGTGGACGGAGTGCTGCTGGGAGAAGAGAGTGTCAGCTCCATCTCATGTCCCTGATGAGAGAATCAGCAGGTTCAAAAGCACACAAGAGTGGCGGTACCCTCCAGGAAGAGCTATTTTGGAAGGGACAATGTGGGACTGCATCCTGCAGCCCTGTAAGCCTTGTAGTTGCCCAGCCTCGAGACCAAAGAAAAAGCCCAGAGACAGCAACAGAGACATCAGTGGCTCATTGGGCAGGGGGATCTTACACAAAGTGTCCTAGAGCAACAGCCCAGGGTGTGTAGCAAATGGTGGACAGGACCTGGCAGCAGTCTTTGCCACTCAGAGGGGAAGGAGGCTACCATTTATAGGGCAAATTGATGTCAGGTACGCTCATCAGTTTCCAGGGGTTAATTAAGCCCTATAATTAAGAGGATTGGATAGTCATGTGAGTGAAGCAGGGACTGGTCGAGCAGGGGATGTACAGAGAGCAAGAGAACAGCCATCTTTAAGGACCTAACCATAAACGCAGGCGAAGGCCCTGTCTTTGAAAGACACTGGGATTTTGATAGGTGTTTTCAGAAGACTCAAGGTGAGGCTTAGGAGAGAGGCAAACAAGGGAAGATTAACCAGGAAAAGAAGCACAGAGCATATCAGGGGGTGAGACAGGGTGAGAAAGCCCCATAAAGACAACACAGATTAAACCTTAGGTACACACTTAGGCCCCATGGGAACTGGGAGGGTGAGAGGAAAGGGATGGCAGAATCAAACTGGGGGAACCACCTCCCCTTTACTGCAGCCACTGCAGTCACCCTCGGTCCCCAGCTTCTGTGCTCAGGACAAAGCACCCACTCCCAAAGCTCTCTCCATCCCCACGGCAACAGAACTCTGTCCCCATCACATCACGCTGCTTTCAGTCCAGGATCAGCAGGGCTCCACGGAGCCTCTGCTCTGCCACGGAAAAGGGGTCAGAGTTCCAGCTGCCAAGGGGAAAAGAGGGCCAGGTCTTGGAGACCTTGAGAGGTCAGGGAAGCCTTCCTGGAGGAGGAGCTGCGCCTGGACCTTAAAGAAAGAGTAGGATCGTAGAGCAAAAGCAGAGCAGGAAGAGGGCTTCAGGAACGGGGCACAGGTGGAAAGGGATGGAATCGAACCTTCCTTTCTTTCTTTAGTAAAGAGCAGGGTATCATAGTGGTTGAGAGCTGGGCTTTAGAGCCAGGTGACCCGAGTTCAGCTCCCAGCTCTGCCACTTGCTGTCTGTTCATTTACCTCTAATTCTGTTTTCTCACCTAAAAATGGAGATGATAATACACCCACTTATGCTGGGTTATTTTGAGGATTAAATAAGTGTGTTTGTAAAACAGCATCCCTGACACACCTGTGAAATGAGCTACCTGGATCAGTACACTTTTGCCACATAGCAAACTACCCCAAGATTTAGTGGCTTAAGACACATCCATTTATTTAGCTCAAGATTCTGAGGGTCGACAATTTGAGCTGGACTGTGCTGGCGCTGTCTTCTGCTGGTCTCAGCTGGGCTCAATCAGGCAACTGTGGCCAACTGCTGGTCAGCTAGTTGAGTCAGCTTCTGGAGTGAGCTGACTGTCAGCTGAAGTGAGGGAGCTTCTGGGCCATGTGTGGGTCATCATCCCAGCTGCTTCACATGATGGTGGCGACAGGGGTTTCTGAGAGCAGCAAGAGAGGGCAAGCGCAACCGCATGAGTGATTTTCGGGTCTCTGCTTGCATCACGTTTGCTATGGAAATGTTGTCAGGGGTCAAAGAAGTTACACGGCCAAACGCAGACTCACGGGGCAGAGAAATAGATTCCATCTTTGAAAGGATGAGTAACAAAGTCACATTGCAAAGTGGTTCATGTGCAAGGATGGGGAAAATCTGTAACTATTTTTATTATATATCACAATGCCCTATTGTGTTCACTTTGTATTATTTCATTAATTCACTCATTCATTTGTTCACTCATTCATGCAAAAATAATTACCGAGTACCTATCTTGTGGGACGGCAAGAAAAGTAATCCCCAAAAGAATGGCCTCAGTTTCCTAGTCATAGTGTAATCCATCCGGCATTGCTGTCTGAGGTCTGTGACATCCAGTAAAGACATGAGCTGGACCTTTTTCCCCAGTAAATCAGGTTATACTCTTTCCAAAGAAGAGGGAGATGAAGTGGGGGATGGTGTTAGAGCAGGTGAAATAGAAAGATTTATATTTGCAAATTAAAATGAGATACCAGTATTTCATCCCCAGGAAGTCCATTTTTCTGGGCTAACTTCTCCCTGCTCGATCTTAACCCACACGTTTTATTACCGTGATCTTTCCTCCATCTTCCAGATCACTGAGGTTGTTGGTGAGTCCAGATCTCTATTGACCGCAGGTTAAAAACTCCGTTAAACACACACACGCGCGTGTGCGCACACACACTCCCCTGGGAAGATTCTAAGATTTTTCTCAATTCAGTGCAGGATAACAGCTGTGGTATGCCAGCAAGGGACTAAGCCCCTCATTGCTCATGGGGGCCAGGTAAGAATTAGACTGTGTCCTGGGGGGCAAATATTGAGAATCTTATCCTGGAGAGAGAATCCTATTCTATCCAAAATATTAATCTGCAAGGCTGTATGGAGGGTGTTGTCCAAGGTACTGGTCCAAAACTAAGCAGAGAGAAGCTTAGAGGACACTTAGAGTAAGGAATATGAAACAGGCACCAGGGAGGGAGCCTGGATGGATGTCTGAGCTGGAGCTCAGTGTCCCTGGAATAGTTGAGTAACACATTCATTTAATCAACTAATATGTTTTGAGTATATATTTCATACCAAGCACTGAGTTGGATAACAGAGACAATAGTTAGCAAGACAAGCACGGTGCCAGCCCTCAGGGATCTTGGAATCTGATGGGGAGAGACTGACGTTACAAGAGCATGACTAACGGCTAACCAGACAGTCCCCCATCAACCCTATGCTGTGGGTACCATTATTATCTCTTGTTTTTACAGATGAATAAATTGAAAGAATGAATGGCCAAGTAAATTGTCTACAGTCACACAGCTAATGAATGATGAGACTGGGGACATAAATCCAGAGTCAGTCTTTCTTGAATCATTCTCCTTCCCCTGCCCCACTAGATCAAGTCCTCCTGGTATATCTTTTGCAAGCCCCTTTTACTTGTCTTTAAGCGCACGCATCACATTTTGTGATTCTATTTGTGTGTGATTGTCTGGTGAGGGACCATAGCAAAATAGGTGTGTCAGCCAGTTAAAGCTTTGTCATGCTCTAGTAACAGGTGACCTCAAAATCTGAGTGGCTTACAGTAACATTTCTTGGTCTCGCTACATATCCAAGTCTTTCTTGACCTTATCTTCCTTTTGCAGTGCTTGTCAAAAACAGCCAGCAGTAACAAAGGCGTGCTCTTCATCGAAAGCACAAGCTCATTTGCCATGTTTTGTCTACCAACTTCTTGCAGGCAACAGCTTTGCCAAATATTTCATCGCTGCATAAAAGAGATCACCATCTTTCCAGCCTCCAGGGATGGTTCCTCACCACCCACTTTCTGGCCCCAAAGTCAATGTCTCACATTCTAGGGTTTGGCACACACCCCCTCATCTAGAATCGATTTCTTTATCATTCAGCTTAGGCTGATGATCCGCAAATCTCGGGGGCTTAAACCAAGGACTGCTTATTTCTTGTTCGTGCCACATGGTCATTACAGTTCAGCTGCAGCTCTGTGTCACTTCACCTTTTCTGGGACCAAAGGAGACGCTCCCCTCTGGGATGCTACCGGTCCGATGGCAGAGAGCAAAAAGAGACGTGGCAGATGTCACAATTGCTCTTAAAGCTTCTGATTGGAAATGATGCGCGTCTCTCCTACTGACATTCCATTGGTTAAGGACACATGGCCAGGTCTGACACTAATGATGCAGGGATGTGTCAGAGCTCAGTCTGGAAGGAAGCACAGGAGTGGCCTCACAGGACAGGGCAGTGAATCAATCTGTTAGAGGCGTTAAGGAGCGTGCATTGACTGTCGCAGGCAGATGCAGAGTTGGCAGACGTTGTATTTTGAAAAGAGGAATGTCAGGGCACATTTTCCTAGGTGCACGTGATGCGCTCCATCTTAGCCGTTTGTCAGTGAGTAGATGGAGGTGGTGGTAGATGAGCAGACACAGCTATAAAGAGTTTTGAGCAGCGCCTTGCAAAATAGGGGCATACGTGGGACCAGCAGGCAAATAGCAGGTGTGTGAGCTTTCTTGAAGATGGAGAATGTACAGATGAACAAGAGAACTGTATTTGTACTTGGACAACTGGACTTGATGGGAAGGAGTAACAACCGCCAACAACAACAACTAAAATAAATACAGGTAGTTTAAGCTAAAAACAAAGGGTTGGTGCTATTAGAGCAACCCTGGGGTGATTCATTTATAGACTCGAAGGGAGGGTTGCCTGGGGAAAGGCAGGAACAGGGCGGCTCTCAGCAGTACGGGTTCACAGATCTTCTCTAGAGAGTTGCCCTAAATGTGTCTTAGCTAGAGTACTGCCTCATCTCTGTGTCTCTCCATTTCATGTTTTAAATTCCTGGGAGGAGGGAGCCTTCTCGGCCCCTCAACAGCCCTATTCTCGCCAATGGGCAGGTGGTAGAGTCACAGAATACAGACTACTGGGTGCCCAGCCCTATTCTCAGAGGAGACGGGTCATTGTTAGACATTGCAGCCTCAGTCCTGCCTCTTCACAGCTGCCAGCCCCAGTCCCTGGCTCTGCCCGCTCCCGCCTTGTTCTGATAGCAGCACACATCCCGTGCGCATCCTTCCTGTCCGTGACAAGCCCAGGTCTGCAGCCTCTGGGGCCTGACCCACCACACTGGCCATCGCTATTGATGGGGCCTCCTCTGTGTTCCGACCCTCGGAAGCCTCTTTCTGCCTGAAGTGGCCTTCATCTGCAGCCTCCATCCATGTCAGAGGGCTCTGCTGGAGAGAGTTCCCCAGGCAGGCATCTGTGTCAGGTGTGGGGTGCAGGTTGAGAGCAGGGGGAATGAGGGAGGAACGGCAGCAGGAGAACCTGGATGCGAGGCTAAGGTCCAGGCCAGGGCGGTTGACAAGCACTGCTCCCTCAAGACAGACACCAGAGGCTGCAGAAAATGAGGGGCTCAGCCAGCAACCCCAGTCCAGGGCACCTGTTCATTGTCTTATCCTGGATCAATGCTGACCTTACTTCCCCATAACTTGAGCTCCCTCTGCAGCTCTCAACTTCTCCACTTATACCCACATGATTGATAATGTTCAGATACTCAGCCCACTCCCAGGGACTTACTAGGGCTGTGTGAACCTCCAGGCTCACTAGCTTCTCAACCCCTGAAGAAAGCATACTGGCATGCAAATGAGTGAGATATTTCCTTATCCTGTAAAAAATAAAACGTCAGACATTCACAAACTTCAGTACTTTATTATTAAAACAAATGACTTGCTTTATTATAAGAAAGAATAAACCTTATACACACATGATATCTACATTCACCCTGTGCCTAAGGACCGCTGGGCTATATGACTCCATGATCTTTTTGCCTCATCCCCTTTGGTAATCTGGAAAGGTCTCCTGTATCTTCTGTATTAGCCAAGACTCTTGGTTGCAAGTGACAGAAACGCAACTCAATCCAACTTAAATGCAAAAGAACTTTTATCATGTCATGTAACTGACAAATTCGTTTCTGTTCTGGCTTCAGGCAGGGCTGGATCCAGGGGCTTCAATGACACTTCCGTTTCTCTCTCTCTCTCTCTCACTCTCTCTCACCCTCACTCTCACTCTCACCACCATTTGTCTCTGGTTCCTTTTATGTGTAAACTTTGTCTCTCCTATACTAACAGGGGAAGGGGCTTCTGTGATTTACCTCAGGAAAAAAGGCAGCAGGTAACTCTGGACTTAGAGCCGTCCAGCTTGACCCTACAAACAGGAAATCCAGGGGGCACTTTTATTGGCCCAGACTGGGTCATATGCCTGTCCTGAAACCAACCCTGGGCCAAGGCAATGGGTTACTCTGATTGGCCAGCCTGTGGACCAGGCCTACCCCCCCTGACCAGGGTGAGGCAAGGTGCTGGTATAAGAAAGCAAATAAAACTCTCAGCCTCAAGAATCCTGCAGCCGTCTTTTCTAGTTCGTCTCTGGTTTCTCACTGGTTTCCACGCAGAAGCCCAGGGTGACCCCTGTCACCTGGCTCTCTCCTGAAGCCGAGGGGCTCACAAGGACACACTGGGCCCAGGAGATACCAGCAAACACAGGAAGAGCAAAGAGCGCAAGGTGGGGGATTCGGATTGCCGATGGGGCTGGCTGGGCTGCACACAGCCCCATAGGTAGTGGTACAGAGGTGACACCTGTGCTGCAGACACAAAGTCTGGAATGAAACAGGAAAACACACAGACAGCTGGGAATCACAGGCAGACTTTCTGAGCCTGGCAACAGTGCCCACGCTGCTTCTGCCACTGCCTGGTTCAGGTGCACAGTGGGAGGACCTAGCTCAGCCTTTTCTGCTCGGTCTTATGTTCAGAGGCCACACCTCAGTCCAGAGCTCTGCTCTTCTCGCAGCTGCCCCGCAGGCTCACAACTGAACTCTTCCAGACAGGCCTGCCGAGCGGCCTGAGTCACCTCTAATCCCAGCTCACTTCCAAGCCCCTTGAATGTTGAATGTCTCAGAAGACTCTGAGGATCCCTCAGGTGGGCTAGCAAGTGGAGGGCCCATTAATCTGAAGTCGCAGCTCCCCACAGCCTGCAGGGTGCTGTCCAAACTCTGCAGCCCCCGAGGTGCTTCCTCAGCCTCACCTCGCCACCCCGCATCGGCACTCTCTTTTCCCAAACGGCAGTGCAGTGCCGAGCCTCTGTGACTTTGCTTATCCTGTTCCCTCTGCCAGAGGTCCCTTGTCCTGGTCAGTTATCTGGACAAACTGCTCTCTTCCTAAGCTGTTCTCAAAACTCATCACCCACAGACCAGCTCCGGGTAGCGTTCATCACTCCCGCTCTGGCCCCCAGCACTTTGCCTGCTCCTGGTCTGTGCTAAGCCTGGCCAGGAGGCTCTTCTCTCTGCCCTGTTCAGCATGGCTGTCTCCCCTCCAGGCTGAGAGCTCCCAAGGGAGGCCCTGCCTGGCCCCTCTCTGCTCCCCAGTGCCCGCTCAGGCCCACACCCTAGACGGCACCAAGGAGTGTTTGCTGAATTAAACTGAGTGGACTGCTGTCTAGGGGCTGAGTGCCAGTTACAAACCTGGGGGTTTTGTGTGCTTAGCCTCACCTGTTGCCCCTCCCCAGGGAAATGGGCTCACAAGGGGAGGGGGTTTCTGAGCTAGGGACCTTGCTTTCCACAGTTATGAATGTTTACAAATGTTTCCATTGCCTACAGGCACCTGGTCCTGTGGTTAGTGAACGTAAGATCATTTTGGAAATGACTCCCCTTCGTTCCTGATTTAGCATCAGTGCCCTGCAGCCCTCAGCACGGTAACCTCTGTGTCGAGGGGTTAATGACCAGTAACCAAACCCTTAAATCAGCCCGCCCTGTCTGCAGCGGGGTCAGAAGCTCATACTTGGTAAAGAGGACAAGGACCATTTCTAGCACACATTGCGGATGTCACAGTCACCGCGCAAAATTGAAATTTAAGAAAGCAAGGCTCTGCTCCTTCTCTGCCCCGCCCTGCCATGCCCACACCCTGCCTGCTGTTTCCGTGAATCCTTACCCACAGGCTTCCTGGCCAGGCAGAATGAGGGAGGGGAGCCCAGAGATGAGGGGCACTGAGGCAGGGAAGCTGGACCAGCAGCACCCCATACACACGCACTGGGTCTCTTCTCGCCCTCCATCCCTGCCTGCCTGTTCCTGCCCTGCAGTGCCTGTGGCCAGACTAGAGCCTTGATGAGCATTTTAACCCTCACAGCTACATTCTACAGGTCAGGAAACTGAGTGGCTCCCAGCTAGGCAGTGAGGGTGGAGACTTGACTTGGAAGCCCACCAGACCGCCCTTTTCCTAGACCAGCAGTTCTCAAATGTTCACATATTTGAACATTTGAACATATTTGAATATTTAATTGGAGGACTTGTGAAAACACAGATTCCTGAATCCTACTCTCAGAGTTTCTGTTTCAGCAGGTTTGAGACTGGGCTCCAAAATGTGCCTTTCTAACAAGTTCCCAGATGATGCTGGGACCACACTTTGAAACTGTTGTCCTAAACGGTGGTGCATCCCAACCCCTCACCACCCTCCTCAGAGTTTTACAAACAATGCCCTGAAGATAGATCCTGCTTACCCCCCACAGTGAGAAGGCGGTTTGGAATCCAGGTTCTGTCCCTATGTTTCCTCCCTAGGCTGCCAGAGTCCCCTCGATACACCTACTTTTCCACCTTGGCTGCACACTGGAATCACCTGGCCTAAAACCCCAAGCCTAGTCCCCACCCCTAAGACTGTGATTTATAGTTTTTAAAGCTCCCCAGGTGATTCTAATATGCAGCCAAGGTGGCAAGCACGCCTGAGTTTGATCGCATTTAGGGCTGTGTCCTTTTCACACCTCTATCCTCCCCCATTTCATTTGCTCACAGGTCTTTCTCCTCTCCCAGTGCACACCCCCTCCTCCAGGAAGCCCACCCTTCCGGCCATAGGTTGGTTCTCCTTTCAATGATCTTTGCCAAACCCCCCCCCCATTCTGATACTTTGTAATCACCCTATTATGTGTAATTTTCAACCCCTAGACTGTCACTCCCCTGGTATGACCCCCAACCCCACAGAGAGCTGGGCTCTTAATTCTTGGTTGGGCTACAACCGTCCTCCAGGGTACAGATCCCCTCTAAGTATCCAAAGAAATGACTGCAAGGACCCCACTTCGCCCTGGGTCACTTTTCCCATGAAAGCACCCTGAGAATAGAGTTGTTTTCTCCCTGTTCCTGAACCTCTTGTAAAGAGTGTCCGCCTACGGCTCTCCCCCTTTCACCCCCTCACCACTCACCAGGCTAAGGAAGGTTTTAGCCAAATACCACCACTGCCGCCCCATCTCCTGACGAGAGAGTGTCTCTGTCTCCAAGATACCTCATTTTTCAAGGGCACTTACTCAGTAGGCCGGCAGTGTTGCCAAGGAAACATCGCTTAATGGAAGAAATAAAGCCGCTCAAAATCCACATGCCATTGTTTGGAAGAGAGCCGGTACCTGTTGTACCTTGAAAATGTATTATTAAGTAATCTAACATCCCCATTTAGCTCCACGTTCCTGATTTGCTGGGAGGCCCTCTCCACCACCACCCCTCCCCCTGCCCATCCTATGATTCCCTGGGGAGGGCTCCAGAATTTCCATAGCAGCTAAGGTATGGTGAAGTAAGTAGGCGAGTCTGGACAGAAGAGGAGACTGGATGATTGGAACATAGGTAAACTGTTCATATTATAGATTGCAAGGGACTAGGGGCCTGGAGGCGGTTGTAGAAAGGAAGTTAAAGCTATTCACCAAATGTTCACAAATTCCAGTTGGTGGCGTTTAAGCTGATGAAAATTTACTAGGCATTAGTGTCCTCCTCCCGAGTGAAGGCCTCGTGGTTGACAGCAGTGGTTTTCAAACTTTTTTGTGAATTCTTCATAACATTTTGTTCAAGTTGAATGTTACGTGAAACCCAAATAAAAGAAAGCAAGCCCAGGTTGGGCTGGGAGAGGGGCCCTAGAATCCCACCCACCAGGCTGTCCTCCCACACCTGACTCAGGAGCCCATGAGACCCCTTCTTGGAGTCCGTGGGACTCAGGGTGAACAGTCTGGTGGAAATGACCTGGCAGTTCCCTTGCTGGCCCTTGGGGAGCCTCACTCCTGTGCCTGAGTCGAGGGTTGGGACTCGGGGAGGTGGTGCCCCAGCTCCAGCCCAGGCTGAGGGGAGGCCCATCTGGGCTGGATGAAGGCCCTGAACTGCCAAGATCTCAGCCTTCCCTGGAAACTCCCCCTAGTCAGGGGGGGGGAGAGAGCAGCCATCTGCCTGTGCACCTGGCAAGGTCTTCAAAACTTTCTTAGCCTCGGTTTCCTCATCCTTACAGCTGAAGGTGACCGCAGGTGTGGAAGGTACCTGGGCGTACAGGTGTACAAAACGATGTTGGTTTTCTTCCCACCCTTCTCTTCCTGAGGTGTTTCTCCCCCCAAGCAGCCGTTTCTGGCAGGGAGGTAATATTTCATACAGTGAGGGCTGGAGCCTCTAGAAGGCTGTACTCAGTCTCTGACAGGGGCAGGTCCCGCCTCCAAGCCTGCCAGGTAGAGAAGGGATGCTGAGCACACCTGGCAGGGCGCCCACCCGCATCCTAGAGGGTGGGGGCCCTCGCTTGTCTGGGAAATGAGGTAACAGAGCAAGCCGAACCTGCAGCCCTGGGGGGTCTTTGCCTGGCCTTGGTTCTGTGGCCCTGAGGCAGGAGTGTGCACCCGGGGGCACTCCAGGCTCCCTGGCTGGCTGTCCAGCTCAGCCATTAGTCCTTACTCCTGACCCCGGCCTGAGGGAGAGGAAAATGCCCCTGGCGTGAGACCCGAGATGCCCATGTGTTTGTCCTTTTCCCTTGTTGGTGATTTTTCTCTTTCAAGCCTCAGATGGGGTTTGTAGCCCTGCTGAGCTGTATGGGCTGAGTGGTGAGCTGAAGCACTCATCTGCAGCTGAGAAGGAGCTGAGGGGTCAGGAATGTCATATCTCTGCCCCGGGAGGCTAGCGGGTTTGTGAAACATCCACACACAGGATGACCGCTTGCCCTCCAACTCTGACGTGAGTTGCAGCAGGGCTGTCGCCGTCTTAGCGCTTCGTAGCATCTTGTATTCTAGGCCTTTTAGTCAAGGATCCTGCAGCCCTCAGCTGCTCCCTTAGTCCAGGCCCCCTCCTGGCTCGAAGGGATCACAGTGGAAGCTTCCAAGCCAGCCTGTCCCCCTCCAGCCTGGCTGCTGGAGTGACCGGATGGAGGTAGGCGAGTGAGGTGAGAGGTTACAGGTGCAGCTCTGGTGTCAGACTGCCTCAGTTTAAATCTCAACCACTGTTCTCCACCTGTGTGACTTTGGACAAGTTCTTAAAATCCCCATGCCTCAGTTTCCTCATCCACAAGATGCGGATGATGGTAACAACTGCCTCATAGTGCTCTTAGGATTCACTGGGATAAAGCGTAGCAGCACTCTTGACATCTGGGGCTGGATAATTCTTTGCTATGGAGGCTGTCTGTGCATTGTAGGATGTGGAACAGCATCCCTGGTCTCTAGCCACTGGGTGCCCATAGCAGCCCTTCCCACCCCCGTCATGTCAACCAGAAATGTCTCCAGACATTGCCCAATATCCTCTGGTTGGCAAAGCCAGCCCCCACCCACCCGCCACGGTGAACCACAATTCTAAGTCATTTCTTATTAAACCTCCAGCTTCCCTGTTGCTCAGAAAACATAACTGGGCCTGCTGGGCCTGCAGGCACTAAAAGTGGGGTGTCTTGTACAAAAGTGTTTCCCTGTTTTGTGTTCAGGCCATTTACTGATTCAGTCCACTGCTGGCTGGGCTTCTGAGGTGTCCAGGTGACAGCTTAAGAGAATCCTCTTTGCTGAATCTCCCTGTGATCTGATCAGCTTCGTGGTTACCCCACTCAAGATGCGCTCTGTTGTTTGCCTTTTAAATAACAAACAACTGTCTGTCCTTATTATGATTCTCCCAGACTCTGGAGCAATAAACAGCTCTGATGACAGCTGTACTAGATAGTAAGTAAGTGCACACATGTCTTTCAGAGCATCTCCTCGAAGCATTTCAGAACAACTAAGTGGATAAAACTGATTTCACCTGTTACCTAGGCAGCCGCTTGTGTCTGTGGAGCCCGCCCTGGAGATGAGAGGCAGGCCCTGATGACAGGGGTGAAGGAAGGGGTGGCAGTGACTGGCTTCCTGGCTGTTCTTGTCTGGCAGCCCACACTCTGGAGCTTCAGGAGATCCGGGTCCTGGCCTGCCAGGTGCCTAAGAGCTACACCGTCCTGAGGAGAGAGCATGGTGCATTCAACCCAAGGACATAAATAGCTGTGCATCTTTGCAAAGAGGCTCAGGTGGCAGGCCCATGCTTTTGCACATTGAGGGAAGGCTTTCTGGAGGTGGTGAATTTTTTATATCTATTTTCAAAGTAGCAAGAGTCGGGGTAAGCGAGTGGAGGAAGCAGAGACAGTTCCCATATCAGTGTGATTAGGACCATTATTTCCTGATATGTTAGTTTCCCCAACTTGGCTGTTGGATCATCCAGGACAGGGAACCACGGCTTTCTCACCCTCAGGACCCAACAGCGGTTACTTGTTGTTGGATGGGGAGATGGATGGATGGATGGATGGATGGATGGATGAGATGCCCACCTGCATCTATTTAATTTCCAAAATCGTACCAGTCATCAAATTGTCCCTCAGTGCCAGTAAACTGGAAGCCACAGAAGGTCATCAGCTTTCCTTGGTGGTGAACTAAAAACCCAGGTCGCATAATGGACAGTCTCAGGATTCTGATGAGAAGCCCACCTCTTACCCAGTTTAGGCGATGAATAGGTTCTCCTTGCCTCTGTGTTCTGGTCACATTTCCACATTGAAGCCAGGCATTCTGTCTTTGGCCTCCACTCAGAACTTTGGTCACTATGATACTTTACCTTTTTTAAGGGAATAATCAGCCACCTTGGTAGCTTTGATGTCCATTTCCGTGGATTCACCAAACCTGATAACTTGTAAGGTTACCTTGGAGAGCAGATCCTAGCTGTAGTGAGTGTCTTCCATTTGTCTTTCCATCCTTTTTCTTCTGCTTTGCAAAGCTGACTTTATGGAATGTTTCCATGGGCTCCTGTGTTGTCTGACTTCCATCTGGGTTCTGCCAATGGGCCGACCCAGCAGAAGAATGGAGTGAGGAAGGGAGGGTGATGTTGGGGTGTTTATTAGCCACCACTCACCATCACCCCCAAACGTCTCCCTCTCTGAACCCTTCTCAGAAGTCTCTCTACGTAACTTTTCTCTTACAGGTTCTGGTACCAGCTCTCTCTTCTCATCCCTTTGGGCCTGGTGGAGGCAACAGCTCCATGTTACTGTCCCAAGGAACTATACCATCCCCATGGCTCCTTTACCCTATACCCACGCCATTGAGAACTGGGCCTTTATTACACCCTCCTTGGATCCCCCTACCTTGAGTGTGCCATTTGTTTCCTGTTGGGGCCTTGAGTGATACACTGGCCTGAAGTTCTTCTTATGTCTGAAGGGTGATCCTGCCTGCCTCTCCACCCCTTCCCTGGACTTCTGAGGGTCAGAGAGAATACGCCCCTGAAGGACCACCCTTACTCCCTCCTCGCTGGCACTGCCCTTCTCACTACACAGTCCATTTTATTCCCTGTACCATGCTTTTAAAGTCCTTGTCAACCATCCTCTTTTACTAAAGCAAAAAACACTTCCTTTTACCATTTGAAATTAATCAAAAATATTTACCAGTGGGAATTTTTGTATAGATCAAGACCACAAGAGGGCCTACCCTGAATTCTAATCTAAAGCAGAGAAGTGTGGTATCTTGATTTGCCCATGCGGCCTAATCGTAGGTGGGGCTGTTAATTTCTTTAGTAGTAGAGGACAAGAGCTCACAGACCCTGCGACTGCCCACTCAGAGCCCTTGTTGGGAACCACTGCCTGAGGTTGGGGGGAGTGACTGAAAACTTTGAAGGCCAAGGGTCGCATGACTTTCCTCTAGACCAGAGCCAGCCCTGATCTTTGTAAACAAAGTCATTCATTTGTATTGTCTATGGCTGTGTTTGCACTACAACTGCAGAGTTAATTTTCCAGACTGTCTGGCCCTTTGTGCCAAAAAAAAAAGGTTAAAACAGCAGCCTGACTGCTCTCCTTTGATAAGGCCTGGTTGGCCCTTGACTGGCATCTTGGAACTTGGATTGCAGGAAGGTTCCCACCATTCCCACAGATGGTAAGAGTGGCTCACTGTGCCCACACTGATTATACAAATAATATGGTTTATGCTGAACACCTGCCTTCCTTCTGCGAGTCTGGGATTTCAGTATGCAAAAAGCCTGGGTGCTGAGCCCCTAAGAGCTTCCGTGGTAGATAACCCTTCACAAGCATTATCTCAACTCCTTCCTGCTTGTGAAGGGCCATTCTCTGTGACTGCTGGGAGAGGACCCTTGGAAGCTGGTGCCTGGTTTCCTCCAGACTGTGCCCCACATGCCTTTTCCCTTTGCTGATTTGATTTGTACCCTTTCCTGTAATAAATCATAGCTATGGTGCAACCAAACGCTGAGTCTCCTGAGTCCTAGTGAATCATCGAACCTGGGGGTGGGCTGGGGGACCACCCAACACACAGCAAAACCCCAAATATTTGCCACCTGGCCCTTTAAGAAGATTGCCAACTCCTGCTCTATACAGTCTTAGGACAGATGGAAATTACCTATTACATATCCACCATATGCCGCAAGACTCTGAGCTCCCTAAGGTGTGGCCCATGTCCTTTGCTCTTTAGCTACCAGCCAAGCACAGCATCTTATACAAAATACTTACGGAGGGGGGAAGTCAGCAAGCCTGCAAATAATGGATTCAGGCAGTGTGTTTTTAAACTGTGCGTGGTGAAATCAAGTTAAAAGGTTATGGCCAATGTTTTTCAGTGAAAGAATAGAATAGAAAATTGAGTACGCTGCATATAGTAAGGCTAAGTTTGATTTCTTGAAAATTTTGTTTCAGTTGTACGTGCGGACCAGACACTGTATCGAATCATAACGTAAAAGGGTCTCTTCTTGTCCGTTGCAATGGAAAATCATTTGAAGGCCACTGAATTGTGGTCTCTTTGCCAGCTGCCTGGGGAGATGTTCTACAAACCCTCCCCATCTCTCTGGTTGTTAGCGTTTGACCTCGTTCTCCCCCTGCCCCCAGAACGTGTACTACACGAGCAGTCAGCAGATCCAAGTGGGCATCCTGAGCCCCACGGTGGACGACGACGACAACCGGTGCCTGGTGGACGTCAACAGCCGGCCGCGGCTCATCGAATGCAGCTATGCCAAAGCCAAGAGGATGAAGCTCCACTGGCAGTTCTCTCAGGTAGCAGCCCCACCCGGAGAAGCAGCAGCAGCGTAGAGAAACAGGGGAAGGGGCCGGGGCAGGGAGGAATAGGAGGGATGGAGGAAGAGAGGGACCAATTCTCGGGGTTTAGTGAGCACCTACTACGTGCCAGGTGTTTGGTATGCGTTAGCTCATTGACTCATTGATACTGGCTCTGAGGGAGGTTATTATTGTTGTTGTTGTTGTTTTAGTGGCATTTTATTTAACTTTTAGATATAAGGAAACAGCCTCAGAGGTGGGAGTGCCCTGCCTGAAGTCACACAGTGAGGGGCAGGGCTGGGATTTTAAACTCGGATCTCTGACTTAAACCTCACATTTCTTCTGACAAGCCCCTTCTCACTAGCGCAGTCCCCGTCTCTCAGGTGTAGACAGTGCTGGGTCGTCTCTGGTCTGTGAGCCGCTCTGCCTTCCTTCTCGTTCTGTAGGGAATGAGGTTTTCTCAAAGGGCAGTGTCTGGGAGCCATTTTGTGAAGGGCAGTCCACACACTGGTGACCATGAAACATTCCTTTATTAAGTTTCCATCAATTCTGAGGACCATATTTATCTTCCCGCTCTGCCTTGGCCTAGTTATAAAATGATGCCCCGGGGTCAAGACGCCAGCTGGAGATGGCCCGCAGTGACCCAGCTTTGAAGAAAACCAGTGCCTTGGCCCAGAGGCCTCCAGCCCCTAAGGAATCTGCTAAATTAGGATCAGTTTCTGGCCACAGATAGGGACGCCCACCTCCCAGGTAGTGCAGGGAAAGCACTCAGAACAGGAAGTGATGGAGCCCGTGGGGTTTTGGGGCATCAGGACTGCTGGGGGCTGCACACGGTGGATGCTTCTGGGGAAGTCGGGAGCAGAATGTCTATATTCATGAGACGAAGAGGCAGAGACCCCGACTCAAGCCTCCCAGCAAAGCTGCTTCCGCCCTGAGAGGAGGCTGACAGGCACAGGACGGAGGTGTGCGGTTGGCCCGACCTTGATTCCAAACCTCACGTCCAGTTACTCTCCCCCGTAGTGGTGGGCCAGTGAGGGGAGGTCCCAGCTACGTCAAGTTCTGTGGACACGGGGCACCTTTGACCTGTGGTCCGGGGGTGCAGAACCTGAGGGCTGAGAGAGACCCTCGGTTGGGTCCTAAATGGATGGTGAAGGTCACCCCTGAGCAGCAAGTTCAACACGTCATAGATTTAGGGGCCAGTTGGAAAGCAGGAGCAAGAGCCCAGACTAGGACTTTGGGACCCCAGGAAAGCAGATGCTGGGAAGCGGCACAGGGAGCCGATGACAGCACATCTGAGGGTGGGTAGGGGATGCACGTGGCAGCTCTGGGTCCAGGCTGGGCAGACTGCAGAATGCGTGGGGTTCAGTGAGAGAGAATGGTGCCCGGAGACTCCTGTCCTGCCCCTTCCTGTCCATATGACCTTTGACACGTGTTGTAAACTGTAAAGGTCTGTCCCGTAAGAATTAGCTAAGGTTCATACAGCGCTTAACGTGTGCTGCACTTCCAGGCGCCTGGCATACACCAGCTCATTTAATCCTCACAACACCTGTGTGTGATTGGATGTGGCCCATTAGCCCGAGTTCATAGATGAGGAAACTGCGGCACGAAGATGTGAAATAACATACCCACTGCTGCTGCTTATTATTCCTGAACTACTCGAGATTCTCTTTTTTACTTGTAATCGTGGGAGGATGTTGGAAGTGGCCCCTGGAAGAAGGTCAGGGGCAGGGCCGAGGCTTAGAATACGGAGCACTTCTCCCGACCACCTCCCTCTCTCCTGGTGGAGCCCCGATGCCCCAGCTGTGACCTGTTCTCACCGTGCCCAGCAGAAGCCTTTGTCACTTTCCCCAGCCAGGCTTCTGGCCCAGAGTGACACAGGACAGGGCTACATTTCCCCTCTGTCCTCCTTTAAATTACGAGGCAGAGGGAGCCCTGGAGGTGTGTGGTCAGGGAGGAAGGCTGCTTATGGACTGGGTGGTAAAGTGGCTGCTGTCTCCTGGCTCGGATTAGATGCAAAACAGGCTCACGGGCTGGAGGCAGCAGAGAGAGGAATGGGTACCTCGGCCCGCGGAGGTGAGTGGGCTGACTTGGCTGGGTGAGACGGGGACCGTACCATCTGGAGGGGCGCACCTCAGGGTGCTCTCTGCTGCCTGCAGCCCCACCTCCTGCTGCCCTGAGTTCAGCTTCCTCCTGGGAGCTGACTGACACCGTGCAGGAAGATGGGGGTGGCAGGTGGGGGCAGGGCTGGTGGCTTTCCAGAACAGAGAGTACATAGCTTGGCCCTCGAACAAGGCATAGGAGTTTTCTCCATATAGAATTAGTGAGGGGCATTCCAGGGAGAGGCAACGGCACGGGCACGAGCTGCGGACCTCACACCCAGGCCACGTGCGGGGAGCTGCGGAGGGTCGGGTGTGGCTGGATCCTAGTGGACCCCATGGGGCGCAGCCAGAGATGCGCCTGCAGGGGCAGCTGGACCTGGACCTGGTCCTGTGGGAGGTGAGGCTGTGTGCGGGGGACGGGTGCGTTTAGGTCTGGGTTTTGGCAGCCCCCAGTGGCCGGGACTGTGGAGCTGAATGGGGAAGAGAGATTCTAGAAGCTGGGAGAGGCAGGCAGAAGACTTACGGGGAGGCTCAGATGCAGTTTGAAAGTTTAGCTGTTCCCTCCTCCTCCTCCTCCATGACCCTGGGGTCTTCAGGACCTTGCCTGGACTCCAAGATCTCCTCTCAGGGCAGGGTCCGAGGCTGCCCCTCACCAGAGGAAGAGAGCTCGGTCTGTCTGTGGGGTCTCAGCCTCTCCGTGCCCAGCTTCATGCGGTTTGAGTCCACACCCGGGCTGCTTTGACATCCCAGCCCCGCATACAGGCACATGCGACTCCTTTCCAGCCCTCGTAGACAGATGGCCTTCCCACACATGCCCAGATCCAGAGGCCTTGGTGCCCCCAACCGACTCTCATCTCATCTGCCCATTCCCAACTGGGGCAGAGAAAGGAACATTCCTCCAAAATCCAGCTCCTTCCTTCACTCATCTCAGTGCATGGCCTTGAACAGGCAGCCGGACAGATTCCTGCTTGAAGGGACACAGTGACCAACCAAGCAGGCCACATTGGCATGTGCAGCCCTGAGGTCTGGGCAGTTTTCAGCTACTTAATACGTACGTCTAATTAAAACTCCCAGGGCACTCTGGCAGTCACCTCTCTGATCTATCTACCAAGGGGACCTGTTTGGAAATAATACTTTTAAATCCCTAATTTGCAAGCCCAGAGCAGCCGCTCTCACTTGATACTTAAAAATTAATGTATGTGAAATTTTTGTTTAATGCAAAATGATCAGTATTTATCAAGCGTCCTGGAATCTGTCCCCAAGCCCTCACTGGTGAGGAGCCACTGTTGATGAGGCCAGAGGAAGCTGGGAGCCTCTTAAATGATTAAAGCCATTGCTTGGGCTAATTTTCTTGCAACAGGTTTGATCTTTGCAAATTACAGGGAGATCCTACCAACTAAAATGTTCTGGTGGAGAAGCTGGGCTGAAAGATTTTACTGGTGCATTTCAAATCTCCTTTTCACTTTCACATTTTGCATTATTTACTCTCCTGAGGGCTACATTTAAACTCCAGACATTCAGGCTGAATTAATTTCAAAATAATCTAGTGTGATTCTCCCAGGTTCTCCGACATAGAACATAGACATCTGCATATCTTGGTGTTCCATCTCATAGCCTGATTTTCTGTTTAACAAATAAAATGCCTTTCTTCTAACCCCTGCAAGCTCTTCTGAATTTTCCATGCTTCAGGATGAATCAGGACAGCGTCAGATACTGACACTGAGAAACCACATTTGATGAAAACATCTCTCAGCAACGCTGACGTACAGGGCTCTGATGAGCAATTTTCCAATGATAAACATTCTTTCCTTCCGTCATTCATCAAGCATTTATTGAGCACGGTGGTTGGGCAGGAGGGATGCGGATATGAATCAGACACGGCCTCTGCCCCTGGAGGAGCTCGTGGGTGTATAAACACATAGCAAAACTGGATGACGAGAGCTGAAATGAGGCGGGTACGGTGTTCCAGTAGCCCGGGGTGATGGGCTCTGTCTGCACAACTCAGGGATGGCTTCACATTCAAGGCATGTTTGATTTGGATCTTGAAAATTGTAGGATAGTTCCCAGGCATAGAAAGGGAGAACATCCCATGTTAGAGGCTCAGCATGGGCAAAGGCAAGAAAAAGCAGAGCATATTCAGTGTTGGTGTGGATGGAATTTAGAATTTTCAATGGGACGTGAGAGAGATCAGACGTAAGCGTCAGTTTGGGGCAGATAATGGTCACTGAAAATCATGCTGAGAAGTTCGGACTTCACCTTAAAAGCAAAGGGAGGGACTAGGGGAGGTTCTTAAACTGTAGCTTACCATGATGGGGTCTGAATCCCTCTAGCAGCAGACTGCAAGGTGGATTGGAAGACAGAGAAGAAAGTAGTGGGCTGTTCCCAATACTTTGAGGCTGTTCTCAACCCTGTGAGAAGAGGGGTAGACTTGGTTGCCATGGAGGTGTGGGGCCAGGCAGCTGTTGGGGAGGACTTGGAGAGACAGTTCAGCAGTCTACTGGAAGTGGTGATGGATTAAATGGAGATAGTTGTGAGGGGAGATTATGAATCCAGGGCCACCCCAGGCTCTGGGTTTGAAGAAGTCAGTGGATACCTGTCTCTAAACAGCCAACATTTCCCACATCAACACATGATGAGACTTCATTAACATTAGAAGTGGTAGTTGTGACTCCTCCTGGATTAGAGAATTTCCTAAACTGACTATGTACTGGGATTATAAATTCATATGTGTTGAGTATAAAACTTTAATCTTCCCAGAGTACCCCACCTACTGAGATCTGGGGGATTCTGGGATTAGGTGATGCAGTGTTAGTGAAAGAGGCATCTAGTCAGTGACCCCTGGACCAGTAGAAGGAGAGGGAAGCAGCAGATAGCAGGTCACTACACAGGAGAACTTTGTGGCAGGACACCTGTCATGTGAAGCAACAGGCTACCTCTCAAGGGTAATGAGATGCCCACCCTCCCCACCATCCCCCCATCACCATTACTTTGAATGGTTAAGCAGATGCCGAGGCCTCTCTTCAAGATGTTATTGAAGGGACTCATGCCCTAGGAAGGCTGTTATGATGTGTGTTCTTTAAGGTCCAGCTTCCTTAAAGTCTATCTATTTGTGTGCATGGTTGAAGCCAGAAAGACCTCAGGAGTGCCTGATCTCTGCCCTCAAATATCTGAAAGGCTTCTCTAGGCAAAAGAGAGCAGGATTGTCCTATGTAGCTCCGAGGGAGGACCAGCTGGAGGGGGATTCAAGGACAATTTACAGAGCAGCTTTCTCATAGTCAGAGATGCCTGGGCATGAGATTGGCCATTCAAGGAAGAGGTGGGCTCAGACGACCACTCAGCAGGCCATCAGACATGCTACAGCTCTAAGTGGAGTTAGGCCGGATGGTTTTAAGGGCTTACCAGCCCTGAAATGCTGTAATTCTAAGCTCCTGAAGTTAGCATGCCCTGAAAAGGGCATATTCTACCGAGAAGCCCAGACGGGGCCTGCCTTACTAAAAAGCACCATGAACTTGAAAATGAGCTGCACTCCTGGTATAAGGGTCATCGTCATCCTGCTTTATGGAATTGTTTATCTGTTATTTTCTCCATGACTCTTTCTCCCATCAACCAACAGATGGGAGGGCAGGGCTGTCTTACACTTTCAGTGTCTCCAGCACCTAACAGAAAGCCTGAAACAGAAGAGACACCCAGGGTGCTGTCAATTAAATTAAGGAGTCCTTTCTAAAAATTCACAAATATTAACACAAATATCCTGTGTGCCAGGTCTCGAGCTAAGTTTGTGGGAGACCCAAAGGTGAACAAACCCTACCCTTGATAACTCTTCCTTGCATGCATGCATGCTGATAAAAAACTAATTGTACTAGAGTATTTCAAGGACGTTTGAACGTAATAGTCAAAGGGCCCCCGCTTAGTTAGAAAGTCCCTATAAGAACACTTTTAGGTGGTAGTGCATCCCAGCCACAGTACACAGACATGCGTGAAGAGGGGAACTCCAGTTTACTCCTCCTAGCTTCAGATTTTGGGGGAGGAAGGTGGAAATGATTTTTACTAAGACAATTATGCATACTGTATGAAGGGGAGTAGCAATTTCTATGAATATCTGTTAAAACAGGGGGCTTTGTTGAAATGTCGAGGTGTTCTGGCCGTATTTCATGCTGCCTCAGACTCTGGCATGTGCTGTCACTCCCGTTGGCCACTGGGTTCTTTGGTGGGAACACCGGCAAGGCCCATTCGGGAGTCCAAGGGCACACAGGGCAGCGTTCCCGCTGGTGGGCCGTCCTGCCATCCCACCCCCATGCTTGCCTCATTCTCAGCTCAGCGTTAATGCATTTCCCAGATGGGGAACATCAAGGATAACAGCAGAGATGACCATTAAGGCCAGGAGAGAAGAGATTTTCAAGAGCATGAGGAGACCGCCTGGAAGAGAGCTGAGGGCAGAGCTGAGCCTGCCTGGCCAGGCACCACGGGCTCTTACTTGTGGGATCTAATTTGATAATTTGATGCAAGATGAGTAACCCACTCAAAGAAGAACTTATTTGCAGAGCGCATTTCCCAGGGAGCACCACTGATCCTGCCAAAGAATTTCCCAGCACGCAAGGAGGAGGAGTCCTTGACTTTCTCCTGCTCCAACCCCCAGGCGCTGGCAGGAAGTCCAACTTCGAGAACCTTTTGTGCTGAGAAGAAAAGGCTGTAATCGGGTGTTTCCTTATGGCTCTGGAATAAAGCAGCTTTTCATTTCCATGTCACATGAAGGGGCAAGTGTGGGATCAACCAGTTTTGAAGGACTCACAAAGCCTTGTTTAGGCCCTGAATATTTTCTTAGTTATTTTTAGTTTAAGGCTGTCAGCACTTTAGACCAGGAGCCAGGACCAGGTGTGACAGCTCAGTGCCTCACTATTCAAACCTGGGTGAGTTTTTTTTTTTTTTTTTTT
>NW_006799037.1:1721875-1765186 GCF_000442215.2 Lipotes vexillifer | reverse complement strand
CCTGTGTCCCCTGCATCGGCAGGCGGACTCTCAACCACTGCGCCACCAGGGAAGCCTGGGTGAGATTTTTAAATTTATTTATCAAACTTTTATATAGTGCTTACTGTGCGCCACATACTACTGTAACTGCTGTATAAATATTACTTAATCCTCATGACCTTGCTGTCAGGTACTTTACCGTCCCCATTCTACAGGTGAGGAAACTGAGGCACAGAGAGATTACGTAATTTGTCCGAGGTCAAATCAGGCTTCTGCCTCTAGGGCCCACACTTTAAACCACCATGCTGTGGAGCCTTTGTCTTGCCTCTACAAAGCCCATGGATTGCTGCAGTGGGAATTTGGGGCTGCGGTCTCCCTTCCAAACCTTGTAGGTGTGTGTGAACTGGCTGGATTCCTGCTTCCTCAGCAAACTCCCTCCAGCCATCCTGCTGTCTCCATACCCCCCTTCACCTTTCCTTTTGCACTTGACATCGCCATTACCCCATTTTCAGTCCAACGGCCCTCACAGCAAATCCCAGGCAGACTCTCACTCTGGCACAGGTGCGTCTCCTTTAAGAAAGACAAACACCAAAGCACTTTTTGAATAGACAGAGTGTTGAATATTCATAATACAGAAAGACCACTTTCCTCTACAAAAAGACTTAATCTCGGGGTTTCTTTAACTAGCACTAACATTCCACCCCTGCTTTGAATTATTTGATTACTAATCATTAACTACTTAACCTGAGAACTCCCGAGCCCACTGTGCTTAAAGCCACAGACCCACTGGGCTACTTGCCCGTAGAAAATTAATTAGAACGGAAAGTGGAACGGGAGCTCTGAAATAAGCAGAGTCTTATTCAGTCCACACACAGCCTCCTCATAAACACCTTGACTGCAAACGTGAGCTCAGCCCAGCTGCTTCATATCCTCTACCTCAAGGTGGTGAGTGTGAGTGACAGACAAGCCGGGCCTCATCCTTTCCCCAGAGAGGGTGACGGTTTGCTTGTGGTCCCAGACTGTGATCCCTGGACCAGTACCACCAGCAGCTGAGATACTCGGGAGCTTAAAAAGGCACATCTTGGGCCCCATCGCAGACCCATAGGGTCAGAAGGTGGGCCCCAGTGATCTGTGTTTTCACAAGCCCTCCAGGGACTGTCTAATCCATTTACCCAACCCACATCCCCAGGAGGAACCGGGAAGGTTGGTCTGGTGCTTGAGGTCCCACCACCTCTAGCTGCTACAGACACACCTTGGGGAAACAGGAAGAGAGGAGGTGCACGGCTGTGTAACCTGGGGTGCCTCACCCCACGGCGCTCATGGACCACGGCTCCACATGCCCGCCAGGCATATAGTCAGCGCTCCGTGTCTGAGTGCCCCACAGTGCTCCGGTGCCTTTTGCAAATGAGAAGACTGAAGCCCATGGTGGCTCAGCCCCTTACCAGGGTCACGGCCGGGGAGAGCCGCCAGAGACAAGGCAGAGTCCCGTGTTCCCTGCTTCCACTCATCCCACCTCTGATGCCGTTTCTAGTCTCTACTCCAGAGAGGCTCGGAGGGAGAAGGGCCTAGGCTGGGGGCTGGGAACCGAGCTCTCGGAATTATTATTAGCCTTCTTAATTCCATACATTCAGCTCTCCATTTCTTTTTAATGGAAAGTATACCGATTTCACTTTATTAGCCTAATTTCAGAATGGGATCAGGACTATGGGGTTGAGGTCAGGTGTGAAGGAAAAGGGTTAAAATTTATGATAGCAAAGATCCCTTCAAAATTCTGGTGCAGTCCTCAGTCACTGCAGCCTAACTGTCAGTCAATAGAGTTGAAATCCAGAATACTGAAAGCAGACTCCTGTGCTCCATTTCTGTCCAGGTACTCTTCAGTCACAGTGTGATGAGGTCCACCAGGTTGCCTTTAGGAGGAGTCATGCTGTCAGGGAAGAAATTTACTAAGGTGTGAAAGAGCTGAGTTCTTTGAGCACAGGTGTGATCCACATTGGAAAAGCCTAGAGCTGTGAAATCTGAACCAGATTTAAACAGAGCTGAAGCTAGGAGCTGAAACTCTTTTGTCTCTTCTGGGTCTGAATGATCCACAGGTATATAAAGATCATTTTGTAGATATTTCAGAGCACTAAGGGGATCCATTTGGGCCTTCTCTTCAAACCTGTGTTTTCTTATGAGGTACTTGCAATGCCTCAGTAAGTAAGCTTTTGAAGGCCTACGCAATTTCAGTGACCAGAAGCATCTAATCTCATCTTTGGGGAGCAAGATTCTCCTGGATTCCCACCAAATAAATAATGAACCTTGTGTAACTCGTCGTATACAAGCTGATGGGCAAATCTTGGACATGGTTCTTCCTCCTGAAGACTTTTGCTTGGATTATCCTTTGCAGCTTGATTATTCTTATAGACGCAAGACCGACTATTCCTTACAATGTCATAGATCCAGAATGAATTTCGGACATTCTCTTCCCTCTTTTCCGTGTCTTTGCTGAGTCCAGATAAGACACGTATTTCATCCAGTTCTGGATCAATGGTTGCTCTCTGTGTGAATCCTGTCATTGGAACTGATGACCAAACACCAGTTTCGGTCCTCCATCAGCAGCAGTATCCTCACTGAGTAACATCCATGTGTTTGTGTCAATGTCATAACGATAGAAATCACTTTTCAGAGATTTGCTGCTCCTCACAGAGGAATCCAAATAATGCCCCAGTGTGTAGATCTGCCTTCGTTGAATGTCAGTGCACATTTTATGACATGATCTAGCACTAGGACCATTCTCTTTCTCAGTGTCTCTAGAGATACATGTCCATTGGTTCTCTTTCACACTGTACACCCAGGAGTCAGCAAGATCTTGTGTTCCATCCCAGCCAGCAAACAAATAAGCAGTCTCTGTTTGAACATCAATAACCATCTGATGGCCTCCTCTCACTCCTGGTCGGTTATCTTCTCCATCACCTTTGGTACTTTTGGGAATGATTTGACTCTATCGTGGCTTATATTCCTGTTGACTGATATACTGATTGAACAGGCCATCATTTTACAGCTTTTTCAATCAATTCTTCACAAGCATCAAAATCACCCTTCAGTACCAATTTATCGTGCAGATCTGTTAACATGGGATGTTCCAGGGCAATCTTGGTTTTCTTTTGCAGTGATTCAAAGGCCTCTGTATAGTTATGTTGTCTGAAGTGTTTTAGGCAAAGGCGAATAGCTTCTTGTTCACGGCACTACTTGCTATGCCAGTTGAGACAGGGTTGTACTACATCGGGATCATCAATGCCACTAAGTTCAACATGCCAGATGCTAAAGTTAAAGCTGGGTCCCCACGATAAGAGTGGAACTATTTTAATGAATCGACAAGGAAACATCTGTTCATCAATTTTATGCTTCAAGGTAAATGTTTCTTTGTTATAATCATTCTTTAAGCCACTGGACAATAGCTCTGTCATGTTTTCTTCATTCATTCCACCAAAGACTTTAAATTTCTTCAAGTTGCAGACATGAGTTTTCTCATATTTTCCAAATGTGATATTCTGGACTGTAGCAGGCCTTTCAAGCTTCAGAATCAAGTACTGGGGAAGGTAGTTGCTCTCTGTAGACCACCGTGAAGGCTGGTCATTTGGCTCATCCACTAAAATGTTCACTACACCCAAGTATCTTCCTTCCGAACAATGCCTTCACATGAATATTCCCATGAAAGTTTCAGGAAGGTAGGTGGAGGAGGAGCTCCACTGTGTAGCGCGTAGGGCAGAAGCCGGCACTCGGGCCCCGCCAGCCGCCATCTTGTCAGCACCGTAGCGGCCGTCGCCCATTTTCTTTCTTTCTTTTTTTTTTTTTTTTTTTTTTTTTTTTTTTTGATGCTGTGTCCATACTTAACTTGGTTTCCATTCCAGTTAAGCTCTCTGTGTGCTGCGGCATCCCTCCTGCCAGGTTTAATTGCCCTTATTCAAATTCTTTAAAGTATTGTGTTTCCAGCTCCTATAGTTTTAAGTACTACACAAATCATTTAGACGACTGGACTAATAAACCAACCGACTGTGCCCTCCACCGAGGGCGGGGCCGGCCAGGGGCCCTGCATCCAGCCCCGCCCACTTGTCTGAGGACCAGAGCCTGCTAACAGGTGGCCCTGCTTCCTTCCTTCCTCCCAGGCTCTGCGTTCCACACAGCAGCCAGGGGGACCCGGTTAGCATGTCAGTCCGACCCTGCAGTGGCCCGTTCTGTCACCAGGTGAACGGCCGAAGTCCGTTCGCACAACCTGCCCCTCCCTCCCTTCTTGGGCCTCATCTCCCACCCGCAGCCCGTGCTGTTCCCTGCGCACCCCAGGCCTCTGCTGGTGCAGGAACTTCACTCGGGGGCACAAGACTCCCCCAGATACACCTGGGCTCCTCCTCGTTCATGTCCTTGCCCAGCTCTCATCTTCTCAGGGGGGGATCACCGCAACAGCCTCCTGCTCTCAGCACCACCCCGGTACCCTCACAACCTCCCGGTCTTAGTCCGTCCACGCTGCTATAACAAGAAAGGACCAGAGAGTGGGAAGCTTGAACAACAGACATTTATCTCCCACAGTTCTGGAGGCTGGAAAGTACAAGATCACGGTGCCAGCAGATCTGGCGTCTCACACCTTCTCACTGTGTCCTCACGAGGCAGAGGGAAAGATGTCATCCCTCCTGTGACTCTTCTTGTAAGGGTACTAATTCCATCATGAGGGCTCCACCCCTATGACCTAATTACCTCCCAAAGGCCCCACCTCTCATCACACTGGTGATCAGGGCTTCAACCTATGAATTTTAAGCGGACACATTGTCCACAGCACTGCTCTACGTTTTTATGCACAGTCTTAGCACCTCTAACACACTATAGAATTTACCATTTGCCCCCCCTCCTGGGACATAGTCTCCACAAAGACAAAGATCTTCTCCTGTTTAGTCACTGATGTATCTCAGTGGGTGGGAACTGCTCCTGGCATGTGGTAGGCACTCATTAAATATTGGATGGATGGGTAGATGGATAAATCATGTCTTTGCAGAGAGCTCTCAAAAGAACTAGACCAACCTGACTCCCCAGAGCCCCTGAAGCTCTTCAGATGACCTTCCACCCCAGGCGATGGGACACCAGCAGCTCTCGGTCTAGTCCACTACCTTGAGGCAGGCGTGGGGTGGGATAAATGGAGGGGAGGGTGCGGCCACTCGTCCTAGTGAGGAACAGCGAAGGGGGCAGACTTCCAGGCTCCCAGCCTGGCTCTACCACTGACTGACCATGTGGCCCCACCTCTCTGAGCCTCAGTCTCCAGTTCTACAAAATGGGGATAATTCTCATCTCCACTGCTCAGGGTTATTGTGAAGAACACTTGAGATTGAGTGTGTGAAGCATTTGATACAGTGCTGGGGACGTGGTAAATAAGCCTTGACTGTAACTACTTTTACCTCCGGGCCACAGCCCGCGGGAAGAGGTAAGGATGGTAATACCACCAGGCTGCTTCCAAAGGCACTGAGCTCACCAGGAAGGGACTCAATGGAGAACAGGAAGGCTCCTTTGCAATTCTGGTGAATGGCATTTGGCCGGAGAGGGGGCGAGAGCCCAGAGTTTGCTCAGTGAGAGAGGCTGAGGTCCAGGAAGGAAGACGGGAGGGAGACTGGCCAGTGGCTCCAGCACCAAAATGTGGGATGGCTCCTCTCTCCGTATCCCACCTACGTCCCAAGACGTATACCAGGCCTCCAAGGTGGCCTTACTACTCTATTCTAGAAGGTTCTCCTCTCAGAGCCTTTGGGGAGGGTGCTTTCTTGACCACATTCTCCACCCTCCCTACAGGCCCAGATGCCCTCACTGAGGTTGTGTCTCCTTCACAGCCCTGCCCTTGGCCTCACTCCATTTCCTCCAGCACCTTCCCGGAGGCCACACAGGCTGTTTCTGCCTCAGGGTCCCTGTGTTTCCTGGCTCTAGGGTGCTGAGGGCACAGCTGAGCCAGGGTAGGGCCTGGAAAGTGCCATATATTTTTTTCTGTTTTATTTTTTATATATATATTTATTTTTTAATATCTTTATTGGAGTATAATTGCTTTACAATGGTGTGTTAGTTTCTGCTTTACAACAAAATGAATCAGTTATATATATACATATGTTCCTATATCTCTTCCCGATTGCGTCTCCCTCCCTCCCACCCTCCCTCCCTATCCCACCTCTCCAGGCGGTCACAAAGCACTGAGCTGATCTCCCCGTGCTATGCGGCTGCTTCCCACCAGCTATCTACCTTACGTTTGGTAGTGTATATATGTCCATGCCTCTCTCTCGCTTTGTCACAGTTTACCCTTCCCCCTCGCCATATCCTCAAGTCCATTCTCTAGTAAGTCTGTGTCTTTATTCCTGTTTCACCCCTAGGTTCTTCATGACATTTTTTTTTCTTAAATTCCATATATATGTGTTAGCATACGGTATTTGTCTCTCTCTTTCTGACTTACTTCACTCTGTATGACAGACTCTAGGTCTATCCACCTCATTACAAATAGCTCAATTTCGTTTCTTTTTATGGCTGAGGTATATTCCATTGTGTATATGTGCCACATCTTCTTTATCCATTCATCCGATGATGGACACTTAGGTTGTTTCCATCTCTGGGCTATTGTAAATAGAGCTGCAATGAACATTTTGGTACATGCTTCTTTTTGAATTATGGGTTTCTCAGGGTATATGCCCAGTAGTGGGATTGCTGGGTCATATGGTAGTTCTATTTGTAGTTTTCTAAGGAACCTCCATACTGTTCTCCACAGTGGCTGTATCAATTTGCATTCCCACCAACAGTGCAAGAGGGTTCCCTTTTCTCCACACCCTCTCCAGCATTTATTGTTTCTAGATTTTTTGATGATGGCCATTCTGACTGGTGTGAGATGATATCTCATTGTGGCTTTGATTTGCATTTCTCCAATGATTAGTGATGTTGAGCATTCTTTCATGTATTTGTTGGCAGTCTGTATATCGTCTTTGGAGAAATGTCTATTTAGGTCTTCTGCCCATTTTTGGATTGGGTTGTTTGTTTTTTTGTTATTAAGCTGCATGAGCTGCTTATAAATTTTGGAGATCAATCCTTTGTCAGTTGCTTCATTTGCAAATTTTTTCTGCCATTCTTAAGGTTGTCTTTTGGTCTTGTTTATGGTTTCCTTTGCTGTGCAAAAGCTTTGAAATTTCTTTAGGTCCCATTTGTTTATTTTTGTTTTTATTTCCATTCCTCTAGGAGGTGGGTCAAAAAGGACCTTGCTGTGATTTATGTCATAGAGTGTCCTGCCTATGTTTTCCTCTGAGTTTGATAGTTTCTGGCTTTACATTTAGGTCTTTAATCCATTTTGAGCTTATTTTTGTGTATGGTGTTAGGGAGTGATCTAATCTCATACTTTTACGTGTAGCTGTCCAGTTTTGCCAGCACCACTTATTGAAGAGGCTGTTCTTTCTCCATTGTACATTCCTGCCTCCTTTATCAAAGATAAGGTGACCATATGTTCGTGGGTTTATCTCTGGGCTTTCTATCCTGTTCCATTGATCTATCTTTCTGTTTTTGTGCCAGTACCATATTGTCTTGATTACTGTAGCTTTGTAGTATATTCTGAAGTCAGGAAGCCTGATTCCTCCAGCTCCGTTTTTCGTTCTCAAGATTGCTTGGCTATTCGGGGTCTTTTGTGTTTCCATACAAATTGCGAAATTTTTTGTTCCAGTTCTGTGAAAAATGCCATTGGTAGTTTGATAGGGATTGCATTGAATCTGTAGATTGCTTTGGGTAGTAGAGTCATTTTCACAATGTTGATTCTTCCAATCCAAGAACATGGTATATCTCTCCATCTATTTGTATCATCTTTAATTTCTTTCATCAGTGTCTTATAATTTTCTGCATACAGGTCTTTTGTCTCCTTAGGTAGGTTTATTCCTAGATATTTTATTCTTTTTGTTGCAGTGGTAAATGGGAGTGTTTCCTTAATTTCTCTTTCAGATTTTTCATCATTAGTGTATAGGAATGCCAGAGATTTCTGTGCATTAATTTTGTATCCTGCTACTCTACCAAATTCATTGATTAGCTCTAGTAGTTTTCTGGTAGCATCTTTAGGATTCTCTATGTATAGGATCATGTCCTCTGCAAATTGTGACAGCTTTACTTCTTCTTTTCCGATTTGGATTCCTTTTATTTCCTTTTCTTCTCTGATTGCTGTGGCTACAACTTCCAAAACTATGTTGAATAAGAGTGGTGAGAGTGGGCAACCTTGTCTTGTTCCTGATCTTAGTGGAAATGCTTTCAGTTTTTCACCATTGAGGATGATATTGGCTGTGGGTTTGTCATATGTGGAATTTATTATATTGAGGAAAAGTTCCCTCTAAGCCTACTTTCTGCAGGGTTTTTATCATAAATGGGTGTTGAATTTTGTTGAAAGCTTTCCCTGCATCTATTGAGATGATCATATGGTTTTTCTCCTTCAATTTGTTAATATGGTTAATCACATTGATAGATTTGCGTATATTGAAGAATCCTTGCATTCCTGGAATAAACCCCACTTGATCATGGTGTATGATCCTTTTAATGTGCTGTTGGATTCTGTTTGCTAGTATTTTGTTGAGGATCTTTGCATCTATGTTCATCAGTGATGTTGGCCTGTAGTTTTCTTTCTTTGTGAGATCCTTGTCTGGTTTTGGTATCAGGGTGATAGTGGCCTCGTAGAATGAGATTGGGAGTGTTCCTCCCTCTGCTATATTTTGGAAGAGTTTGAGAAGGATAGGTGTTGGCTCTTCTCTAAATGTTTGATAGAATTCGGCTCTGAAGACATCTGGTCCCGGGCTTTTGTTTGTTGGAAGCTTTTTAATCACAGTTTCAATTTCAGTGCTTGTGATTGGTCTGTTCATATTTTCTATTTCTTCCTGATTCAGTCTTGGCACGTTGTGCGTTTCTAAGAATTTGTCCATTTCTTCCAGGTTGTCCATTTTATTGGCATAGAGTTGCTTGTAGTAATCTCTCATGATCTTTTGTATTTCTGCAGTGTCAGTTGTTACTTCTCCTTTTTCATTTCTAATTCTATTGATTTGAGTCTTCTCTGCTTTTTTCTTGATGAGTCTGGCTAATGGTTTATCAATTTTGTTTATCTTCTCAAAGAACGAGCTTTTAGTTTTATTGACCTTTGCTATCGTTTCCTTCACTTCTTTTTCATTTATTTCTGATCTGATCTTTATGATTTCTTTCCTTCTGCTAACTTTGGGGGATTTTTTGTCTTCTTTCTCTAATTGCTTGAGGTGCAAGGTTAGGTTGTTTATTCGAGATGTTTCCTGCTTCTTAAGGTGGGCTTGTATTGCTATAAACTTCCCTCTTAGAACTGCTTTTGCTGCATCCCATAGGTTTTGGGTCGTTGTATCTCCATTGTCATTTGTTTCTAGGTATTTTTTAATTTCCTCTTTGATTTCTTCAGTGATCACTTCGTTATTAAGTAGTGTATTGTTTAGCCTCCATGTGTTTGTATTTTTTACAGATCTTTTCCTATAATTGATATCTAGTCTCATGGCGTTGTGGTCGGAAAAGATACTTGATACAATTTCAATTTTCTTAAATTTACCAAGGCTTGATTTGTGACCCAAGATATGATCTATCCTGGAGAATGTTCCATGAGCACTTGAGAAAAATGTGTATTCTGTTGTTTTTGGATGGAGTGTCCTATAAATATCAATTAAGTCCATCCTGTTTAATGTATCATTTAAAGCTTGTGTTTCCTTATTTATTTTCATTTTGGATGATCTGTCCATTGGTGAAAGTGGGGTGTTGAAGTCCCCTACTATGAATGTGTTACTGTTGATTTCCCCTTTTATGGCTCTTAGTTTTTGCCTTATGTATTGAGGTGCTCCTATGTTGGGTGCATAAATATTTACAATTGTTATATCTTCTTCTTGGATCGATCCCTTGATCATTATGTAGTGTCCTCCTTTGTCTCTTGTAATAGTCTTTATTTTAAAATCTATTTTGTCTGATATGAGAATTGCTACTCCAGCTTTCTTTTGGTTTCCATTTGCATGGAATACATTTTTCCATCCCCTCACTTTCAGTCTGTATGTGTCTCTAGGTCTGAAGTGGGTCTCTTGTAGACAGCAAATATATGCGTCTTGTTTTTGTATCCATTCAGCCAATCTGTGTCTTTTGGTGGGAGCATTTAGTCCATTTACATTCAAGGTAATTATCGATATGTATGTTCCTATTCCCATTTTATTAATTGTTCTGGGTTCGTTATTGTAGGTTTTTCCTTCTCTTGTGTTTCTTGCCCAGAGACGTTCCTTTAGCAGTTGTTGTAGAGCTGGTTTGGTGGTGCTGAACTCTCTCAGCTTTTGCTTGTCGGTAAAGGTTTTAATTTCTCCATCAAATCTGAATGAGATCCTTGCTGGGTAGAGTGATCTTGGTTGCAGGGTTTTCTCCTTCATCACTTTCAGTATGTCCTGCCACTCCCTTCTGGCTTGTAGAGTTTCTGCTGAGAGATCAGCTGTTAACCTTATGGGGATTCCCTTGTGTGTTATTTGTTGTTTTTCCCTTGCTGCTTTTAATATGCTTTCTTTGTATTTAGTTTTTGACAGTTTGATTAATATGTGTCTTGGCGTATTTCTCCTTGAATTTATCCTGTATGGGACTCTCTGTGCTTCCTGGACTTGATTAACGATTTCCTTTCCCATATTAGGGAAGTTTTCAACTATAATCTCTTCAAATATTTTCTCAGTCCCTTTCTTTTTCTCTTCTTCTTCTGGAACCCCTATAATTCGAATGTTGGTGCGTTTAATGTTGTCCCAGAGGTCTCTGAGACTGTCCTCAGTTCTTTTCATTCTTTTTTCTTTATTCTGCTCTGCAGTAGTTATTTCCACTATTTTATCTTCCAGGTCACTTATCCGTTCTTCTGCCTCATTTATTCTGCTATTGATCCCATCTAGAGTATTTTTCATTTCATTTATTGTGTTGTTCATCATTGTCTGTTTCATCTTTATTTCTTCTAGGTCCTTGTTAACTGCTTCTTGCATTTTGTCCATTCTATTTCCAAGATTTTGGATCATCTTTACTATCATTATTCTGAACTCTTTTTCAGGTAGACTGCCTATTTCCTCTTCATTTGTTAGGTCTGGTGGGTTTTTATCCTGCTCCTTCATCTGCTGTGTGTTTTTCTGTCTTCTCATTTTGCTTATCTTACTGTGATTGGGTTCACCTTTTTGCAGGCTGCAAGTTCGTAGCTCCCGTTGTTTTTGATGTCTGTCTCCAGTGGCTAAGGTTGGTTCAGTGCGTTGTGTAGGCTTCCTGGTGGAGGGGACTAGTGGCTGTGTTGTGGTGTATGAGGCTAGATCTTGTCTCTCTAGTGGGCAGGTCCAGTTGTTTTTGGTGTCTGTCCCCAGTGGCTAAGGTTGGTTCAGTGGGTTGTGTAGGCTTCCTGGTGGAGGGGACTAGTGCCTGTGTTCTGGTGGATGAAGCTGGATCTTGTCTTTCTGGTGGGCAGGTGCACGTCTGGTGGTGTGTTTTGGGGTGTCTGTCGACTTACTATGATTTTGGGCAGCCTCTCTGCTAATGGGTGGGGTTGTGTTCCTGTCTTGCTAGTTGTTTGGCATAGGATGTCCAGCACTGGAGCTTGCTGGTCGTTGAGTGTAGCTGGTTGTTGGTGTTGAGATGGAGATCTCTGGGAGATTTTCGCCATTTGATATTATGTGCAGCTGGGAGGTCTCTTGTGGACCAGTGTCCTGAAGTTGGCTCTCCCACCTCAGAGGCACAGCACTAACTCCTGGCTGCAGCACCAAGAGCCTTTCATCCACCCGGCTCAGAAGAAAAGGGAGAAAAAGTAGAAAGAAAGAATTAGTAGAAGAAGAAAGAAAGGAAGAAAGGAGGGAGGGAGGGAGGGAGGGAGGAAGGAAGGAAGGAAAAAAAGAAAGAAGATAAAGTAAAATAAAGTTAAAATAAGGTAAAATATAATAAAGTTATTAAAATAAAATAATTATTAAGAGGAAGAAAAAAACCCAAAAAACTGATGGCTAGAACCCTGGGACAAATGGTGGAAGCAAAGCTGTACAGACAAAATCTCACACAGAAGCATACACACACACACTCACAAAAAGAGGAAAAGGAGAAAAAAATCATAAATCTTGCTCTCAAAGTCCACCTCCTTATTTTGGGATGATTCATTGTCTATTCATGTATTCCACAGATGCAGGGTACATCAAGTTAATGGTGGAGCTTTAATCCGCTGCTTCTGAGGCTGCTGGGAGAGATTTCCCTTTCTCTTCTTTGTTCTCACAGCTCCCAGGGGCTCAGCTATGGATTTGGCCCCGCCTGTGCGTGTAGGTCGCTAGAGGGCATGTGTTCTTCGCTCAGACAGGACGGGGTTAAAGGAGCCGCTGACTCGGGGGCTCTGGCGCTCTCAGGCCGGGGGCAGGGATGGGCACGGAGTGCGGGGCGGGCCTGCGGCGGCAGAGGCCAGCATGACGTTGCACCAGCCCGAGGCGCGCCGTGCGTTCTCCTGGGGAAATTGTCCCTGGATGCCGGGACCCTGGCAGTGGCGGGCTGCACAGGCTCCCCGGAAGGGGGGGTGTGGATAGTGACCTGTGCTCGCACACAGGCTTCTTGGTGGCGGCAGCAGCAGCCTTAGCGTCTCATGTCTGTCTCTGGGGTCCGTGCTTTTAGCCGCGGCTCGCGCCCGTCTCTGGAGCTCCTTTAAGCAGCGCTCTTAATCCCCTCTCCTCACGCAGCAGGAAACAAAGAGGGAAGGAAAAAGTCTTTTGCCTCTGAGGCAGGTCCAGACTTTTCCCCGGACTCCCTCCCGACCAGCCGTGGCGCACTAACCCTCTGCAGGCTGTGTTCACGCCGCCAACCCCAGTCCTCTCCCTGCCGACCGAAGCCCGAGCCTCAGCTCAGCCCCGCCCGCCCCGGCGGGTGAGCAGACAAGCCTCTCGGGCTGGTGAGTGCCGGTCGGCACCGATCCTCTGTGCGGGAATCTCTCCGCTTTGCCCTCCGCACCCCTGTTGCTGCTGTGCTCTCCTCTGCGGCTCCGAATCTTTCCCCCTCCGCCACCTGCAGTCTCCGCCCGCGAAGGGGCTCCTAGTGTGTGGAAACCTTTCCTCATTCACAGCTCCCTCCCACTGGTGCAGGACCCGTCCCTATTCTTTTGTCTCTGTTTATTCTTTTTTCTTTTGCCCTACCCAGGTACGTGGGGGGTTTCTTGCCTTTTGGGAGGTCTGAGGTCTTCTGCCAGCGTTCAGTAGGTGTTCTGTAGGAGTTGTTCCACGTGTAGACGTATTTCTGGTGTATCTGTGGGGAGGAAGGTGATCTCCGCGTCTTACTCTTCCGCCGTCTTTGGAAAGTGCCATATTTGAGTCTCTGAAGAAACACTTTATTTCTCAGAGATCTCTCCCCCCGCCTCTCTCTCTCTCTCGGCCCTGGCATGGTGCCCCAGTGACTGGCGGGGAAGGAGGGGCTGTGGCCTCCCTGTCTTGGACAGGTTTCTCCAAGCCTCAGTGGTCCAGGGCCGCTGAAGCAGCCTCGCTGTTGGCAAGGCCTGGCCTGCCCTTGAGGCCACGCCGAGCAGTCAGAATCCTGGTCTGGCCCCCCTTTCTGCCTGTTGTGCACTTTTTCTGGAGTCCAGATATCCTGACACTGTGACTAGCCTCATAGCCATTCGTTGTTCTGTAGCGATAAAGGGGTTGCCCATCAGTCCTTCTGCTCAACCTTCAGTCATGAGGGCAGAAATTACAATCTGGCCCTAGAGACGATGGAACCAGTAGGGCAGAGCGGCTTTGCCCCAGCCACACAGTCGGCAACCAGAAAAGCATCCTCATCCAGCCCTCTCCCCTTTCTGTCTCACCACCCGAATCGCCAGCAGACCCTGTGAGTTAGAGAGCTGGGCTGGTTTCATTCCCACCCTGCCTGAACTCTACTCCAGCGTCCTAGGGTAGGACATACGACCAGGCTGCCAGGGGTATGGGAGGGTCAGGGGCGGCTGGCCCCAGGCCCACAGAGGAAGCACCAGTGACACGGCCCAGCCTGGGTGTGGGCGGCAGAGCGCTCAGGCCACAGAAACCTGGGCCTGGCAAAGTGACAGGCTGGCTTTGCTGAGAGCAAGCGTCACAAGGGATGCCTCTGGGTTCAAAAGTCCAGGCTTTGAGGGACAGTGAGGACCCAAGGAGGCCCACAGCTTCTGAGGGGACGACTTGAAGCTGGCCTCCGCAGTCATCCCATCGGGGTTCCGGAGCGTGATGCGGCCACCAAAAGTGCAGATCCCTTGGCTATGTTGAAGGAGCCTCTTGTCCAGTGGAGATGAGGTGGTGGTCAGTTCTGAGTGACACAAAACAACTGGAGTTTGTCCAAAGGAGGGCAACCAGGATGGAAAAATGAAACCAGATTGTCCCACAAGGAACTGGGAATGTTTCACCTGGTCGAGCATGGAACCGGGCGGCCATGGGCCTCATCTTCCCCTAAGGGAAGGGACGAGGTGGAGAGGCAGGATCTGACCCCCATGTGGAAACCCGAGGGCACAGTCTGGAACCCCTTGCTGGATGCCCCCCAGACAAGGATTTTAGTGAAGGACAATGCTCCAAAGATGGCGCGGCCCAGGAAAGGGTGCTCAGCCAGGAGGGCTCGGTCAGCTGGTAGGCGAGAATGAGAGGGCCGGCCTCCCATGTCTCTTCCAACATGGGGACTCTGTGGGGCCTTTGTGAGCCCTCCCCCAGTGGCCAGTCGTCCCTCTGTCCCCTCTGGGCCTGAGCCTGCAGGCTTCTCTCTGGCTGCACCTGTGGGCCCCAGGTGAGCTGCCTTTGCTGTGCTGTGTCTCTGCTCTTGTGTTCTCCTCAGGGGAGGTGCTAGGGGTCGGGGCACAGCGGGAGGCCCTGCTTTACTCACTCGAATGCTTCTGAGGAGCTTTGCGGTCCCCCGGGCCATGTCGCACACATGGGAAATGAGGAACCGCACCCCTGCGCCCCGACACACACATCCATACGCCGAGCCCTCTGCCACCCTGCCTCCTTCACCCACTGTTCAAAGTCCCTTCTGAGGGAGCTGGATTTCTGTTTTCAATTTTTTTAGCTGAAGAATAACCCATACACATATAGAAACATGCAAACATATGTACCAAAATAATTTTAAACAATAATAACTCAGTAATTTAAAACAAAGCCAACACCCATGTACCCACCACCCAGGTCAGGAAATAGCACACTTCCAACCCCCCAGAAGCACCCCTTTGCCTCCTGTCAATCATTTTCCACTCCCTCCTGCCCAAGATACCCACCCCCGACTCCTGACTCCAAGTCTATGGTCTTATTTTGCCTGTTTGGAAAGTTTATGTAAGTAGACCTGTGTATGTGCTCTTTCGCTTCTTTTGCTAACATTATATTTGTGGGATTTCTCCTTATTGAGCAGAGCTCTAGTTTGCTCATTTTTAGTGCTGAGTAGTATCCCATTATGTGAATAACCACAAGCTGTTTATCCATCCTACTGTTGAGGGACGTTTGCGTTGTTTCCAGGTTGGTGCTTTTACAAATTCTGTTTCACAACCGGTGCAAACAGTTCTGCCGGATACCCACTGGGGGATGGGGTCGGTGGGTCGCAGGGCTCAGCGGTGGGAGATGCTGCCAGTTTCCCAGGCAGCTGTGGGAATTGAGTCTCAATGTTCTCTTGAGGTGTCAGTGGTCCCCATGGGGACAGCGGTGGCCGACTGGGGATGACTTCCTTACAGAAGAGGTGTGCGTCCCCCTCTCTCACAGAGTGCTGTTCGCTGGGATGGGCACGGGAAGGCAGCTGGAGGGTGGACTGCAGAGTCCTGCTTCCTGGAGGGTCAGGGGGGGGGGGTCAGCTAGGAGGCTGGTGCCGTTGTCCGGGTTACAGAAGACAGTGGGCCAAATCAGGGCAGGTGTGATGGGATGGGGATGAAGGGACAGGCACAAGGCATGAGGGAGGTGGAACTGGCAGGACTTGGTGCCTAGTCAGATGCTGGGGAGGAGGCGGAGGCATCGGTGGAAATGCCTGGTTATTGCTGAGATGGGAAACACAGGAGGAGTAGATTCTGGGGAGATGGTGAGTTTGACCATACACTCAAGGACCATTAAGCTACAGGGGGCCCACTTATAAGAACCTGCCTTCTTGGGAGGCCAAAGCCCAGTTGAACAGTACATCTTTGGTGGAACTCAGAGACACACAGTCTGAGCTGATGCCCAGGTGACAACCAGTAGCCCCAGAGTGTCTAAGGCCTGCAAGGATCTCATTAAAAGCAAAAATTGGGGGTTTCTTCTTTGCTGCTGTGGGGCTGCTTTGAGAAGCAGAACCTCCCTTCTTTCAAGGGGCTTTGAGCGTAAACTGAGTATGCATGGCTACAGAACCTTCTGGGACATCAGTAGCATGGAGGGAAACCATGAATATCCAGGGCTAAGGGAGCCCAGTGCCGTAAGATAGTATCTAGGAGCCTGGGTTTGGTTGAGGCCAGCACTGATGACTCCAGAGGTCCAGTTGGGGGCAAGGACCCTAAAAGCAGGAGGTCCTGGGCCTCTGGCGATGCTCAAATTCAGGCCAATCATGGAGTGGTCCCAAGGAACTAGGATTTTCAGAACGGGACCCCAGCCCATGCTTACGGGGAGCAGGACCCAGCCCCTGGGGTGGGAGCTGTAGGAACAGACCAGCATGCCACACCCCAGCCAGGTAGACGGAAGCGGGGGCGGAGCATCTCTGTCCTCTGTCCTGGCAAAGAACAAGGGCCTGTGAAGAAAACAGAGGCACAAGTTCAGTCTCTCTCAGGGAGGAGACCAGCACTTCGAGACAGGGATCCTCGGGCTTCGTGGGAGTGCTGACCCCAGACCTCCCGCAGCCTCACAGGATCCCAGGCACCTGCACCTACAAGTAATCCCCACCAGCCACTAGGCCTGAGGCTCCCCCATGCCCTCTGACCCCACTTTCCGCCCCGGCTCCTAGGGAGGCCCCATCCAGAACCGCAAGTCCAAGCGCTGTCTGGAGCTGCAGGAGAACAGCGGCACAGAGTTTGGCTTCCAGCTGGTGCTGCAGAGGTGCTCGGGCCAGCACTGGAGCATCACCAATGTCCTGAGGAGCCTGGCATCCTGACCCCGCCAGGAGGCGTCTCTCTCCCACCCCGCCCCTTTGCTACTGTGTAGCACCCGCTGCAACGTTGCCTGCTGTCTGTGTGGGGTTGTTTGGAGTCTGGGGAACCAGGTTGGTGGGCCCCCAAAAGAGCTTATTTCCTATTCAGTGTTCATGGAGTTTATAGAAAGAGGCCGAACGGCGGGTGAGGGTATAATATCATAAACTATTTTGCAACTGTAAATAGGGGACACATGGAAAATATTTATAACTCACAATAAAATACTGTTGGTTAAGAAAAGGGATTTTGCAGTTATTTGGTGCTCGGTGGAGATTCAGGCCTGGCTCCTCTGAACTTGGAGTGCTTGTAGCCCAAGATGTGTCCCAGTGTGCTCTCCCTACCCTACATCCCTGAGAAAGGAGGCTTTGAGCCCCTGCAGACAGTGGGAGCTCGTTGTGCAAGCTGCCGGCTTTCTCTAGGAGGCCCAAGGCAGCGAGAAGGGCGCCTCGACCTCAGGGCCACCTCCAGAGAGGAGGTTCCCTCTGCCTCTGTGCAGCAGTTACCGCCTCCGGAAGACAGCCTCAGTCCTCCATCCCAAGAAACCAGGACGGCTCGTTGGCCACTGGAGCGTCATCTGCTGGGCTTCCAGACGCTTGCCTACGACAACTGCCCCATCCGGTTCCTAAGACCGTTCGCTTCCTCCATGAATCACGGTGCATTACTTTCCCGGGGCAACAAAGTGCCACAAACTGGGTGGCTTAAACAACTGTCGTCTCAGTTCTGGAGGCTAGGAGTCCGAAATCAGGGAGTCAGCTGGGTCGGCTCCTTCTGAGAGCTGTAAGGGAGAATCGGTTCCAGGCCTCTCCCCAAGCTGAGCTTCCAGTAGCCTCAGGCGTTCCTTGGCTTGTAGATGCCTGTCTTCTCCCTGTGTCTTTCCTCCCTCCCCGTGTCATCGCCACCCCTCCCTCTCAGGGCTCGACCCAATCACCTCCTGAACACTAGTCTCTAGCCCTGCTCCTGGGAGAGGCAGCTCACACCCAGTCCTCCTGTGCAAGGGCCCCCAGCCATGACACAGTGCCACCTGGACAGTGACACTCAAACCTACGTCTCTGCCCGGACCTCTCCTCTGCGCCCCAGGCCCAGTCTCCCTCTGCTGACGGGCCCCGGGCAGCTGGGTCGCTGTCCTTTGGACAGTGCGGACCTGATGTGCAGAGAACAGACCTGTCTCTCATCCTCCCAGGCCCACCCTGGTGACCAGCACCACCCACCTGCAGGTGCTCAGGCCAGAGTCCTCCTCTCGTCTCTAACCTCCCCCCACCCCTCACCCCCATATCATATCTTGTCAGTACATCATGACAGTGATACCCCCTAAACAGCTCTGGAATCCCCTCCCCAGGCCTCTTCATTGCTCACAAGGACCTGCCTCCCCACCTCCCGTCTCCCCTCTCCCACCTCACCTGCCCTCCTCACTGCAATTCTCAAGGGGTCTTTCTCAGATGCGAATATCATCAGATTTTTTCTGACCGAAAGCCTTCAGTGGGTCTCATCAGAGATGGTAAACGCCTAGCTCAGGCACCAGCCTCAGGGCTTCCTCCTGTGCTGAGTGCAGAGGCCAAGTGTCAGAAGAACCCGGGTCAGGGGCCTTAGACGCGGGGGGTGGGGGGCATGGGTGCAAGGAGGCCTGGCTTCCCGGCTGTCCCTCCCACTGGACGTCTATAGCCCCAGTCCGCCCCCTAGGGATGTTGGTGTCCTGTGGCTTCTTTCCTTCTTTCCAAGAAGTTTTTCTTGGGGGTGATATTAGTTTGCTAGAGCTTTGACAACAAAGGACCATAGACTGGGTGACTTAAACAACAGAAGTGTGTTGTCTCACAGTCCTGGAGCCCAGAAGTCCAAGATCAAGGTGTTGGTAAGGCTGGTTCCCCTGAGGGCTGTGAGGGAAGGTCGTGTGCCAGGCCTCTCTCCTTGCCTGGTAAATAACTGTCTTCTCTCTGTGTCTCTTCCCATCGTCTTCCCTCTGTGTGTGTCTTGTTTCCAAATTTCTCCTTCTTATAAGGATACCAGTCATATTGGATTAGGGCCCATCCTAATGACCTCATTTTCGCTTCAGGACCTCTGTAAAGACCCCATCTCCAAACAAGGTCACATTCTGAGGTACGGGAGGTCAGGACTTCAACATATGAGTTGGGGGGGGGGCACAATTCGACCCATAACAGGAGAGCAGAGAAGGGAGATGAGCAGACCCCAGGCCCCAAAAGGCTGCCTCCACTCACGCCCACCTTGCCCGGCAAGTCCTGCCTGTGGGGCAGTCCCAGCTGTCCCGGCCTCCGCTGGGAGAGGGGTGGGCCCTGAGCTGGTGACAGGGACTCTGCATAAGGACCTGGGATGTTCATCATGGCCCTCTGTGTCCACATCCTTAAGGAAAACTGTCCCGGCCCCAGCAGTGACCCCTCTTATACCCTGATCATGCTTCCCCCCTCCATAGCCGGTCTAACCTGACCCGAGGGCAGGTGTCCAGAGGATGGTCAGCAATTGATGACAACACAAGAAGCTGAGCTGGGCCAATTACATTCTGCCTGCAAACTGGCACCACGGCACATGGAAAGAATCAGCCAGCTGGTGAAGGCCAGGAGCCATTGCCGTACATAGAGATGAGCCCTGGAGGGCCAAGCAAGCCAGGGTCTGCGTGCGCCGAGGTCAAGAGGGGGAAACCAGGGCGAGAAGAGGAGAAAAAGGTGCTGGTGAACAGAGGCAGTGGACCCACCATGCAGGAGCTCTAATGTGGCCATGACACAGATGGAGACAACAGACAGCCCCCCTCACCCCAGACCCAACCTGCACACTTGCTGCTGGTTCCTTCCCCTGCTCTTTACAACAAACAAGACTGACCGAAGCAGGATGTAAAGATTCTAGACACCAGAATCTGCTCATGCACAGACCCTCACGCGTGTGTGAACGCATTCACAATCCCTACCACTGCTGTGTACACAAGTAAAAAATGGGCATGCGTTTGCACCTTCTGTGTACAGACAGGCACAGGCTTACATAGCCCCGCACACACCCGTGTGCACACGCGTGCAGTATGTCACACACACACACACACACACACACTCACATGCATATGCACTGACCCCAAAGAGGAAAGTTATTTCTGCCCACTCTCCAAAAGTCTGTTTTATAGGAACAAGGCTGCCATCATTTAATGTTATTTAATATGATCCTTGTGAAGCAGAGGCTATTGGAAATCAGAGCCCTTTTCGTCTCACCATTTCTTTCCAGTTACAGGCAAGAGATCCAAGGGAGTTCTGAGGCAAGACAGATCATATGGCCTTAAGAGACTATATTTGTTTGCTTTCTTCATGATCATGACAGTCTAAACCAGGAAAACAAACACGGGACACAGACACCCAAAACTGTGTGCTCAGCCGTGTTCCTTCTGCCGTCAGCGCCCAAGAGGAGGGAGGGGAACGTGGTGGGTGTACCTCTAGCTCCTGATCCCACGAGGCACCCAGTCCTGCCGCCCGGCTCTGGCCTCGGCCCATCTCTCTCCATCCACAGACAGGAACCGTGTCTTTCCTTGGTGCTTTGCTAACTGATGGGCTAGAAAGGGCCAAGGGAGGCATTAGGCCCAAGGTGGATATTTTTTCAAATTACACAGTGTGGCCACACCTGGGAGCCAGACTTTAAAGACTGTCACCACATAGTGCCTCTTCTCTCTGTTCAACCTCCCTGTTGCTTTCCAGGGGAGGGGGGCCCACCCATGGTCCCACCCATGGTCCCCACAGGGAGAACCTGTGGCCAGTGGCAGCTTCATGGGGGTATGGCATGGGACCCCGAGTTCAGAGTTTCTCCCTCCACCTCCAACCCAAGTTTAGTTTAATGCTCTGGTGTCATTGTCTTGAAATTCCACATAATTTCTGAACAAGGGGCTCTGGTTTTTTTTGTATCGGACCCAGCAAATCATACAGCAGATCCTGCTTCTGACACAGCATTTTTGTGGGCATATCCAGAATCCAGCCCATGGCACAGAACCTTCTCCCAGGAGGAGCTGCTCCTGGTGAGGGAGGGAACAGTGGCCTAAATTCTGGTCCCCTTTCAGCCCCTCCCCACTCCGTTCCCCCGTCCCCCTGCCCCTTCCTCTTCTAGGGGACCTTCCAGCTCCTGCTGCTGCCACCCTCGCAGCAGCCCCTAGGGGGCGCTGTGCTCCCTTTGTGCTCTGTCTGAAGGGTGCACTCAAATCCCATCCCCGGGCTCCTTGGTGAGGCGCACCAGGATTTCCAAAAGGGATTGAACTACTAAAGGGCCACTCTAAGGAAGTGATCCCCAAAGCAAGGAGAGGCATGGAGGTTACTTTCCCCAATACTTTCTGGTCTCCTAAAATGATCTCCTCGTACCTGGTCCGTCTGCACTTCCTGGCCATGGAAATAGCCCTGGTATAACCTGACCCCTTCTCCTACTAGGGTCAAAAGACCCTTCTGTACTCTGTGTGAGTCAGGACCTCGTCAGGAAACAGATGGCGCCCTCAGGTAAGTGGGGTGGGGGTGGGGCTAACTGAAGAGAGTTTAAGGAGGGCAACGGCAGCTCTTCAGCGATGTGTGCCGGGTGGGGTGAAGCACCCCAAGGCAGCAGGACCAGAAGTTCCCACTCCTACAGAGGGAGGGACGCTTCCCAAGCTCGCCGACTGCAGCCACGTAAGTGGGCTCCCCTACAAGATCCTCAGCCAAAGGGAGGGACCACACACACACACACACACACACACACACACACACACACACACCCCCGACAGCGCAGCAGGGAGGGAGCCTTCAGGGGGCAGGGATGAACATCTCCACTCCTCCTTCCTCCAGCTGTCAGATGTTCTGCCAAAGCCTCCCTGTGGTCAAACCTAACCGGGAGGTCGGGGCCGAGGAGCCACCGATGCTCAGAGACGGCCAGAGGGGAGCGGAGAGTGGGAGTAACCAGCACTCGCCTCAGCCCTGCCCTGGTCTGGACACCCTGCCGTCTGCCTCTCCCGTCGCCCCACTGCTTCCGCCCTGCCCCGGTCTCCGAGTGCCTCCTCGCTGAAATGAACCATACCTCGCGCGAAACCCATTTCATGATTCCTTTCATCGATGTGAGAGAGAGAGGAGGAGCGAGGGCTCCTCACTCGCGGCTGGAGTCCCTGGAGGATGTCATCAGCCTTCGTTCCTCCTGTCCATTCCTCTAGGGTCATCAAGTCTCAGGTCTCCTCCCGTAGCCTCAGTCCCTCCTACCAGCGTGCGGGGGCCTGGAGTGGGTCTCGGTCAATGCGCTGCAAGAGCCTACATGGGCCTTTGACCTCGTAGTGCTGGTCTAGCAAACAGATCCGGTCCATGGGAGTGCGTCTGGTTGTCGTGGCTGCCTGAAGTGATGTGTTAGGAAAGATTCTGAGGCTCTGGCTTCCATAAGCGAGAGCACCAGGGTGGAGGACCGGAGAGAGGGGAAGTGTGCATGTATGTTACATATTTAACCTTTCCATCCTGCCTTTCCACCCCCCCACGCCCCTGCGCTGCTCCAGAAGTCCCACTCCCAGCTGGGACTGAGTCTCTCCGTGAACCCCAGCCCACTGGGTTGGTGCTCTGGAGCCCCTCACTGTCTGGGGTGCTAGTGCCAAGAGACCACCTACTCACCAGTGCCATGCCCTGCCTCAGAAACCCAAATCCCTGGTCATTCCGTCACCTGCCCAAACCGCATGGACCCTCCAGCTGCACTGTGGCACCAGCCTTTGCTGTGGGCACACTTTCCTCAGCCCTTCCCGCTTGGGGGTCTGACCACCTCCCCATCCCTGCCAGGGAAGGGGGCTGAAGCTCAGTGCGTGTCTCACCTGCTGTGCTCACATGGACCATGCTCAGTGTCTGGGGGAAAATCACAGGCCAGGAAGTCCGAAAAATGATTATAATAACAAAAAACTTGATTACTTCTATGGCCAGGCACTGAGGTAAGTACTTTCCATTTATTTTCTCATTTCATATCCGTTATAACCCAATCAAGCAGCACTGTTATCATGTCCATTTTAAAGTTAAGAAAACTGAGGCACAGAGAGGTCAAATCATTCTGTAAGGACATATAACTAGCAAGAGACAGAGGCTAGATTTGAACCCAAGGAGGCTGACTGCAGAGCCTGTCCTCTTAGCCTCACCTACACAATTCTGCTTCCCTTGGGGCTGTGGGAACCCCACAGTAACCTTATGCTCCAAGCTCCACTCATTCCAGAGTACCTCACCCTGAGGCTCTTCCTGCACCAAAGGAGTAAATACGACTAACACCCATAGCTGCACCAAACCTGACCTACCTGCAGTAGTGCTTTGCCAAAGCACTTAAACTCCTGGTACCCTACAAGGTAGGTACCATTCCTAGCATCATTTTGTAGGTGAAGAAACCAAGGCATAGAGGTTAAACAGCTTGCCCAAGGTCATACAGCTAGCAAATGTAGTAGCCAGAATTTGAACCCAGGCCCCCTGTTGCCAGTCTGTGGCCCTAACCATTATACCATACCACCTCCCAGCTACCTGCCTTCGTGTGATACAGAATATCCCCAGAACACACCAGGGCCCCCAGGAGACAGCCTCATGGGGCTCCACATGCTGCCAGGGCTATAAACAGCACCCCATTTCATTTCCCTGGTGAGCCTGACCTTCCAAACGTGACCACGGTGAGAATGTGATTAATGAGCCAATTACTTCTATGGAAGACATCGTGCAAAATAAATAGCCCATTTCCCTTCAATTTACTGTTTTAATAAATAAATAGTGCTCCATGCTCTGGTTCTGTTTATGGCTGCTCATACCTGAAGTTTGTGATGAATCTTCACGTTCATTTCCAAAATTAATCAGATCTGCCAGATGACTCTGAAATATAGGACCGCATTTGTCCTTCCATGTTAACAGCAACATAGGCAGGTGGGGCCCTGGGGAAAGGCGGGCCGAGGGGAAGGGTGAGCAGAGGGCGGGATGCTTGGAGCTCAGGACCCGTGCCCCTGGAGGCCTAGTGCCCACACGCGGGAACCACGGTCAGGGAGGCTCAGAATGTAGCTTCGTGATTAATCGTTCAAGGAAAACCACCAGGAAGGACAAGGGCAGAGGCGGGGAAGAAACTTCTTTCCTCTGCTTCAAACTTGGGTAGGTTGGCCAAACTGGGGAAAATGAACAAGAACAGGGTGTCCAAACTCCACCGAATGGGCAAACTCGAAAAGACCTTCACCTCCTCTCCAGGGGTCACGAGTGTTTGCAGAGTCATGTACTCAGCTGGCTATCTTTTCTAGACCCTCTGTGCAGGCACAGAGCAAAAGGGCAGAAGGCCAGGTGTCTCCTGCGGGGCACTCACCATCTAAAAAATTGTCTTAGGTGGGATGGTAGATCAGGGTTCAGTGTGATCAGAGGTAAAAGAAATTCAACAATCAAATATTCATGATGTGCATTTACATTTTACACACTTTGACATATATCTAGTTAAGTCTCACAGTAGTCCATGAGGCCAATATTAAGCACCCATTTTACAGATGAGGAAAGGAAGAGGTTCAGATGGCATCAATAACTTGCACAAGGTCTGAGAGCTATTAAGTGAAAGAGAAAAAGTTCAGATTCATATCTAGGTCTTCAGACTCCAGGAGCAGTGTTGTTATTTTTCATATAGCTATGATATGCTCTGTGTGTGTGTGTATACAAGTTATTTTTTTTTGACATTGGTGTGACTGGGCCTGTTTATATTCCTTCCTATGTGCATTTTATCCCCATCAAACAATTCTCTGGAGGGTCTCCACAGATCCCTTGAAATCATCAATCTACCTGCTCTGTCCCTCCTACGAGGCTATGAGAACCTTGAGGGCAGCAGCATCACTTGATCTGTCTTTGTATCCCTCACTCCTGGCACAGTACCTGACATGCATGCATGTATTCATTCAACACCTATGTATCAATCGTCTGCTGGGTGCTGTGTGCTGGGGACACAACAGTGAATGAAAAGAGACACAGTCACTTACAGACGAGTTGAAAGAGACACAGTCACTTACAGACGAGTTGAAAAGACATATTAATCACATAATTAAACAAATAATGTAAAACTGAACTGTAATAAGTACTAAGAAGGAGACATAGAATTCTGACACTATAAAAGGCAGATGAAACTAGTCGGCGAAATGAGAGACGGATGCTGAGGAAGTGACATCTGAGCTGAGCTATGTTGAGAAGCGTTAACTGGAAGATAGAGGCATGTCCTTCCATCCTGGGGACCAGTACATGGAGAGGCAGGCAAGGGGGCCTGTAGACAGCTCATGTAGGAGAGGCAGAGAGAATGAAAGGCAAAATATGAGGGTGGAGTAGGTGGTACCCTACCATGAGGGCCTTCATAAGCTTTGCTAAGGATGGAGCCTTTATCCTCAGGGTGAGGGAAGCCACTGAAAAGTTTTAAGCAGGGAGGTGACATGATGAGAGTTGTGTTTGATTAGAGGGAGGCAAACCCTTCCCCAGGTAGATCAAGGAGGAGGTAGGGATGACGGTAGCTTGGACCAGGGTCATGGCAGTGAAGATGGAGAGAAGACGAAATTCCAGAGGCATGGAACAGGTAAAGTAGACGGATAACAGCAGTGGCTTGAATATGGAGCGTGAGGAAGAGAGAAGTTGAGGGTAGAAAAGGTGCCACTCCCTGGGATGAGAACACATCGTGAGGACCCATTTGGGAAGCAGGATTCTGAACTCAGCCTTAAACCTGAGCTTGACGGCCCTTCAAGCTCTCCAGAATGATATGTCAGGAGAATCTGACAATCTGACAGTAGGATATGTGGGTGTGGAGTGTGCTCACGGCAGGGGATTAATCATGTGTCCTAAATTGATGTTCTCAGCTTCTCTCTCTCTCCCACCATTTCTTTTCATCAAGAGATAATGATGGTTCTTAGAAAATTTAGAAATAGACGTGACTCACCTTGGATAGAGGCTTCGGAAGGAGAAGGCTCCATAAACCCAAGTCACTACCAACTGCCAGGTGCACAGTTTTATAGCTCACACGGGGCTCTAACTCATTTGAGCTTCCCAGTAACCTGGGATTATTACCTCCATTTGAAGTTACATGGTTTGTCCTGAGAAATCATGTGTTGGATCAAGTGTAACCTACTTTCTTATTATCATCTGCCTCCTGGAAGAATCGAAACTGCAAAAAGCTTCCCTATGAGACACGTGAGTTCAATCCACTTTACACATATCCCTGAGCACAAATTTAAAAGGCAAAGGAAAAGACTACAAAGACACGTAAGAAGAAGTCTCTGCCCTTGAGGAGATCATAGTCCAGAAAACAAGAGTCCCAGTTGATTATAATATACAAAACAATGCGGGAGAATACTATATAAGACCTTTGTTTTTGTTTTTCTTTTTTGTTTTTGCGGTACGCGGGCCTCTCACTGTTGTGGCCTCTCCCGTTGCGGAGCACAGACTCCGGACGCGCAGGCTCAGCGGGCATGGCTCACGGGCCCAGCCGCTCCGCGGCATGTGGGATCTTCCCGGACCGGGGCACGAACCTGTGTCCCCTGCATCGGCAGGCGGACTCGCAACCACTGTGCCACCAGGGAAGCCCGACCTAAGACCCTTTTAAATAAAGTTTCTCTGATTATAAAATAATCAATGTCTGGTATAAACAAATACAAATTTTACAACTGAAAAAGGAAAAGAAAAAGTAACCAAGATCCATCCAGAGGTACCATGTCACTGTTTTGTTTGTTTAATTTTGGCATGTGCTTGTGACTGGAGTTTTCAGTTACATAAGTCAAGACATTGCCTGTAATGTTTAAGCTGGTTTTAGTTGGAGTTTCTGTGACTTGCAATCAAGAGAATCTTGACTAAAAAGGTTATTTTGAGAATTCAGTCAATTAAAGTATGTAAAGTGCTTAACACAGTACTTTGAATGTAGTAAGTAGTCAGTAAACATTAACTGCTATTATTCCTAAGGTTCCATCTATTGGATTGGGGGGCCAGGCACGCAAAAGGCTGTTTACATGAAATACTGAGGAGATTCCTGGCAGAAAACTAATCCTAAGGGAAGAGGAGTCCCAGAACCTAGGATTCAGTAAGAAAGCCTGGGACTTCCCTGGCGGTCCAGAGGTTAAGACTCCACACTTCCACTGCAGGGGGCCCAGGTACCATCCCTGGTCGGGGAACTAAGATCCCACATGCCGCACGGCCAAACCTATGCCTGTGGTGACAGTTACACAACTCTGTAAATATAACGAAAGTCATTGAATTGTGCAAGTAAAGCAAGTGAATTGTATGGTATGTAAATTATAACTCAATAAAAATTAAAAAAGAAAGAAAACAAACCTTAGTCAGCAGGCCACGGGGCCATTCTGAGGACAGCCTGGTGTCTGCCAGTCAGAAGTGTCCCCCGGTTCAGCTCTCCCGGAAGCGCAGGTGCACGCCCTGTGGAAGGGTGGCTGGGATGGAACAGCGGAGCCTTGAAGTGAGGCCAGAAGTTTCTATTCTACCGCGTGCTCTCTTGAGGTTGGCTGCTAACACCGCTCAGCACAGGAGGAAGAGGGGCGCTCTCTCCTGCTCTGCAATAGAGCACAGGAACCTCTGTCACTTTGAGCCACTGGAAGGTCAGTTAGAGCTGGTTTGCTGAGTCTCTTTGAGACATTGTTTCTAAGCATTCAACACAAGCAGGCTAAGGGGGTTGCGCCGGGAGAATAAAATACAGGTTCTGCCTCAGGGGTTAATCATCTAAAGAAAAAATGTATGGGGGCTTCCCTGCTGGCGCAGTGGTTAAGAATCCTCCTGACAATGCAGGGGACACGGGTTCCATCCCTGGTCCGGGAAGATCCCACATGCCGCGGAGCAACTAAGCCCATGTGCCACAACTACTGAGCCTGCGTGCCGCAACTACTGAAGTCTGCACGCCTGGAGCCCGTGCTCTGCAACAAGAGAAGCCACCACAGTGAGAAGGCTGCGCACTGCAACGAAGAGCAGCCCCCGCTCACCACAGCTAGAGAAAGCCTGTGTGCAGCAACGAAGACCCAGCACAGCCAAAGATAAATAAATAAATGTACTTAAAAAAAATAATAAAGAAAAAAGTGTGTGTGTGTGTGTATTTGTGTGTGTATATATGTGTGCGTATATGTATTACTCATCAAAATACACCAGTAACAGCTGTGGTTTGCTCATACAAAGCTAATGATCTTCATAAAATTTTAACCATACCTTTGAGCTCATACACCCCATCCGTTACCCTACTGAGTTAACCCGTGTCTCTGTGACATGCTGAGAATTGCCATTTCAGGAAGAACTAAATGCTCGGGGTGAGATGGCAGTCGCCCTTTTTCTAGGACTCTGTCACTTCTTCGGAGTCCCATTTACTTGGCTGGGGGGAGCGTATAGACCACCCCGTGTCCCCGGCCACCGCCCAGACAAGGGAAAGGGGAAGCTGCAGCACTCTGCCCCTGTGTTAACCCTTCACAGCCTCAAAGACCACTTACAGTCCTGCTTTTGTAGCACAGTAGTGTGTGAATGGTGCCCTCACGGGGAGGCATCAGGTGGTCCCGTCTAGAAACGTGGGAACACATGGCACCTATTGATTTCAACTTTGAGTTTTACTTCCAATTCCAAGAAAACAGATGAAGTCCCATTCAACATCCTATCACCAAAAAAAAACAGATCCTCAGCCCTAGATACTGAACTGCGGGTTCTCTAAGAATCTGGCATCTTGGTCCAATCCCAGAAACTCCAGACACAGGGAATGTGTATGTCAGTTGAGGAGATATCTGAGCTACTCCACACTCCCCTGTACACCTGTAATAACCCCCATCACTGCATCTTGTCTGTGCATGTCTCCTCTTGAGACCTCACGAAGCCTGACTCAACCAGGCTCCCTATACCTGCAGGTGCCTTGCCTCACGCAGATATCCAAGGGCCCTGGGAGGTCAGCTTGGGTTTCATGGCATCTGAGGGTCTCTGCACTCTGCTGGTCCTTGTAAACTACGGCTTGGGGAGCCTTGGAGGCAGCTGTCCTTGGTACTAGACATGACCCTACAATCTTGGACTCCCTCTGCCCTCTCAGCACACGAGCTGCCTCAGGCACCCACCAGTCTCCAAAGCAGAAGGCCACACATGAGATGATAACATCATTAAGAATGGACAGGGCCTGCCAGGTGCATAGCCAGCTCTGCTTCGGGGAGACCCTGCCAGCCCTGGGGTTTCTCATCTGTCACCATGGCCGCGCGGATGGTGCGTCTTCAAACTGCAGCTCCCCTAAATGAAGAGATGGCTGTTTAGCTGCAATCCGCAAAGCCAACTTGGGAACCCAAATGACATGGCTCCAGTCTTACCGGCAGCAATTATGGCTCTTGAATCAGGCACACTCTGCAGAGTAAGTGAAATTGTCGACACAGAGAAATGTGTTTGAAAACATGACATGATCTACAGTTAAAGTCTGTGGATTCTGCATCCACCTCAGAAATATTACACTTCCAGAACAATTTCCTCACTAACTGGCTCTCTCTTGAATGGACCACATGTCTTTTCCTTACTGTGTCAGCCCTGCCTCCACTGGCAGCCGTTCCCAGCTGCTGGGCCCACTGATTCCCCAACCACACACCCAAACCTGCCCAGGTCCTGGGCCATGATTCACAGAGACTCATGACGCCCACTCTCTGTGCCCATCTTGGTCCCTGACGCAAACTCCCATCCCAGTAATTCTGAGTGCTGGTGTCTTGGCTTGCCTTATTTACAACACTGTGCCCTGCTACCTGCCAGCTACCTGCCATGTGGACTTCTGAGCACCACCTACTTGGATTTCCCATCATTGTGCTGTGTTGAGATTCATTCATTAGTTCATGCATTCATCCATTTACTCAACAAATAATTATAAAGCATCTGCTAAGGCCACGTAATTTCCTGTGCGCTAGAGACACAGTGGTAAACAAGATGACCTAATCCCTCCTCTCCGGGGTGCCGGGCCAGGACAGCCCCACGAGGCCCAGCTCAAGACAAGCATGGGTCCTCGCTTCCCTCATGTGCAGAATGGGGTGGTCGTGAAGCAAACATTTGTGGCCTGACAGCCTTCAGCCCCAGATGAGGGAAGTGATTGCCACTGTGAGTCCCATACGAGGTTGGGTCTCCTGTGACTGATGCCCACAGCCATCTATTTGTCCCTGGCATGAAACTTATCACACTACATGGCTACTCTTGTTAAATACTGGGTTGGCCCAAAAGTTCCTCCGGATTTTTCCATAAGAAGTTATGGAAAATCCCAAACGAACTTTTTGGCCAACCCAATGTTTAGTCTGCCCCACTCCCAGCCGACAGTTTCAGGAGGCTGAAGTGGTATCTGGATCACCTAGTCTGTCTAGCCCACAGACACGGGTCACTTGGTCATTCTCTCCAGATGGGAACAACTATTGCACTATATGCCTTACTTTGGTTGTGTTCTCACCTTGAGGTGCGCGCCCTTGTTTCACCCACTGCAGGCCATGGGCAGATATGGATGCTGCACCCTGGTCTGGGTCCAGCATCCCAGGCTCCCACAGCTAATTTCCCGAGTCCAGTTCCAGGCGATCCCTGTATGTGTGATTGGACAAAATAGTTTGGCTGTACCAGCCCACAATCCCTGGGCTCTCCACACACAGGACCTTCCAATGCTGGCCCCCTCCACTCACTTTCCTGCTGCCCTCCCCCATGGTCACTTCCACAGGCCGGGTGGCATCTGTCCACAGCCACTTCTGGGCCTGCAGCAAGGAGAGATGAAAACTGAGCCTTGGACCAGTAGAGCCACGCTCCAGAGTTTAGGGTACAAAGCTGGGCCACAGAATTGGCCTGGGGGTCCTGAGTGTGGCAGGTGTGATCACAGCCACCCCTGGAATAGATACCACTATGGTACCAGGCCCAGAAAGCTGGTCCAGAAGCAAGTGAGACTGGATGGTGCCCAAGCAGGAAATTCTCTGCAGCGAACCCAAAATTTGTGATAATGTTGTTCAGTTTTAAAGAGACATGGGATGAGACTTTCTTTGTACACCTTTGGAGTGTGCCAGAGACATGGCAAAGGCCCTTGAAGAGTCATGCAAGATCTAGTTGAAAGGTTATGTCGGAGCTGATACCACTTACTGTAACAATGGACTTTGGATAAGGCATTTTATAAGTAAGATGCTTAATAACAACAATGGTAGCTGCCCCATACATGCCTGTGTGCCAGACACTTAACTACTAACTTACGTACATTAGTTCATTTAAGTCTTGAACCTATAATGTCAGTGCTATTATTATGATGCCTATTTTACTGATGACAAAACTGAGGCGCATGCGGTCAAAGGAGAGAACCTCATATTCACCAGTGCTGCCATTGTTTGTAGTAAGAAAGCCATCTAGGAAAACAGATATATCAGAATTCTGCCATGAAATTAAGGAGGCTGAGGTCTCCAGGTCCTAGTAGGCTGTCACATGAGGAAGTAAGAATTGGAGGATGAGATGTGACTTTTCGGAAATGCTTCTGCTTTCGGTCACGCTGTATTCTTTAGCTCTCCTCTCAGAAAGAAGCTCTACAGCCAACCTAAAGAGCATTCCCTGCCTGGGCTGCACAGACCAACTGAATCAGAATCTCTGGGGGGTGGATGCAGGTATCAGCATTATTTAAAGACCCCACTGATTTAAGGCAAGACTTGATCCCTTCCGCGAAAAGCATTATGGTTCGAAGTGAGGTGAATGTGGCAGTTCCCACCCCGATCAGCAAAACGTGAGCAGCTAATCACAGGTCACCTCCTCCAAGGCAAGATGCCTGGGAAAGGAAGGCACAGACAGCATACTGATGAGAATTGTGAGGCTGCCAACGGGGTCATGGAACACCCGACCAGAGTCCCGTCAAGCATGATGGGATTTCAGCATGGCTTGAAAACCTCAAAGGCAATATTTGCAGATAGGGAGCTCAAGGTGTTTGATGCACAGAAAGGTGAAGCAATTTAGAAGACCACAGATGACACGGTAAATGTCTCCGTGGGCAGAACAGAAGCACTGCAGAAAGAAGCATGCACGGCCCCTGGAGCAGTCAGCTCGTTGATGCCTGATGTGGGACAGCAAATATTCTTCTCGTGGCTGCATGTCCCATATAACAGCTCCAGGGCCACATTGCACATGCCTGAAACCTGATGTCAGAGCAGAAAATAAACATGCTTTGAAGCGGAAATTCCTGGGTTTAAAAGCTTTCTTGACACTTGCTAGCTCTGAATCTCACCACCCCCTCTGAGACTTTGCTTCTTTATCTGTAAAAGGAGATCATTAATTCATTCAACAAGCATTCAGGGGCTTCCCTGGTGGCGCGGTAGTTAAGAATCCGCCTGCCAGTGCAGGGGACATGGGCTCAACCCCTGGTCCAGGAAGATCCCACATGCCGTGGAGCAGCTAAGCCCGTGTGCCACAACTAGTGAGGCTGTGCTCTAGAACCCACGTGCCACAACTACTGAAGCCCACACGCCTAGAGCCCGTGCTCCGCAACAAGAGAAGCCACCACAGTGAGAAGCCTGCGCACAGCAACGAAGACCCAACGCAGCCAAAAATAAATAAATTAATTAAAAAAAAAAACAGAAACAAGTATCCATCAAGCATCTGCCATATTTAGGCATTGTTTGAGATGCAGGGGATAGAGTGTGAAACAACACAGATGAAAGCCGTATTTTCTTGGAGCTTATATGTTGTTTAAGGGAAACAGGCAATACACTAACAAATAAATAAAATCGATAGCATGTCGGAAGGTGATAAGTGCTGCAAAGTTATATAAAGCAGGGAAAGGAGAGAAGATGCTGGGAGGTGGGGAACGCAATTTTGTAGGATAGTCAAGGAATACCTCCCTGAGAAGATGACATCTGAGCAACAAGCCTGAAGGGAAGAAAGGAGCAAGCCAGGCAGAGATCTGGGGAAGAGTGTTCTAGGCAGAGGAAGCAGCAAGGGCAAAGGCTCCGAGGTGGGAATGTGCCTGGTGTGCTGTGCTCAGGAATAGATTTATCTACCTTCTAGGGGTGTGTGTGTACATATATTTCTGGGAGGAGTATGGAAATAACTTGGGAAATAACTTGGGAATCCCCAAACCGAGTTGAGTAACTTGGGAATCATCCTCCCCTAAAGGAGGGGCTGTCACTTCCTCTGGGTAGCAAAAAGTCAGCTACTTATAGCTCAGTTGGTGGCCTTTGTGAGCTAACCCAGGCCCAGACAAGAGCTAAATGCCCCACATATTAATGACAAGAATCACTGGTAAAGCAACGAGGTCAAAACTTCCTACAAAGAAAAATGTCGTTTTCTCAAACAAGGCTGTGCTGGGTTGTCTCTGAGAAAAAGCAACGGTCCCCATGGAGAGGTGCACTTGCCTCTCAGATGAGCCCCTTGTGGAAGATGGAAGGAGGTGATGGCACCCTGAGACATCCCTCCCAGAGACAGCAGAATCCACACCCCATCAGCCTAAAGAAAGCCGAGAGCACTCCAGTTTACAAAACCTAAGGGATTTGAAGGGTGAAACCTCATCTTCTTGAGAGGAACGAAGGATGAGGACAAAACTCAATGGACTTGAAAGGACACTGGATGGAACCAAGAGAGAGGTCTGGAGTTTTGCAGGCTGATTCTCTGAGGTCCCGCCCCTGTAAGCACAGGGAAATAAATGATCACAGTAAGTTACAAACTCTGCTCCTCCCACAGGGGGCTGCTCTTCTGAAACCCACCTGCCCATCAGTAAAACCTTCCTTTACCTCCATCGTGATCCAGTGTGACAAAAACTGGTGAGCCATGGGGTACCAGCGGAGGAGACAACTGGAGATGCTCTCTGACCATCTTGTGGAGATTTGGGGACAGGAGGGCTGGCAGGGCATTGTCTCCTTGCTTTGTTAGCGTTACTGAGATAAGCTCTAGTAACAAGCAATCTCAGATCTCAGTGGCTTAACACAGCCTGGCCTGAGGCAGGTTCCTCCCCCTGGTGCCTCCCTGGGGTGCCTCCACCTCCAAGCTCCTTTCAACATGGGCTCCAGCCATCTGGGGTCCTTGGTTTCCAGTTAGGTTGGAGGGGAAAAGAGAAAAAGAGGGGATGAGTGCATATAGAGCTTTATGGGCAGGACTGAAAGTAGCATATATCTACCTACATTCCCATTAGCTAGAACCTAATCTGAGGCCACATACAACTGCGAGGGAAATTGTGGAATATAATATCCCTGTGTTCTCACACTAGCATTGTCTCTGCCACACCACGTTTTTGACTACTGGGTAAAATCATTGCTAGCTAAAGCCAGCAGAAGAGGGACCTGCAGTCAGCATGGGCAGAAAAACCCCTAGATTAGATCATCTCGATTGTTCTCCATGTGTTAGCATGTACATCTCCTCCAAACATGAATGGGGAATTACTGAACTCCTAGCTCAGCATCAAAGTCATGGCGGAGATGGATGTTATCACACCTGAGGTCTGTCCTGATTTTATTTTGTCTGGGGTTTCAGAGGCTGTGTGGGAGCTTTGGCTCAAGTGCTCACGTAAAATCATCCAAACATACCCCTCAGACCTGATATTCCATTAGCCCTTGGTCCAGAAAGTTTTCGAGTAGCTACGCAGCCCAACCCCAGGACTAGCAAAAGGAGGTGTGCTCCGGAGCAAAAAGGTAGCATTCGATCTACTCCACATTTATGGCAGTAAATAGCCAATCTCCTCAGAAAGTCAAGAATGTAGGTCTGAGCCTTTTTGGTATTGAAGCAAATTTACCTCTAGCTGATTCCAGCTTAACCCAATCCGGCTCATCTTCACTACTAAAACTGATGCCTTCAACACTCGAAGGGAACCTCTTGTCCTAAAGAGACCCTGCTCTGGGGACCAGCTCCCTGCCACACATGCCAAGAAATCCTCCAGCCTGAGCGTAGCCACCAGACTCTGGCTATGACTAATAGAAGCAATCCCATAATGCTTAATCGCAGTGGCATCTCTGAGAGCTCTCGAGCCATGCCAGCTGTGTCTCAGGACCATCTATCAGAGGAGAGACAGAAGGAAGAATGTCTTCAGTGTCATCTCTCTCCCATCGGTCAACATTCCATCTTATGGGACACTAACTCCTTTTGCACTTGCGTGAGTGCAGAATGAGGTTTCACAGCGGCATCAACAGCAAAGTCCCAGGATAGGAAACAAGTGACACATGCACATATCTGAGGTGAGAAACTGTCAGATTGTACCTGTGGGAAATGGATCAAATCCCACGCAGAACTGGCCATTGCAATAGCAGCTGCAACAAGAGAAAGGTGATGCTGACAAGTGCTGCGTAAGAGGTTTTCGATCCACAGGAGCTCAATCAGTGGTATCTATTATTGTTATCATTATTGTTATTATCATTACGAGCTAGCCACAGACACCAGTCCTTGAACACGGGCCTCTTCCCTGGAGTCTGGTGCTCTGAATTTCGACCTTGAGCCACAGATAAAAGCTGTCTTTGATCTGGCCCATGCTAGTAAATAATTTTATTTAAGTCCAGCTACAATTTGCTTGACTGTGTTAAGACCTTTTAAGGATCCAAGGATCCAAGCAACCCCCCCAAAATTAAAAAACACCAAATGCACGAAACCACAGTTATGTGTGAGCATGGGCTGGTTAGTCACTAACCCATCGAGATGTCTCATTTAAGGGGAAAGAGTTGGCTAATTAGTCATCAGTCCATCGAGATGTCTTATTTAAGGGGAAAAGAGTGGGCGATTTTAGGTGAGATGGCCCTGAAGTAAGAACCAGATGTCTGAGAAAGTTCATCAACAGAAACCCTCACAGATTACGGGCCCGGAGCGAGAAGAGTGACACCTGCCGAGCGGGTGGATGATTTCACGTGGCCTGGTGATCAAGCTCGTGGCCCAGGGGGTGAGGGCTCCTAACTGTTGCTACACTGAACCCCTTCCAAAGACCAAGCGAGATTTCCAGTAAGATGAGCTCTGCCTTGCTACTCTGACAAGCTGTGTCAGACTTCCAGGAACTGTACTCTGTGTAACTTGGTCTGAAGCAGCTTAGTTAAGACATGCAATTAGCTCTTAAAAGCACAGATCACAAGTCAGACCGTCCGATCCCTGGGAGGCCATCAGTCAGAAGCCGACGAAGGCATCCTTAGCCCAGAGCCCACCCTATGGCTCTGTTTGTTGACAGAGTTGGTCCATTTGCCCCCATTGTGAGTGCAGCATGAAAATTTAACTCTAAAGAGTTGGCTCCAAATTGGTGAGTAAGGATACCGTCACCCACCTTACAGGATTCTATATATTTTTTCTTTGTTTTTAGGAGGTAGCTGGTGATTAGAGATAAGGGGAGAAAGGAAGGGGGAGGAGTGAAGCTTGATACAACAAGAAGCACACTTTACTGCAAAGTGCAGAGGGCTGGAAGACAACAACCCAGACCTGTGCCCTTGAGCCCTTAAGACAGACATAGCTGGAATTACCCTTTGGGTGCCATGCTCATAGGGTGTGGGCATCACTCATCTCCTGCCACACCCAGACATTCAGGCTGTGCTGCCAGAGGGGAGCAATGAAGCCCATTACCTGCTGTCCACAGAAACAAGCCTACTGACCAGCAACTGTCCTTCCTGGCTTGACTGGGGCCAAATATATAAAATCAGTGGTAAATGTGGGTATAATGCTTAGAGTTCTGGCTCTGGACCCTGCCTTTGAATCCTGGCTCTGCTCTTACTAGGTAAATTATTTAACCTCTTTATTTCTTAGTTTTCTTATATATAAAATGGAAGGAATGATTATAGATCTCCCAGAGTGTAGTTATGAGGTTTAAATGAGATAATATATGGGAAGTGCATGAAAGTGTGGCTAGCGCATATAAAAGGCCCTCAAAAACAATAGCTATTATTATTGCTAACATTTATCAAGTTGGTTTATAGATATATCACTATGACCCAGACAGTATGCTATGTGCATAAGTCCTCACATTTATCCTGTGATCTCTGTAATATCAATATCCCACTGGAGGAACTAAGATGTAGAGGGTGACTTTCCCAAAGGCACGCAGCTGATTTCTTCAGGAAGTTTCTTCAACAAGAAGTATTTTCCCCTCATCCGGGCCCCTGACATATCGTGTAACATCTGCATGATGATACTTATTGTAACGATCTATTTACCACTTTCTCTTTCTCTGAGGGGTTAGCAAACTAACCTTTCTCTGAGGGGTTAGCAAACTAACCCAGTCCTTGAGCCAAACTGGGTTTTTAAGGGAAAGTTTTATTGGAACACAGTTCATGCCTATCTGTTTCCATATTGTCTGTAGCTGTTTTCGCGCTACAATGGCAGAGTTGAGTAATTGCAACAGACACCATATGGTCCACAAAGCTAAATATATTTGTAGTTAGCCCCCTGTATCTGTGGGTTCTGCATCTGTGGATTCAAGTAACCACAGATCAAAAATACAGTATTAGGGGGAAAAGTTCCAGAAAGTTCCAAAAAGCAAACCTTGAATTTGCTGCGTACCAGCAGCTATTTACATTGTATTAGGTATTATAAGTGATCTAGAGATGACTTAAAGCACGTGGAGAATGTGCTCAGGTTATATGCAAATACTACACCATTTTATATACAGGACTTGAGCATCTGTGGATTTTGGTACCCACAGGATGGGGAGCGGTGTATTCTGGAACCAATTCCCTGCAGATACCGAGGGATGACTGTACTAGCTGGCCCTTTATTTTAAAAGATTGCCAACCCCTGCATTAGATTATGAGCTCCTTGAAATAGGACTCAGGTCTTCTAGGGGGCTTCATCTTGGCACATGATGGGGGCTCCCTAGGTAGGTGCTGAATGAGGGAGAGTAAAGATGTTGCAGACTTGAGTGGATGCCAATTCTGAAGGAACAACGCCCTCAGGAGCCCAGGTGTCAGGATCTGAGCCCCACCCAGATCCTGGGAAGCCCCTCAGCTCTGTGACGCTGCCAGCTGCCTAGTGGTCCCCACAGGTGACCCTGAGTCGGAACCAGTAACAGGTCACCACATCATCACACCAGCACCACTCACAGCCCCTCAAATGACAGGACCAGCATCTTCTTGGAAGGAAACCCCTCTTAAATCCTCACTCATGAAATGGAAAAGATGCTGCTGGAGATGGTTTGGAGAGCTGTACCCCACTCCTTTTTGTCCACTGCCTCCTGCCCCCAGCTTTGGTGCTATGTCTTTCCTTGGAACTCTCATGAATTGAATCAGAGTTTGCTTTTCTGCCTGAGGCAGGCTGTCCAACAGTGATCACTTCAGCTTCTTGCTGGAAAACAACATCTACAAAAAACAAACAACAACAAAACCAACTACCATTCACTGAGCCCTGTGCCAGACACCATGCCACAGACTTCACATAGTCAACACCAGTTTTTAGAACAGCCCTCAGAGGTGAACTAGACTTTATCATCTCATCATGAAGATGAGAAAACTGAGGCTCCAGAAGGGTGAAGCCATCTGCCCATAACCAGTAAGTACCAGAGGTGAGATGGAAAGGTGATGGAGGTGAGATGGAAACCCAGTATCCCTGCTTGTCTCGTGTCCCTGACCTGCTTTCCCAGGGACCCATAATCCAGCAACTGGAACGATGTTGGAACTCTATGATATGATCTTTGAATCAAGTATTTTAGTTACATTCACCTGACCCAGCCTGGTTATGACAGATAAGGTACCATTTATTAGACACGCATTGGCTGTTCATTTGTCCTGCATCAGGCTCTATGCTGGACACTCAGGACACAGAGGTAGATTGAGCACAGCTTTACCTCTCAAGGAGGTAAAGTGTAATGATGGAGAAGCAAATGATAAACCAGCAACTAGCACAACAGGTGAGACACTGGGTGGAGGGATGGAGGAGAGAGGAGGGGCTGTGGGTGGGCGTGACTACGAGTGGGCATGGCCATGGTGGGTGGGGCTCTGAAATCCATCCCGCTGCCTCCAGGTTAGCTACCCATGATCTCCTCCATAGATTGAGGTTCCAGGCAAGAGTCCCCTTGAATAGTTCCTTTGCTGAGTTTGAAAACTTCCACTCTACAGGATGAACGAAGCAGGAAGAACCAAGTACTGATGCCATCACCATCTGAAAAACAGGCTTTTTCAAAAAATCACATTCTCCCAGAAGTACAGAGACCAACTCCTAAATACATTCCTGGAGAGTTTTTTTCATCCCAGAGGACAATTAACCTTTGCAATTAGCTTCATCAACAGGAACTTAACATCAAATATTTGGTTGCTTAGCAACAAGGAAGCAGCCACTAGCAGGATTGCAGTATCTTTGTTACTCAAGTCTCCTGGGGCTACAGACTGAGGAAACGCTGGGCTGGATTTCCAGACTCTGCAAGCTCTTTGCCCAAAAGTCCAGGCCACCCAAGGCCCCGCTGTCAGTGACCTCTGGGGCCAGTGAGCCCTACGAGTGAGATCCCAGTCTTTCAGCAGTGACTGAGGAAGGGGAAGGTTCCAGCCTCCAGTGTCCCCCATATGCCTCAGAAGAGCCTCCAAGAATGATGCCCAGGCAGGAGATGTTGGTCTTCCTCACCCTTTAGAGTTGTATAGCCTGGGAAAGCTGGGGCCTGCTGTATACCTATGGCCAGCTCACTTTTCTTGCCTTCTTCTGATTTTCACCGGGCCCTTCTTATCCTCATTTTATGCAGGAAGACCAAGGCTCTGATTAAACCACTTGCGCAGGTGTGCCCAGTAGTAAGTGCTGGAGCAGGATTTGGTCCCCAGTGTCATGTTCTTTCCACGTCCCTACAGTGGCCTATCGGGTTGTGCTCCTTTTCTGTGCCTGAGCATCAATATTGGACCAGATGTGCCTCTCTGGTCCATCCCAGCTTGGTGTGTCTACGTCTTCCTTCCCAAACTCATGCCAACTTAAAAGTCAGTGTAGGCTTCTGAGGCATTTGCTTAAACCTCTCTGTTTTCTCACTTCAGTTACCATGAATCCCAGAAAGAAAAATCCTAATTCTTTCTAAGTCTGAAACTCCAACCCCCAAATCGATAAGCTTGTGTGGTGAAAAGAGCAAGACCTTTCCAATCAGCAAACCTGGGTTCAGAGCCTGGCTCTAAAATTTACCAGGTTACATCACTTTGGGGACATAACCTCTCCATCTACCCTTTCTCTCATCTGTGAAGTGGAGGTAATAATAACTACCTCAAAAGGATGCCGTGAGGACCAAGTGAGAAGCCTGGCTTGCAGAAGGTGCTCAAGAAGCAAAAATACAAAACAACAGAACTAAAACCACCACCAGACTGCTTGGCACCTCAGTTCCCCCCAGTTCCTATGAGGAGTAATAAGACTTTTGTCTCTTCCTCGTCTCCCTCAGAAGGCTTTTCCGCTGCAAAGTGACCAGAGAAGTTTTAGATCAAGTGACCCCCAGAGGTTTCTCCGTGTGTTACTTAGAAACCCAAACACATACCCTGAAGAAAAATTCCTCCTTTTCCATTGAAATAAAAGGAATTCAAAGCAGACAGATCTGGTCTGAATTCTGACTCCTTCCCACACCAGCTCCGGGACCTGGGCAGTTACTTCCCCTCTCAGCCTCCGTGTCATCCTCATTTGTAACACAGGGAGGAGAATAATACTTTCCCAATTGGGCTCTAGTAAGAACTAAGTCCAAAAACTGATATGGAAGAGCCCATCCCAACATGCATCCCAATGGCAGCATTATTTACAATTGCCAACGTATGATAGCAACCTAGGTGTCCATCAACAGATGAATGGATAAGGAAGATGCAAAACATACACACACACACACACACACAATGGAATACTACTCAGCCATAAAAAGGAATGAAATTTGGACAGACTTGGAGGGCATTATGCTACATGAAATAAGTCAGACAGAGAAAGACAAATACTGTATGATATCACTTACATGGAATCTTAAAAATACAACAAACTAGCGAATATAACAAAAAAGAAGCAGACTCTCCGATATAGAGAACAAGCTAGCGGTTACCAGTGGGGAGAGGGAAGCAGGGAGGAACAAGATAGGGGTAGGGGAAAAAAAGGGTTATTATGGGATTATGTGAAATGATGTGTGTGAAACTTTTGAAAATTGTAAAGCACGATAGATTTTAAAGAATCTTCCATTCAATTAAAAAAAAAGAAAACCTTAAAAAAAAAAAGAAAGAAAGAAATAGCCCATCCCGACCCTGGCTCAAGGCTCACCTAAGTTACTCAGGAAATATTTGTTGTGTCCGAATCCATTTGGCAAACATTGCCCTTATTGGTTCCTGCTGCTTACCGTCCTTTGAAATTCTTATCGGTTTATTTTTACCAAACTAGTTATATCTACACTATTTCAGCACCAGCTTTAGGAAACAGCATACTTGCTTCTATTTTCAAACACACACACACAAAAAAACTGCAGCCCCATTTCCTCTGGAACTCTGAAAGTGCCGCATACGCCCTTTGGAACTTCCAGACTGCCCGCCATCCCCAGAGCTCTTGCATGATAAACTCTTCCATCGGCCCAGCCATCAGCATGCCCTGTTTGAAACACTTTGGTAGCCTCTCAGGATGTGCAAAGCTCTGCAAAACAAACCTCATCAAGTTAAACATAGAATTACCATATGACCCAGCAATTCCACTCCTAGATGTAAACCCAAGGGAACTGAAAACCCATGTGCACACAAAAATTTGTACATGAACGTTCATAACAGCATTATTCATAATATCCAAAAAGTAGACAAAAATGCCCATCAACTGATGAATGGATAAGCAAAATGTGGTATATCTAAATTATTAGTTTCCTATTACTTCTGTAGCAAATGGCCAGAAACTTGGTGGCTTAAAACAACATGAATTTATTCTCTCGAGGCCAGGAGTCCTTAATTGGTTTCACTGGCTAGAGCCAAAGTTTTGGCAGGGCTGGTTCCTTTTGGAGACTCTGAAAGGAGAATCTATTTCCTTGCCTTTTTCAGCTTCTAGTGGCCACCTGTATACCTTGGCTGGGGGGATCTCTGAAGTGTAACACTCCAATCTCTGCTTTTATCATCACCTTCCCTAGATAATCCAGGATAATCTTCCCATCTCAAGACCCTTACTCAGTCACATCTGCAAAGTCCCTTTTGTCATAGAAGGTAACATTCTAGAGATTAGGGTGTGGATATCTTTGGGAGTCATTATCCAATCTATCATACAATAGAATTTTATCCAACTCTTGAAAGGAATGATATACTGATACATGCCACAACTTGGAAGAAATCTGAGACATCATGCTAAGTGAAAGAAGTGATACAAAAGGCCACATAATGTATGATTCCGTATTTATGAAATGTCCAGCATAAGCAAATCCGTAGAGACAGAAAGTAGATTAGTGATTGCCAGGGGCTGGAGGGAGGGGCCAATTGGAACTGACTGCTAATGGGTATGTGATTCCTTTTGGGGGTGATCAAAATATTGTGGAATTAGACAGTGGCTGGTTATGTTGGTACAACCTTATGAATATACTAAAAACCACTGGGTTTGTACACTCTAAAGGGACGTATTTATGATATGTGAATTGTATCTCAATAGAAAATAAAAGAAGCCTCATCATGCATCAACATTACCTATAAATGATAAAAGTAAATTTAAACCAAACTGTGGTCCAGATCAACTTGATTTAAATAAAGTGCTTTCCATCAAATTGTTCAACCAAATTATATCCCCCCAAGGAGGCAGTGTAGTGTGGTGGTTGAGGGTGGACTCAGGAATCAGACGGCCTAAGTTCAAGTCCTGGCTCTGCCCCTTACTAACTGTGTTGCTGTGTTACCTTTTCTGAGTCTCAGTTTTCTCACCTGCAAAGTGGGGATAATAAAAGTACCTGCCCCTCAGAGTTGTGAAGATTCAGTGAAATAATCCACGTGACGCTCAGCATGTAGTTAGTGCTCAATACGCACCAGCTATTGCTTTCGTTACCCTCATCCCCTCTGCTCTGCCCATCAGTGGAAAGAGAAGGAATGTGATTCCATCAATCCTAGGGGGACCCAATCATCCTCCTTAAGCCTCAGATTGCGGGGAGTTAGAAAAAAGGCATCAGGAAGCTTCCAAGGGTAAAAAATGTATCTGGTTTTGTGAAGCTTAGTTTTTATACATGCATTTATCCATTTCCTTACTCATTCCTTCCATCTTTCTTTCACTTAACAAATATTAATTGAGAAAATACCATATGCATGTCTGGTACTGTAGTACTGCAGGAGATGTGCTCCCACGGAACTCATGATCACTGGGCAAGACAGATAACGATAAAAATAAGTTCAGGAAGATGTACCGGGCCCTGTGCTGGAAATTTACATAGACCCCCCCCCCCGGGGTTGTCAAGTGAATGGGGTGAGTGGATGAGAGAGGACA
>NW_006799037.1:1665600-1721714 GCF_000442215.2 Lipotes vexillifer | reverse complement strand
TTAGTTCTAAGGTGGCGAGGAGGGACAAGGAGAGACTTAGTGGAGGAAGTCTAGATGCGCCGCTAGGTGTTCTGGTGTGTGTGTGCACGTGTGTGTGTGGGTGGGTGGGTGGGCACTGGTTGACAGATAGGCTAGAAGGATAGAAGAGAGGGAGGAAAAAGTTCATAGAAGCAAAGACTGCATTCTAAGCAAGAGCAAAGGCCCAGAGATATGGTGCAGCCTGGATTTTTCAGGAAATATTATTAGTTCCTGCAGGTCATGGCTCAGCTAGACGTAAGCTGTACTAAGACAAAGGCAACCAAGTGCTTTCAACAGGGAGTCAGAGGCTGAGCTGATTAGATTTGCCTTTTAAGATGATCCCTCTGGCTGTGGTTGGCAGAGAAAAACAACTGTGGTGAAAGAACAGACTGGAAGCAGTGGTTAGGAGACTGTGGCGTGGACCAGGCCTTGGGTGATGGGGACACAAACCCAGCGGGGGGAGAATCTACTCCTGTCTCCACTGAACCCCCAGTTGACACGCTGAACACCAGAACACATCTGTGTACACACACAGGCCAACACATACCCCCTCGGAGGCTTGGGCACCCACTGGAGGGCGGGATCATTGGTTTTATATGTCAGCTGGGCTAGACTCCATCACCCAGTGACTTAATCAAACACTGATCTGGGTGTTGCTGTGAGGGCATTTTGTTGATGAGGTTATAACACCTACAATCAGGTGACTATAAGTAAAGGAGATGGCCCTCCCCAATGCGGGTGAACCTCATTCAATCAGCTGCAGGCCTTACGAGCCAAAACAGGTTTCCTGGAGAAGTTTGGCTCTGTTTCTCTGGAGAAAAATGACTGATACGAAGGCTATAACCCACTCCTTTTCAGCAAGGCCTCCCACGGGCTCTAGAAACCAGTCATTCTCAGGGGTCCTGCTCTGAAGTTGGCTGTGGCTTGTGATAGTCCCAGGTGAGAAAAGATTGTCACTTAAAAAGCCCCCTGGTTGAGAGAAGAATGCATGAGACACAGGCCTCTTTCTTCTCTCGGCCTCTTCCCCTCGGTGCTCCCCTCGGTGCAGCCCACCCATTGGACCAGCTCAGGTCAGGAGGGGTCCCACTCAGCATCTCAGCCTGGCATCAAGTCCTTCTGACCTTCTACCACCTCTTCTCTACCCGGTATCTCCCTGTCCCTTGCATCCTGGTTCCAAGGATGGAGTCTCTTTCTTGACCCCCTGGCTGGAGTTGCTGTTCTCAGTCCCCTGTCCAGTGCCTCAGAGATACTGTAACTAGAGTCCAGCATTACTCCCCTCAGCCTCCCCTGGTGGCCAGGGTCTGTGCCTGGGGTCCTGCTACCTCCACGCAGGTGCCCTTACCCATAGGCCCCCCTCCACCCATTGTCCACTGCCACCCCATCACCAATCACTTGGCCATCTGTGAGTGCCTCTGGGCTTGGCCCTTGGCCGCCTTTGGCCTGGGCTGCCCTTCCCCGATGGAGTCCTGGGCTGGGGCCCTGAAGGAGTGGCTGCTGCCAGCCCCAGTTAAGGTGGGAACAGGCGGCGCAGAGGCAGTCTCTTGGTTGCCCAGGGGGGCCTCTGCACATCTGGCTGGGGGTCAGGAAGCCCAGGAAGTCTCAACTGGGGAGTAGCATCCTCCCCTCGTGGCCCCTGCTGTGGGGTGTGGCATTGCTCTCCAGCCCCTTCCCCTTCTCTGCAGGCTCTGAAGCAGCCTGCATGTCAGGACACCTGGGATGGGGTGCAGATCAGGAGGCAGGCACTGCGGCAGCTGCAGGGGGTGCTGGAGGGGCCACCGCTGTAGCCACCCGCTTCCCTGTCCCCTCCACAGTACGGCATTTCAGGGCCAAAGGAAGCCTCCACTCCAGGTGCTTTGGGCTGAATGTAGAGACATGGACAGAATCAGGCCATCAGCACGTCCTTGGTCAATAATTAAAATGAACAAGACTCCAAAGCTGTTTTTTCAATGCCTAGTCCCTCAGCCCCACATCCCGAGGTTCTGATTAATTGATCTGAGGCAGAGCCTGGGCATAAGTATTTCTTTTAATTCTTTGGGTGCTTATAATGTGTAGCCAGGGCTGAGAACCTCTGCTCTGGTGCTTTGCTATTCGAGGTGTGATCCGTGGGCCAGCAACAGTGACATCCCTGGGAGCCTGGTGGAAATGCAGACTCTCAGGCCCCACCCCAGACCTATTGACTCTGAATCCGCTCTTTAAGATTCCCCAGGGAATTCAGAGGCACATTAATATTTGGGAAGCACCGTGGGAAATAAAAATCACCCTTCACCCGAGGAGAGCTGCTTTAAGCCCACTTCTGGCTCCTGTTCAGTGACCACAGCTCTGACCTACTGAGCAGTACCCCAAGCTGGGGGTCCGAATGGCCGAATGTTAAGCGCCCTGGACCCGGACCCGAGGCCCACCTACCACCCTCAGCCAGGCCTTAGGTCCACTAAGGCTCACAAATAATTATTCTTCAGAACAGAAGCGCTCACAGCACCCAGATGCAAGTGTTTCTAATGCTATTTCCATATACAGCTTCTCTGTCAGGTTGGCCTTGACTAATATCAACTACCCTTAACTGGGCACTTACTAACTGACCAGTACTTAACAGACACAAATAGTTTAGTCATCCTATGACCCCTAATAAGATAAGTTTTATTAGCCCCATTTTTCAAATGCAGACACTGAAGCTCAGAGAGGTTGAAGCTGAGAGCCCAAGGTCCCACAGCTAGTGGGGGGCAGAACTGTGATGGGAACCCCAGATGTCTGATTCCAAAACACGGAACCCATTCACGTGGTGTCCATATTATGCCTTGCTTCATAAATAAAAACAGTGAGGGGGCCAGGACATGGAAGCAACCTAAATGTCCATTGACAGAGGAATGGATAAAGAAGATGTGGTGCATATGTACAATGGAATATTACTCAGCCATAAAAAAGAATGAAATAATGCCATTTGCAGCAACATGGATGGACCTAGAGATTGTCATATTGAGTGAAGTAAGTCAGACAAAGATTATATGATATCACTTATATGTAGGATCTAAAAAAATCGTACAGATGAACTTATTTACAAAGCAGAAACAGAGTCACATATTTAGAAAACAAATTTATGGTTACCAAGGGGTATGGGGGGAGGGATGAACTGGGAGGTTGGGATTGACATATACACACAATTGTATATAAAATAGATAACTAATAAGAACCTACTGTATAGCACAGGGAACTCTATTCATTACTCTGTAATGACCTATATGGGAAAAGAATCTAAAAAAGAGTGGATATGTGTATATGTATAACTGATTCACGTTACTGTACAGCAGACAGTAACACAACATTGTAAATCAACTATATTCCAATAAAAAAAAAAAAAAAAGCGAGGGGACTTCAAAAACCAGACTCAGAAAATCCAATGTTCTCAGGAAAGAAAATGTAAATACATTGCCATTCCCTGAGACCAGTTAATGGGGAATGGAGGGTGAGGGGGACAGATTTTACATAAGCGAAACTACCTTTGGGAACATGAGCTCAATGCATTAATGTAATAATTATTCCTCCTGCCTGGGCTCTAACTATATTTTTATTAGGATGTTTTACATATTCTTTAGCTTCTTTAAAAGGCTAAACTGACTCTGAGTCCCCAGATGTGCCAAAAATCTAAGCAGTACATTTATGGGAAATGAAACCCCCCCATGAAATATCTCCCAGAGGCCTGAATTAGTGGTTTGTATTGTAAGGAGGTGAAAATCCACATCTCTCCCAGGAATGCAACTGACAGGAAGTTCAAACCAAACTAAATGTATGTAGGGACTCTCAGGCTCGACGGCTTATCCTATGGCCTGAATGGGTATAATCACGCGCTGTTCTAAGATCTGTGCCAGGAGCCTTCAAGGCTGGAGTGAAAGTTGCCTGGGGTCCAGGCTCTGCAGAGTATGGCGTCTCCATCTGTGGCCAGGGTCAGAGGTCAGAGGTCTCCTGTTTGTGGTTCCTTGTTAGGATGTCCGTAATTTATTTTCAAATACTTCAGCATAGAGAGGAATTCAATTTTCAGAGCTGTTTCCCTAATCAGGAACCCCCAGACCAGGGGACAGCCGCTAACACGCACACCCAAGAGGAAGCCCATGTGTCAGACGCTACTGTGGTAAGCACTTCTGTTATTTGTATTTCCAGCGACAGCTGAGACTGAAAATTAGCATACTGCACGCCAGAAACGGGTTTTATTGCTGAAAATCGTAGCCTGTTGACCAGCAAGATGAATATCAGAAATGGGCTTGCATTGGAGGAATGAAAGTCGTTCAGATGCGTGGCCTGGCGGAAAAGGCTTTGGAGCCAATTCTCCCCTGTGCATGAACAGGACAGGAGAATCCAGGGAGGCCTGCACTCTTTACCCCGGAAGCCTGGTGCTGGGTCTGGCGCTGGTGTAGGGGGCTTTCTGGTTGTCTGATGTTGACAAGGAGCACAGAATCCCACGTCTGGAATTCTGTTGTGTCTGCATCATCCTTTCATGCAAGGTGAGGTCAGATGTAAAAGGATGGAGAGCTGGGACCCAGCTCACAGACTAGGCTGTGGAGACTGTTTTATTGCCTGCTTTGAGAGTGAGTAAATGTCTCATCTGTGGTGGAATTGGGCCTGAACCTCACTTTCATACAACGTGGGAGTGAGATCGTGGGGTCATAGCTAGCTCTCACCTCCTTAGACCTCTATGGCAGCTTCTTAAGATTGCAGGTGATCCTAAGGACTTCCCTGGTGGTGCAGTGGTTAAGAATCCACCTGCCAATGCAGGGGACGTAGGTTCGAGCCCTGGTCCGGGAAGATCCCACATGCCGCGGAGCAACTAAGCCCATGCGCCTCAACGAGAGAGCCCGCGTGCCACAAACTACAGAGCCCACGTGCCCTGGAGCCTGGGCGCCACAACTAGAGAAGAGAAAAAACCTGCACGCCATAGCTAGAGAGAAGCCCGTGCGCCGCAGCAAAGAGCCCGCGCACCGCAACAAAAGATACCACGTGCCACAACTAAGACCCAACGTAGGCAAAAATAAAATTAAAAAAAAAAAAAAAGATTGCAGGTGACCCACTCCCCACTTTGTGAGTTTCTCTACAGGAGGAAAAGCCTCAGGGAATCTTTGCCCTTCATCAAATTCATTATCCTTGCATCTAATTTGTTTTTAATTTTTTTTCCTTCCAAGTCAGAGCTGGATCAGCCACAGAAAGGATTTCAGAACTGCTCCTGGTGAGGGGTAATCTGAAGAGAAGTGATTATGTCCTCACTAGCAAAACAATTTCTTACCGACCAAATTCTTATTGCCAGCTAAATAAGTAGGTGTTTATTCTACCCACTCAGGGTCCTAAATGACCTCTCAGAGCCACCTGTGAGACTCAACCGACATTAAAGACAGATTCTGGACACAGAGTCTGGTCCGCAGAGAGCACAGGGGAGGCGGGTGCAGCCTCTCAGACACAAAGGTCGACCTCCGCTTGTCCAGTGATTTCCCACCTCGTGGTGTCCTGCCCCTAGAACAGCAGGGGTGTCAATGCTGCAGGGACCTCAGAATCATCCCACCCAACCCTCTCTTCATCAGATGGGGAGGCTGGCCCAGAGAGGTTTTGTGACTAACCCACAGTCACACGCAGAGCTGGACGGAGGGCTCTGGCCGCTCCCCAATTTCTCCTTCGATTCAATTTAACAAACAATTTTCCCCTGAGCTCAGGGAGCTCACAGGACATAGATAGAAATAAGTCTGATAAAAGGAGGACAGCGGAACACACAGTGTCGCGAGTCGAGCAGGAAGCTGGGCTGTCTTTAGCCTTGAAAATAGCCTGCAAGCTCCATGAGGGAGGCAGCCTTTGAGCTGGGCCTTGAGAGATGAGGAGAGTTTCGAGAGGAGGGAAAGGGATAGAGGGAGGGCCCTGAGGACAGCATCCAGGGACCTCTGGGGTGTGGAGAGCAGGCTCCAGGCGAGTGTCCAGAGGCCCCACGGGGGCTCCAGATGGGGTCTTGCATGGAGGCAAGCACTCCAATTCCATCTCTGGGTCTGGATGCATCCCTGAGCGGGGCTGTGTGCCCAGCTCACTTCCTTTCCTGGGAGTCCTTCTTTCCTGCCTGCGTCATCTCCTCTCCGTGGCTCCCTGAGAATCCCAGTCTCTGGAGCACCAGCTGGTTCTCCTTGGAAAAGCCAATCTTTCAAGCTCCCCTCCTCCCCTCGCCCCAGGAGCAAAGTAAACAACCTCCCCGAACACCTGCACAGAGACCTCCAGCCCGCAAAGCTCTTTCCCCTCACACCATCATCATCCACGCTTCCCCCACTGCAGAGGTGGAAAAATGAGGGTCCCAGGAACTCACCCTGCGTCCTCTTGCTGATACAGGGTGGGACATGTTCCCCAGACCCCTTCCTGGTGCGGCAGCTCTAAGCACAGACCCTGGAGGTGATCCCCAGCTCTGAATCCCACTCCAACAGTCACCAGCTCTGTGACTTAGGCAAATTACTCTACCTCTCTCCGCCTCAATTTCCTCATCTGGAAAATGCTAATAATAGTAATAATGGTGTTTATCTCATAGCGTTGACAAGAGTATTAAACGCATTAATAAGTGCAAAGAACAAAATAATGCCTGACGCATAGTAAGTGCAATGGAAGCATTAGCTATTACTAGCATTAACCCTGATCCAGGATTCCAGCAGATTCCTCCCATTAGGTTACTAGGTATCCCTGGGTGCCCTCAGGGAAGTTGTTCAACCTCTCTGTGCTCACAACAAGGCTGGCCCTCAGGACAACTGGTATTCTTCCTGGGTTTGTCTCATCTTTCTCCCATCCTTCGGCCCCTTTCTATTTCCCCCTCTACCCTCAACAATTCCTCCTCATAAGTCCCCTTCCCCACACCCACACTCAGTCAGACAGGCTCTTCCCTGAGTCTCTGAGAAAATGATTCCGCCTTCGTTGGCTCAAAAGCTGTCCTTTACAATAGTAGTTTTTGAATGTTCAGTACAAAAAGAGTTAGGTGTCTCCTTTAAGAGCCCAGTTTTGAATTAAAAAGAAAGCTCTCCAGTGAGAAGCAGCTTTGAATCTGCTTCCTCTCGGAGGCAAGGGGATTACGAGCAGAGAAGCATATCGCATATTTACTTGCAAAACCATCCCCAAGGCCAAAGTCTAGTCTGTACTATTGTAAAACCGTCCACAAGGCCAAAGTCTAGTCTGGACTGAGTGGCAGATTTGGGTCCTTATAGCTACTCCTTCCAAGTTCTGCAGAAGACATCAGGGTGCAATAAAGAGGATCTTTGTGGGAGCTGTTCTCCAGTGCTCAGGAATAGCAGAGGTGACCTGCCATACTGGTACTTGCTTTGGCCTCTTAGAACCATAGTCTTTGGATGCCCAAGAATTGCCTTAGGGAAATGGAGGAACCAAGAAGGGAGCAGTTCCTGGAGCTCCTAGAGGACCCTGGCACTGACGCTGCCCAGGTGCAGAGTGGGCTTTGCCTAACGGGGAAATAAAGTACAGCTTTGGATTTGCCTAGACCACTTCCACCTACGGGCTGGTGAAGTGGGCTGGTGAAGTGTTCTGTGATGCGCTGATGTTAAGGGAGCAGTCGAGCCTGGCACACAGTAGGGCCTCAGCAAATGTTTGATGACTGAATTTCCCAGAGCTCATGACCCACTCATTTCCAGTCTGAACATTCAGGGATTCTCAGGGCTGCTGGTGCAGTGTGATTGGTTGAGGGCCTAAGCCACTTAAGTGCCCTGCCCTCCAGCAGTGAAGGCAGGAGCATTCTTCAGAAAACTTTATCTTGAGCCTTTCAACTAGAGATAGTCAAAGCTTAAACAGCTCAGATCTCGCTGATGTCTATCTGTGAATTGAAGCTTTTCAGAATCCCAGTGGAGCATCCAAGTTACGGCATGGGGGGTGATATCTTCTTTTTTTTTTTTTTTTAACATCTTTATTGGAGTATAATTGCTTTACAATGGTGTGTTAGTTTCTGCTTTATAACAAAGTGAATCAGTTATACATATACATATGTTCCCACATCTCTTTCCTCTTACGTCTCCCTCCCACCCCACCCCCCATCCTACCCCTCTAGGTGGTCACAGAGCACGGAGCTGATCTCCCTGTACTATGCGGCTGCTTCCCACTAGCTATTTTATGTTTGGTAGTGTATATATGTCCATGTCACTCTCTCACTTTGTCACAGCTTACCCTTCCCCCTCCCCATATCCTCAAGTCCATTCTCTAGTAGGTCTGCATCTTTATTCCCGTCTTACCCCTAGGTTCTTCATGACCTTTTTTATTTTCCTCTTAGATTCCATATATATGTGTTAGCATACGGTATTTGTTTTTCTCTTTCTGACTTACTTCACTGTATGACAGACTCTAGGTCCATCCACCTCACTACAAATATCTCAATTTCATTTCTTTTTATGGCTGAGTAATATTCCATTGTATATATATGCCACATCTTCTTTATCCATTCATCTGATGATGGACACTTAGGTTGCTTCCATGTCCTGGCTATTGTAAACAGAGCTGCAAAATGCAAATCAAAACTACAATGAGATATCATCTCACACCAGTCAGAATGGCCATGATCAAAAAATCTACAAACAAGGCTTCCCTGGTGGAAAAAAAATGAGCAGAAGACCTAAATAGACATGTTTCCAAAGAAGACATACAGATGGCCAAGAGGCACTTGAAAAGATGCTCGACATCACTAATTATTAGAGAAATGCAGATCGAAACTACAATGAGGTATCACCTCACACGGGTCAGAATGGCCATCATCAAAAAATCTACAAACAATAAATGCTGGAGAGGGTGTGGAGAAAAGGGAACCCTCTTGCACTGTTGGTGGGAATGTAAATTGATACAGCCACTATGGAGAACAGTATGGAGGTTCCTTAAAAAACTACAAATAGAACTACCATACGACCCAGCAATCCCACTGCTGGGCATGTACCCTGAGAAAACCATAATTCAAAAAGACTCATGTACCATAATGTTCATTGCAGCTCTATTTACAATAGCCAGGAGGGCGATATCTTGCAAGGGCAGGTTTCTTGGGAGCGTTCGGGAAATTGCTAAACACAATAGGCAATGAACTGCCTCAAACAGCCAGCTCTTACCCCACACTGTCAGAAAGGATGTTATGGAGACTCAACTAACCCATACACATCACCTCGCAGCCACCTCCTTCCAAGCCACTCAGTTCAGTAGCTCCTAAAGGGGAAAAGGTTGTTTTAACATGGACCCCGCCCCCATCTTTTGCCTGGACCACTGTCACCAGCCTCTGGTCAAGGTTACCTGTCTCTGGTCCTTTATCCAATCATCTTCCAGACATCACTAGACATGTGCTTCTACACCACAAATCTGGTCACGTCAGTCTCTTTCTTAATGACCCCAACGGCTCCCCATTGTCTTCAAGGTAGAATGAAGATTGTTCGACTTGGTGTGCCAAGCTCTTCAAAATCTGGTTTCCATTCAGACCTGAAATGCAGCCAATACTCACCCCAAAAGCCATACCAACTGCTAAAATATTGAAATACTTCTGTTCCTCCAATGGCAGTACGCCATCCACTAGCCAACACCCTAGCCCAGATGCCTCCTGGCCAGAGCCCTGGTGGGAGAGACACTGCCTCTGACAGTATTTGACACTGGCTCCCCAGAAGGCATACGCTGGGCTGAAGCCCCTGACGTAGCCTAGCACTCCCTACAGACGCCCTTGCCTGAACATTTTTGGGAACTGCAGCATCTGCAGTATACCACACTGGTTGTTAAATGCAATATTTCAAATATTACTCCCACCTCAGTCAATTTTACCAGACTATGGTTCACCATTCCCTTGTTCATTTATCTGTTGGATGAATTAAAGAACATCCGAATGAATAAAGGAATGAATGACATGTAACCTAGCACCTGTTATCTTCTCAGGCTCATCATGAAAGAAGGAGGTTCATGGCAGCATATTGGTCAACAAATAAGCTACCATCCCCGGTGACCACCGAGTTCTCACTCAGGGCCAGAAATGGTCACTTGGGCAGGGTCTTTCATTGGTGGGTTATACCTTAGCCAAGTTCTCAGCCATCCAAGTTCAGAAAGTAGACCTCTTCAGTGCACCCAAAAGTCATCAGTCTTTCAGGGCAAACTCACACAATCCAGGCTCAAAAGACACTGGTGCCAAGTGAGAATGCCAACGGAACTATTTGTAAAGGTGAAGTCCCTTGTCCAGGTGTTTCAGTTGATGCTCTTTCAGTTGCAAGGGACAGAAATCCTAGTTCAAAATGACTTAAGCACAAAAGGAATTCACTGGCTCTCAAAGCTGAAAGTCCCAGGGGTAAGTTCAGCTTCAGGCACAGCTGGACTCAGAGCTCAAATGGTATCACTGGACCTCAAGTTTTTCCTTTTCTGGGTTTTGTCTTCTACCAAGTTGACTTCCACCTTAGGCTCCACATGGTGGCAAGATTGCTTCCTGCCCTTCAGGATCCCATCCTCAGCTTCAAGTCTAGCTGGCAAGAGCGAAAGATTCTCTTCTGGAAGCCCCAGTGAGCATTTCATTGTATCACTTGTTTTCTAATTAGGTCATATAGCCATCCCTGAACTAATCTCTGTGTCCAGGAGAGAAATGGTATGTACTGATTGCCTGAAGCCTAGATCACCTCGGGATCTAGGGATGTTTCATCCTTATACCAAGAGTTGGTGCCTCATCTAAAGTACAAGGGCTGAGAGTAGACAAAAGAGAGGGCAATAGGATATAGGTACCACAATGCTAGGCAGCAAATCCAACTGATGCCCACTGTGCCAGGACACTCCTTTATAGCATTGAGGACACCAAAACATTCTTCAGAGGCTTGCTTGGTGTGTCCAAGTAAGGGAAGGGAATATTAGGAAGCGGGGAGGATTATTTCTGCTAAGATCTAGGAATTGTCCTCACCTCAAAGGAGAAGACCTGTCTCTAGGGCAGACCTGGGGACAGACTAACAACCCTCCTCTTTGAAGCCTGCTTTTCTGTGCTGGACCCCATCCCTTCTTCTTCTTTTTTAAAAAATTATAATTATTTCTTTATTTATTTTTGGCTGCGTTGGATCTTTGTTGCTGCGCGCTGGCTCTCTCTAGTTGCTTCAAGCGGGGGCTACTCTTCGTTGTGGTGCGCGGGATCCCCACAGTGGTGGCCTCTCCTGCTGTGGAGCATGGGCTCTAGGCGCGCAGGCCTCAGCAGCTGTGGCACACGGGCTTAGTTGCTCCGCGGCATGTGGGATACTCCTGGACCAGGGCTCGAACCCGTGTCCCCTGCATTGGCAGGCAGGCTCTCAACCACTGCGCCATCAGGGAAGCCCTGAACCCCATCCCTTTGCTGGCACGTTCTGTCTTTGTTCAGAGGGGTTAACGTCACCTATTCTGTGTCACAGCTATAGGTGAGTCATTCTACCCAGCCACGCCCAGCCTATGCAGGTTGTCTTGACTTTGATTCATCCACATCAATTTATAAATAAAGTTCATCTCCACGGTCCCTTCTACTTTTCTTAGTGCCAACCTGCCTCAACTCTTTTGAGCAGCCTAATGAAATAGGGCAGGGCAGAGACTTCCACGCTTATGTTTATAGATGGTGTCATGAAAGAAAAAAGAGGGAAAACTATCTGCCCAGGTTCATATCGCTAGATGGAGGCAAACTCCAAGAGCCCGTGATGAATCCCTAGCTTAGTGCTTTTTACATACATGAAGCTGCCTATTGAGGTCTGTATGTGGGTAACAGACCAGTGTCTCTCCAACTTACCACTGAAATGTATCAGAAGACTACCCTTTATGGTGGAAATAAAGAGCCCTTTTTCTTAGCTACTCCCAGGCAATTTCCTGCTACTTTCTCCTATCCTTGGCCCCTGAGCCATCCTCACAGGCACTGCCCTTGTTATTAACAGACTGGAGGGACGATTCCTCTTGGCTCTGGGGTGAGGGGGAACCGGCAAGCAGTTTGTCCCTGAAAACTGACATGGGTCCTATCTGATGCAATTGGTGCTCAGATAAGACAAGATGAAGGGCAAGCAACGTTTCAAATGACAGGTATCATTTGTTAACGTGTGCTAGATCAATGGCTTCCAAAATTAAAATGCTCTGTATCTGTCACACGTCCCCACCAGGCCCTCTGGCAGGGCAGAAGTGCCAGCTACAGATTGGTGTGAAGGTTGCGGCAGGGGAGAAGGGGAGACTGCCGGGCTTAGGGGGATGGCATTTCCCACCAGAGCCACAAGCAAGTCTCCCCCCACCTCAGAGGCTCTAGAGACTCCCCAAATAAGTCAGACTGTGCAGAGCGGAAAGTTCAGACACTGACATTCTGTAGCCGGAGAGGGATGGGGCACATTCTCTGAGTTTCCTAGAAAATCCTGGGCACACACAGAGACCAGAAACACCCAGGTTTCCCTCCTTCACATGGAGGAAAGCAGCCCCATGATGGGGAAAGCCTTTTCCTGTTTTCTGGCATCCTTTGGGATCCATAGGCATAGCAGATGCCTGGATACCCTATCCCGTATCCCTCCAGCCCACATAAGTTCAGCTGTAGTTGTGAAGATGGTTCTCTGCGCCCCCTCCTCCAAGTGTCCAGGCTGCCTTCTCTGCCTACTAGTTTCTCTGAGTGGCCAGGAGCAACTGTGAAGTGCAAGGAAGTTAATGCCCAGGGCTGGGGGATGGCGGTGGGTGGGTAAGCGCCCTGGCCTCCCCTGGCACAATTCTGAGGCAAGGGCCACGTGGGTTTCAGAAGGTCTCTGGGGACTGAGCCTGGCTGCCCACGATGGTGACTTGTTCGTTAGCATCCACTTCAATGGCTCTTCGCCTTCCAGAGCTAACTTGCTTCACTTCCTGGGACCACCTTCCAAAATAAATACCCATGTCCTTGTCTTCCAGGAATGCCCCTCACTGCGTTTACTCTGTGCCATCCTCCCTTCCTTTGAGCCTCCCATAGGATCACAGGGCTTTGCGAGCAGAGGACAGAAAAAGGTCCACACTTGGCTCTTGGTTCCACCCTGACTGACCACAAATCCTAGAGCATTGCTGCCCCCCTCCTCCTGCCCTCACTCTCGCCTTGGCCCTGAGTTTATCAGTTGGCAGTCCAGCCATAAACTGGGAGGTTTTCTCTTGATCATCCCAGACCTGGTAGAGCCCCAGCATGTGCACAGGCATGAGCAAGTGATGTGGTAGAAAGAACAAGGAGGGTGCTTGGCTTCCAGCTGCGGCATTAGCTCTGTGGCCTTGGGGAAGACACATAACCTCTCTGAACCTCAGTTTCCCATCTCTATAATTAGGAAAGTATCTCAACCCAGCTCATGAAGTTGTGACTATAATCAAAAGGGGAAATATATGTGAAACTCTTCATGAACTATAACTTTTTCCAAGGCTGATATTCAGCTATTACCCAGCAGAATAGCTCTGTTATTTATGGCTGTTGTTTGTTCGGATTGGTTGGAGCCTGCGCTCTCCCTATTAAATATTTCAAACGTCACGTCTAATGCTACAGTTGCATGTGCATCTCATATCCCGTGCTCGGCAGCAGCTGGCCAAGCTCCCTGAATGGTAGAGTCACAGCTCATCTCTAAGGAGAGTGCTGGGGAGAGCCACACTCCTCTGAGCCCTCCCCTAATCTGACTGAGCCAAGAAAGAATGCAGTGAACACAAGACCTACAAGGCATCCCCCAGACGGATCGATCCCATTTCAAAGGCGCAAACACAGAGCACGTTGTGCAAATACGCCACAAGTCGGCTTTGAGGCCCAGCTCGTTGCCAAGGAGCCCAGTGTTTCATCCAGCTTAATTAAGCGTGTTTAAAAGGCTACACGTGCTCCTCCATCCATCCACAAAAAGGCCCTCCGTGGAACTCAGTTAATTAATCAGAGGCCGCGTGAGTTGGTGTACTCTCACTGGTGGAGAGAGGCTGACCTGGGCTCAGGTCTATGTGAATAATCTTGGGAGGCTGGGGAGGGCCACCTGGAACAGGGCAGCGGGTGCCCAGGATTGGGCATCGGAGGGATATACTAACCCTACCAAGTGTGGCTGCTGAATCCTCTGAATATTCCAAAATGAGGTAGGAAGATGAGCAAAGGCCTTAATTAACACCTGTTTGCATATTCATTGTCAACCGTGAATTGTTTAAACTCACCCATCACAGAAAACTCATAGTGACTGTCAGGAAATGATAAGAATCCTTAGGCCTGAATTCTGCTTTGGAGCAGAGAAGACTGAAAATCTGCCCTGTGTGACACTGATAATCAAAGGTAGACTCACCCTAATTAAACCTAGCAATGTTTATACTTAAATACCCCCCCCCCGCCCCACCCCCAGCCCCCTGGCAATTATCAGCTCAGCTCTGAATGGTGACTCCATTAACCATCCTTCCTGCCACAGTCCTTGCTGTGGCTTCGAGGTTGGCACCCTGGACCCTGGATTAACCCACTCGTCAAGGGGCAAGCTTCGACTTAGTGGTGCTTTGCTGTGCAAGGAAGGAAGGTGGAACCAAAAGCAGTGGCTTCAGGAGAAAATCGGAGGAGAGGGAGGTGACATTTACTGAGCACTTCCTGTCGGCAACCCCTTAGTGATGCCTATAAATTCTAGAAAGTTCTGCAGGCACAGTCTATTACAAGAATGGACACTTCATACAGAATCTGTCTCAGGCGGACACTGAGTGTCCCTTCTCTCCCTCTTCTCTTTCCCACCGTCCCCTCGGTCTTTTGACCCCGCTGCTGGGTCCCCAGGGTCCTGGCTTAGTTCTACTTTATTTTCTATGTGGGGAGCGGGGGAAGAGGCAGCTATTCCTCTTAAGCATAACTTTGCTATGTTACTGCATGACAATATTTCCACATTGCAGAGTTGTCGCCCCTTGTCTCCACAGTAACAAAGGCCTTACCGTGGTAGGTGAGGTGAGCAGGAGAGCGTAAGACAACCTATATCATGGCTAGTACCCTAGGCCCCTCACCCACAGGCTCTCAGCTCTCTCACGACCACCACATTATGGTCCAACACCATCCACACCTGAGGAAACCAGAACTCAGAAATGTTGAGTGAACCCCTAACACAGGGAGTGAGTGTCAGAGCCAAGAACAGAGACTGGTCTCTCACAAAGCCCCTGCCCTTTCCCCTGAGCCGCTGCCCCTGTCCCAGCTTGGCCAGGGTCTGGAATCCATTATTCTGTGTCTCATGGGGCACAATGAACTCTGGTTGACTTCTGACATTCCCAGTGGAAGGAAGAATTCGGTCAACAAGTAGGGAGAGAGTAGTGCTGGGGAAGCTCAGACATGAGCGGTGCTTGGAGCTAAACAAGGTTACCTGAGGTCAGAAGCTGGAGCAGGGTGTCAGCAAGCATTCTGGCGTCCTGGGGACAAGGCCCAGCTTCCGGGGCAGCTGGACAGGGATGAGACTTGGCTGGAGTTCAGCGAGGGCTCTGCAGTTGGTTGAATCACCTTGGTGGGCCCTAAATGCAATGGCCAGTGTCCTTAGAAGAGAAGAGAAGGGGAGATGAGATACACAGAGGGGAAGGTGGTGTGATGACAGAGCCAGAGGTTGACACAACGTTGTCTACAAGCCATGGAATGCCAAGGACTGCCCGCAGCTTCCAGAAGCTAGGAGAGGCTCCCTCAGAGCCTCCAGAAGGAACCAACCCTGCCCACATCTTGATTTTGGACTTCTGGCCTCCAGAACTGTGAGAGAAATAAATTTCTATTATTTTAAGCCAGCCAGAAAGTGGTAATTTGTTACAAAAGTTCTAGCAAACTAACACAGGCTCGATTCCCAGTAAGACTTAGGGACAGACCAGGAAACGCCAGCAATTCAGAGGCAATGGGCCAAGGCTGGTCCTAGGTCATGATAAGGAGCCAGAATCTCTCCCCAGGAACTGCAAACTGACGACAGAAGCTCAGAAAACTCCTCCCTTGACGTGACGTTGTGGCTGAGGCTTCGAATGCCCTCCTGGTCCCAGTCAGAGTAGATTCAGGGTCTTGATGGTGAAGAGGTCTGGGGCTGCTGCTGAGTAGGGCTGGGGGCAGACAGGAGCAGGCCCAGGCCTGAGGTCAAGCAATCCCAAAGATTCCTGTAGTGGGGTGTGTAGTCTGACAAGTGCGTACAAGGGAGGGGGATGAACTCATCTGAGACCATCTTAATGGACTGGCTGTACATTTGAAAGGATGGCTGCAAAGTCCAGCTAGCTATCACCTCACTGTGTCCATACTGGGCTCAGCTTCTAGACACAGAGCTCCAGGGTTCCCTTCATTTTCCCCTGCCCACACTGCTCCCACTAAGCACCCACAGGCAGGGAGGGAGAGCCCGGCTCTGGCCCATAGGAGAGCCCTGGCTCAGGGGCCTACGTCAGGGACAGGACTGAACCTAGATTCCATTTGGAAGCCGCATGTCAAATAGGTGACATGTGGGGCTTCCACCGAGAGCTCCTGTTTCCTGGTCTCTGCCCACACACGGCTCAGAAACTGCTGTTGGAATTACATCAACATGCAGGTGTGACTTTGACCCATCAGAACAGCTAATTCTTTTCCCTTCTAAATTATATTATCCAAAGCTGGTCAGAGTAGGAGAAAACAGACCCTCACACAGTAGTGCTAGAGGGAGTGTGGGATGGTACCTCTTTTCTGTGGGGCAACTCGACAGAATGTATCAGAAGCCTTGTAATTGTTCGTATTTCTTGAGCTAGACTTTCACTTCTAACAACTGAGTCTAAGGATACAATTAAGGGTTTGCACAGGCCCTACACTCTTAATTTAGTTAAAAGGATATTAAAGACTTTTTATTTCAGGGGAAGAATAAAGTAAAATAAAACAAAGTAAGGTAAAACAAAATAAGATAAAACTATCTTCTAGAGGTATGGTAAATTCATCTCAAAAGTAGCTGGCTATTTGATTTAGAAAATTCCTGGCCTTTTGGCTATGAAAGGAAAGTCCTTGGGCTAGCCTATATGTGAGAGAGAGAAAAAAAGAAACGAAATTGCCTAGCATAGCACAAGTAATCGAAGCTCTATGGTGGTCCCTTGGCAACTCAAGAGGAAGGAGTTCTGGGGAACATGGGACAATAAGAAAAGAGGAAACGGGAGAAGAATTTGGGGAGAGAGAGCAGGGCCAAGCAATCTGGTAGGAGGACCCTGAACGAAACAGCGGGAGACAGTAAAAAGTCCTCGAGGAAAGAATAATGGCGACTAATTTTCCTTTTTCCATGTTGAAATCCCATTTTACCCAAATCCTTTAATGCCGGTCATTATACAATAGACATTCTTGTATATTGGAAGGGGAGCCAGCTCCTGGCTGAAATGAAATGAACCAAAAAACCTAGAGCAGCTGGCAGGAGTGAAGGAAGATGGGGAGAGGGAATGACAAATGGAGATGGGGCAAAAGAGTTCAGAACCAGAAGCAGGAGGAGAATGTAAGCGGTATACTCCGCCCTTCCCTCACTGACCAGGATCCAGGGAAACACTAGCCAGGAGGATGCCAGGAGGCAGACACAGCAAGCAGATCTAGAAGGAGCCGTGCAAAGTGTTATCAGTGATTATCTCCGGGTGATGGAGTTACGCTTTTTGTCGTGAATTTCTTATTTGCTTATATGTATTTTCAATTTTTAAAAACAAGTAGATATTACTTGTGACATTTTTTACAAGTAAAGCTAAAAAAAAATAATAATAATTTGCCGACAGGACTGCAGCAGCCCTTACACACTCAGTGGGAGCCAGCCAGCAAGCATGGCCCCAGACCATTTTTCTCTTTGGACAGAGGGAAAACACACAGCCATGGGAGCCCGGCTCCTCTCTGAAACTGGCACAGGACATTTACTGGAGGTACTTGCTAGGCCAGCTCCATGGCAAAGCCTTTTTCACTTCAGGCTCTGCCAACAAGGCTTCCAGGACCCCCAGGAACTCTCATCCGAGAAGACAGCCAAAGCAGAGTCAACATGCAAACAGTTTCTCGTTCCTCTCACATTTTCTAGACTGAGTGTTCAAATGTCTTCAAGAAGATTCACGTGTAGAAGGTGGGCCCTTCCAGAAAAGGCAATGTCATGCCTCCCAGCTATGCACTGGGCTCCCGCTTTTATCCTTTCAGAAAATTCAGAGGTTTCCAAGTTCCAGCCGTGGCCATGCTCATCCATGCCGGAAGCCCCATTCTGTTCTCTGTGCTCTCTATGGCCTCGTGAATCTTGGCAGCTGGCTGCTCTCCTATGGTGATGACTCCCATATTAATTTAAGTCTTTCCAAGACATGCTTGCTAATTAAAATGTAAAAGAGGCTTTTTTATCCCTTTAATTAAGATACAAGATGGGATGCATAATTTAATTTGGTCCATTGAAAATATCAGTATTATTAGCTCCATGACTGGCTTCCATTAAAGAGGACCATGCGTAACAATCTTCTTTTTACTCCCACATTTGCTGGAGCTTTGGCGTGTGCACTGAACGGCTCCTAAAACTATTTCAGGTGACTACGGCGACTGTGACCCCACTGGAAAGGAGCCACGTGGATGCCAGAGCCACCGAGGACATCAGCTTTAGGACCCTGTCTTGGGATGGATTCCCCCAGAAGCGGACCCTAAGAAAGATCTGAATAAGAGCAATCTGTACAGGAAATACTTTTAGGGGAGTGAGGAGTGAGACAGGGACAGGAAGAGATTCAACTCGGGTGAGCGAATGAGTGGGTCACTGCTGCGGGGAACGGAGGGAAACCTCAGGGACACCTGGTTGTATAGAATACACATCAGGGCTCTCCCACCCGAGGGACGAGGAAGCTGGCTGTCTATCCTCCCATTCCCATCCATCACTGGCTGAGGGCTGCTCCCAGAGGTGTCAGCTCCCTAGTCCTTCCAGCCTCCCTCTCGGACAGAGAGTTACCAATATTGCAGAAGGAAGCATGAGCGTTGAGTAGTGAGTGGTGAGAGGAGATGGGCAGGGTATCAGTAGCATCTGTTACACACCCGCAGCCCTGTGCTTGCAACTGCGCCAGGCTGGGCAGAAAGAGGTGAGAAGGCATGCAGGGAGAGTGTCAATCACATATTATTGAGTTCTTTCCACGGCCAGAGAGACAAAATCATGAACTGGCACCCCGAGTCCTCACTTGGAAGTATCTAGAAAAGGCTAAAAGCAGAAGGGGAAGTGTCAAACTCTCTGCCACAAAGTCAGAGACAAACAAAAATATGCACAGAAACAGATGTGGGCAAATAGGAAAAGCACAGCCGAGGGCCTGGAGATGCAAATGAGGGTACAGTTCCAAGGTCATTTCACCTAGTTCAGCCCCAAAGGAGCTTCCTCAGTCAGCACTGGAGCCCTGACTAGTGGCCATGCCATGAAGAGCTGGGTGCGAGGTACCAGATTCCTCCAGTTGAGAATAGAGAGGACAGTTGTCAATTTGATCCTGCACTAAGTGGGAGAACTGGTGGCTGGAAGATGGGAAGGGAACATACTATCCAAGACAGAGTTTGAGAAGCACCAGGGAGAAATGATTCTGGATAGCGAGTCAGCTAAAGGGGAGATTCTAAAGGTGAGACTCTGGATCCTGGGCTGTGTTGAAAACTGTGGGTGATGGGAATCCAAGAAGCGGGCTTCAGGAAGGAGGAGGGGGCATTAGCAACCTCTGTGAATGAGCTGTAAGCAAGTCAGCCAGGTAAGGATGAGCTGGATTGGAGCCCAGAGTGGAGGATGTGGGACGGGATGCACAGTGGTGGACATCCTCCGTCAGAGGAGCAGTGTGGGACAGAAAGAGCCTAGCATCAGGAGACAGACCTGCCAGGGTTCAAGTCCTGGCTCTACCACTCACTAGCTAAGTGACCCTGGGCAAGTGGCTTAGCCTCTCCGAATCCCTGCATAGAATTCTGTGAGGGCTAAATAAGGTAAAGTAGAGAAAATTCACAGCATAGCGTCTGCCTCATGGTAGGAGCCCCTAAAAGTTACTTCCTGCCCCTCCTTTATCTTAGATTGTAACCTGTATGACACTCTGGGGACCCGCACCTTCAGGGGGCCCGATTGTGGCAGCTTGTGACTGTGTGCGAGCATGTGGGGAGGGCAGGGGTGCGGCAGAGGGTGTGTCTGGGCTTGAAGTAGCACCTCCTCCTCTACCCCAGTTTCTCTGAATGTACCTGACCTTAAAAACAACAGGGCTTCCCCGGTGGCGCAGTGGTTGAGAGTCCGCCTGCCGATGCAGGGGACGCAGGTTCGCGCCCCGGGCCGGGAAGATCCCACGTGCCGCCGAGCGGCTGGGCCCGTGAGCCATGGCCGCTGAGCCTGCACGTCCGGAGCCTGTGCTCCGCAACGGGAGAGGCCACAACAGTGAGAGGCCCGCGTACCGCAAAAACAAACAAACAAACAACAACAAACCGGCTGTGTTTAGAAACTCCCTTGCTTCTGGCACTTCCCAGACAGGTAAGGACACTGAGGCAGAAGGAACTAAAGGCCGTGCCTCCAGTCACGCACATGGTGGCTGTCAGGCCAGGCCGTGGAGTGCTCTCAACCACCCTCTCTCCTCCCCACCACCTGGTCCAGCCCGTGGAGGCCCATCCTGGACGGCTGGCCATACTGCTACCAGGTAAGTGAGCCTGAGGAAGGCGGAGGGATGAGGGCCTGCTTCCGCCCTGGCGCTCAGGCCCTCTTCCTGCCGGCTCTGGACGCCTAGAAGATAAAAACATCTTAAATCTTAAAGAGGCGGGGCCATCGGGATCCCGGGCTAATACCGTCCACCCAGCAGGTTCCCCTTTCTCTGGGCCCACAGCTCCTCACAGAGAAGCCCCCAACACTTGGGGCCAGTGGCTCTTCCTGCGGAGAGCACAGTGAAAACTCCTGAAGAGGCAGCTTACCTCCACACATACTGTGGATTTTAAAACAATTTGTGGGGAAAGCCCCCTATGGCTGTCAGACCTCATTATGAAGGGCTCACTCTTTCCAATTCAGAAATCACACCATCTTACCAAGCTCACTCACAGAGGTTGCTAATGCTCCATCCTCTTTCCTGAAGGAAACACTTCTACTCCACACCCCTCCCTGAGCACAGAAGAGCCCAAAGGGCTCCCCACTTACGGATCTTGAACTTCAAAGTGCATCACCAGGGCTCCATGTATTTCCCCCATGACTCTCAAACCTATATCTCCATTCTGTCCTTTATCCTGAGCTCCAGATTCATTCATCCAGGTATTTCCTCCTGCATGTCCCCAGGACAGTGGAATCACGCACTGAAATCTGTCCTCTCTGTGTTGCCCTGAAGTCTGATCCTCCCTGTTTGTTCCCATTTCTGTGAATCGTGTCATGCAAGCTGGAAACACAAATGTCATCCTTGCCTCCACCTTCTCCATCCCTCGTATGCCATCATTCATCCAGCCCAGCCATTGCCATATAGGAGATATATATATCTGTCTATTTTTCCCATCCCTGCTGCAATCACTCAAGTTCAAACTTCCTCTCAGCATCTGACATCCGGATTATTTTCACACCCCCTACTGGGTATTTTTTTTTTTTGCAGTGGTCTTGCCCCAACATTTAGTCCATCTGCCTGGAACATCCTCTTTCTTTTGTCCGTCTGGCAAACTCTCCCCGCCTCATAAGCCTTCCTCCTCTGGGAAGCCTTTCATGATTTTCCCACATAATGTGAAGCACAACCCCTTCCCCGGTGAGCCCCCAGGCACTGGCACCCATGCCTCCATTTGAGCCCTTTCTCTCCACGGGGCTCCTTGAGAGCAGGGGCCATGTTTTCTTCATCTCTGGGCTCCCATATCTAACTCAGTTCTTGGTGAACAGTCAATGCCTCATAAGTGTTTTGTTGACTTAAAGAATCCTGTAATAAGGAGGACAGGGGCCTTTCAAAGTCCCTTTTCTCTTGTATCTGAAGGATCTAGAAATTGAATTTTGTGTTGATACCTTTGTAACCACAGACCCAAAATTTCTAAGCCAGACTGAATCCTTTAGCAACTGAATCCATCCAATGCAAGCCCGTCCCTTTCTCAATAGCCAGGAAGTCTAATTCTTCCTTCTTTCCTCCCTCCCTCCCCTCCTTCCATCTACTCATCCAGCCAGCCATCTTCCATCTAATCCTTCCTTCCTTCCTCCCATCTGTCCATCCATCCATCCATCCATCCATTAAGCCATCCATTTATTGAGTAGATTCTGTGTACCAGAAACTGAACTGGGTACTGGGCCTGCTGAGCTGAATAAACACAGGCCCAGCACTAAAAGAGCTCATCATCTGGTGGGGAGAATGGAAATTTTTACAAATGTTTATGAAGGATATGAAGAGAGCAGTGTGAGAATCCAAGGGACAAGATGAGTAATTCTAGGGAGAATAGAAGAAAGTTGACCTTTGAGCTGAATTTTGAAGGTGATGAAGAGGGGAAAATATGCCATCCAGAGGGAATAACCACTGCAATGACTTAGAGATGTAAAATAACAGGGTAAGAACAGAAAAAACAAACGTCAAGAAGCTCAATCTGATTGGAGCAAAGGAGGCACACATGGGAGGAATGTAAAATAAGGTTAAAGGTACAGATTTGGAGGATCCCAAATGTCAGACTAAGCTGTCTGGGCTTTTTTCTGGAAACCACAGGAAGCCATTGGACTTTCCATACTCTGCAGTCTGGAAAAATGGTTCTGGCTGCAGAGGGTCAATAGGAAGACAGCTAGCAAAGAGGCTGGAAGGCCACTTAGGAGGCCGGTGCAATGGACCAAATGTAAAGTGAGGTCTGGAGTAGAGGGATGAGAGGGTGGAATGAGAGGAGGTGATGGAAAAGGGAGGATGTTTCTCTAGATGTTGAAAGCAAGACTTCTGTCTCAAGGGAGTCAGAAGAAATAAATGCTTCTTGTGCTGCCACCAAAGAGCTTGATAAGGCTGCTCAGGCTGTCTGCAAAATGCTCCGAGTCCTGCCTGGCCATCAGGGGAAGCAAGCCCTCTGCCAGCCTGAAATGAATGGCTCTCCTAGGGAAGCATACTGGTGTCTGTACCAATGACCTTCTGCTGACCTGTGACAGCATCAGGGCCCAAGTCAGCGAGGTTGTCCCCCTGGGCTGGAGCTAACGACAAGGCAGGAGTCAGAACACAGCCTTCAGTCCCTCCATCTGAGGTGACCTGCTTTCCGTATCTACAAGCCCTATTGGAAGACAGAGCCCAGGGTGTTATAAATCACATGCTCTCTTTTTCTCAATTTCACACCCTTAGAATTGAGCATCATTTTTTTATTAACAGGCAATTTATTTATTAAGTCCATTTTCTTCTATTGATACTGAAAGGTTCTTCTTACTCAAATATAAAGAACCACTCCTGAGTGACAAACAGCCACAGAGAAGAGAAAACTTGAATGCTTATCTGGAGGAAAAAAAATAATCAAGAGTTCTTCAAATTGGTAATAAAAAGAAGGGGATAAAATGTATCTCATACCTATGTGGCTTATGACAGTGGATTTTTAAAAAACTTTTTATGATGTCATTCCATTTTCTCAATAGCTCTGTGAGGTGAGTTTGTGATCACCATTTAACAGAAGGGGAAACTGAGGCACACAGTGTTCAGGCCACTTGCCCAATAGCACACAGATTTGTAAAGCCAGGGTTTCAATGCAAAGTTGCCTCATCTCGAAGACCCTGTTTGTTCCACCTCTTTATGTCACCTCGGGGAGACAGCGCTGGAGGGAATGAGAGCATGGAGGAAGGGTCAGAGCCTGAAAAGCCCCCATGCTGGGAGTTAGGACACTTGAGTTTAAGTCTGGGACCCCCTTGTTAGTTCTATGATCTTAGACAAACCCTGTGGCTTCATGAGCATTGGTTTTGTCCCTAAAAATGATGAGGTGCCTTGGGTTACACAGGCCCACAGTTCTGTTTCCAAGCGAAGCAAGAAGAGAATGACTCACTGTCAAATGAATAAAGTTTTACAGACAGCATTTCTAACTTTATATGGTGTTGGAATGTCTCTCTGCATGTGTCATAAAAATAAAACAGAGTTCTGATTGTGAGTTTAATTTGAGCCCATCACTTCACTGGTCTGGGCTTAAGAGTTTCCTCTGATTCAACTGTTTTGAATTTTTTTTTTCGAGGGTCAGTTCCATGCTAGGTATATGCTGTCAACAACCCAATGAGGTGGGGGTGAGATAATTTGCCCAGCTGGTCCTAAATTCCTTTGTTCTGTGCCTTCACGCTAAGATAATACCTCACATTTTTTCCAAATACTAATTTCAGGAACACTAATTTCAGATGTTCAGAGATGTTATAGGACCAAGAACGTTCTGTGCACAAACAAGTTTGGAGAACACCATATTAAATAAGGATAAACAAGCTTCTTTACCATGGGACCCCTCCGAGACCTGGATAAACTGATGCCATTAGGCATCTCCAAGAAGGGAAAGAATAATCAGGGTTTCCCAAACTTTCTGGACTACAAAATACTTTTCAAGGAACACCTAGCCAAATGAACGTTCCAATGACTCTACTTTGGGGAGCACCAGATCCTGGGCTTAAAAATCTTTATTAAGCAGAGGATAAAGAATAATTATGAACGTGCTGCACTATGAAAGGTGAGGGCCATTGCCTGACACAAGAGTCGGTGTTCATTAAATGTTAACAGGAAGGGGATCCCATCTGTGTTCATAACGAGCACTGTCTTTGACTAGCAGGTGACCCCACAGGTCACACTATCTCCCCTTAGCTGGGGAGGGAACAGAGGTCAGATGACCTCTGATATTCTGGGAGTGCATTTTCTGAGAAGACATTCACAGCTTTTAGCCAAATGCCCCTTTTCTTCACTTGTGACATTTTGGGAAGATGCATCATTTGGCAAGGATGTGTCCTCACCCCTCTTCTAAGTACACACGCTTGTTGGCAGGAGGTTTATTCAAGGAGTCTTTTGAGAATTCATCCTTGTCCAGAATGACTGGTTGGTGTGTTTTAGCCTGAATCTGCAGACACCAGCAGTGTGGGATTTGGGCCAGCAGCCTTTTGCGGTATTTCCACGAGCTGACATTTTTAAAAGTTGAAAGGTGCTGCTTTTCTTTCCCAATTGGAGAACCAGGGCAGGAATATTCCAATGATGAGGATCATGTGTGTGAACATGGTGAGTTTGTCATTTTCTCATCCAAAAATAAAATCATCTTAAAATGCCAATGAAATAGGCACACACAATTATCACAGAAGGGTCTGCTTACCTCTTAAAAGCAACTGACTTGAAAAAGGAAATATGTCTATCTTTTTCACCTTTTCTGCTTCCACCCTTTCAATAACACTTTTTTGCTATAAAAAGAGTAAATTCTTCCTATGAAATTTTTGAAAAATACAAAAAGTCATAAAGAAAAAATAAAAAGTTCGTAATCCCATCACCCAGGGAAAATCACCAATACCTATTTATTTATTTCTTTTCTATGTAGTCCATTCTATGTGCTTCTTTCATTTTTATGTATTTCTGTTACTAGGGAGAAATATACTTATTTATACTTGTATATATATATTTCATAAATACATGTATCACATAAATATATGATGTATATATATCATATGAGGGGGAGATACATGTACGAAGAACGTTTTTACCAAATTGGGAATGCACCATGTATATTTTCAAGGCTGCTTTTTTCACTTAGCACTGTGTCATAAGCAGTATCTAAGGGCTGATGTTTCCCATTCCAAATAGCCTGAGGTGTTGGCTCATAGACAAACTGATGAATTTACAAGCTGCTGTCAAACATGACTAGTGATGGCCATGGCATTAATATCAGTGGTTCCTGAAAGCACTTAAATCTGGCGTTAACTATTGCAACCTGATGTGTTTATATCAACTCTTGTAATTGTTTTGTAAAGCCATAAATTTCTCAAGTTAATTATAAACAAATTGCTCTGCTTAATTAATGGGCATCACTAACGGGTATTATCTAATATGCATGTGAATGAAACCTGTGACAACCTCACAGGGGCTGGATTAACGCTGTCAGGTTGGTGGCCCTGGAAGGAAAGCCAGTCGCCCAGAGCCCATGTCCTGAGTATGTCCAGAAAACTCCAGTCCAGGATCTGCTGGAGCAAGTGTGTCCCAAGGCTGTTGCTGCCCATGCTGGGTCTTCAGAATGTATGTCACCTTGGACCTGCCCAGCTATGCACCAAGAAGTATGGAGGAGCTAAGATGGGGATGACTGGGCACCTCTCAATTTATTAAGGACAGTCTCTCTCTCCATCACTGATTTCTTGTCTTTGTCACCGCATGTGGTCCTCCTCACTCATCCTGCACAGTAGCCAGTTTGGCAGGATGGTGACGAGGCTGGACACTGGGGTCAGGCTCCCAGGTTTCAAATCCCAGCTCTGCTGGCTACTAGATGTGAGAATACAGGCAAATTACTGCTTACTCGCACCATCCCTCCATTTGGCCATTTGTAAAATGGGGATAATCGTTGAATACCTTGCAAACTTGTTGGGAGGACTAAATCAGTTAATGTGGGTAAAGGGAACATAACAATGCTCAATAGCATTAACTATTATTATTAGGTATGGTCGACATCGCATGTTATAGATGAGGTGGGTAAGATTCTGTGAGCTGGTCCAGTAGTACAGTAATGCAAGTGAGGCAGGCACCAAGGGTGCAAATTTTAAGGAGGCGCCTCCTCTCAGGGTCACTGCCTCACCAGAGTCCTTGCCAGTGTGACCTGTTCATATCCGCTCAGCGTGGATCCAGATCCAGATGACTGCAGGGTCCCTCTGCTCTCACTGAGATCCCTTTTTTTCTTAGCTCTCCTTCCTGGCTTTGACCCAGGGGATTGAGGGTCTGACCCAGCCCAACACTTGTTTGATGGTTCTCTCTGCAGAAACTGTGCTCAGTCTCCCTTCTGCTCTTCCTAACAGACACAATACAGGACAGTGTCAGCAGTGCTGAGGACCCACCATTCTCATTCAGGCTGTAGCAAGATCCTAGATCTTTGGTAGATGAAGTTGGTAGAACAAACTTTGCCCTGAAATAAGAGCCAAGGTGTCCCATACCTTTGTCTTTAGTCTTGATCCACGTGACACTCTCCAGTCACTCTTTTAATTGCTCAGTAGAGCAGCTCCTTGTAGCCACTTCCAGCCACAGGCTGTCTCCGGAGATGAGTCAGCAAAGCTAGCCTCACTGAAGGTGAAGGGAGGGGGCTACTGGTGGGATTCAGTGGAATCCATGCCCTTTTGGAGCCTCGTCTTGATCAATGCCCAGAGCCTCACGTCCAGCAGCAGCTTCCCTCCTTAAAGCTGCTATTTTTAAATTTTGTATCAGGGAGTATGGAAACTGGTCTTTATTATGTGTTTATCGTGTGTACCTTTTTCATAGATATTGTTATCCCCACTCAACGAATGAATAAACTGAGGCTCATAAAGGTTACACTGGTCAAGATCAGCTGTTCATTGTACCCCCTGCGTGGACCTGGATCATGATACTCTGGGCGTATATTTGGGCCTCATTTCAGCTGAGGTGTCTGCAGACCTCAGGTCTAGACCTCTTGCACCATTCTCCCGGGAGGGAGGGCAGGTATCAGGGACTGAGCGCAGGTACTAATGGTCATGGTCATGTTCTGGATGATCTTGCTGGAATTCAGTGGTCGTCCTAGGAGGATCGAAGCCAATGAGCCAAGATGTTCCGGGTCAAAAATGGGAAGCAGGTCCTTGAATGGGGAGAGTCCCAGCAATAAAATCATCATGGCCAATCCCCAAGAAGCAACCTCCCCCCAACAGGGGACAGGGCTCCTCTGATTCCTGACTTTCCCCAAGTGAATGACCTCAGACCCTACTGGTATCTTCCCTGAGAATGCAGAATGAATTTTAACGTGGGAAATAACTTCAATAAGAATAATATGTACTGTGAAGTTTATGTAAGTGTATATGCATAATATATATGTAAATATATATATGAAGAATAGATATTTGATTTATTCATTGGTCCATTCACTCATATTTATTTCTTTTTCCATTCTTGAATTTATTTATTCACTTGATTTTCACTTATTCAATCACTCATGCATTCATTCATTCACTCATGCATCAATCCATCTAACTAATCATTTATTCAACAGACCTTTTCTGAATACCTGCTATGTACCATATTATGTTAGGACTATAGAATTCTATAAGACAAAATCCTTCCTCTTAAGAAACTCACTGTCTAAAGGATTAGATAGCCATTTATATACATAATTGTATTACAGTGTTCTAGGTTCACAGTAGAGATACAATATATTTTGGGAGTTTGAAATTGATTATCCCTGATTAGAAGTGAGGGGGAATCTTGCCAGGAGAAAGAATACTTGAGTAAGAGTTCATCAAGCAAAGAAGGTGGTGGGGTAGGGGTATAAGGACAGGAGAGAGCACTAAGTTGAATCGTGTGGGAATAAGCCCCCAGGTCCCATAATTTCTAATTCACACTGATCTCAGAGTCATGATTCCTGCGCCCTGGGAAGGATTCTATGGGCAGAAGAGAAGATAAAACATTCTTCACTTAGCTGCCCACTTCTACCTGCCACCAGAAAATGGAGGTGATGGTTTTTACTTTCTCAGCAAACGCCCTAAGGTGAGAAGGATATGGACCCCTGAGTAACAGAGTGTGGCCTCCTGGGTTAGAGTCCAGTCCTCGTGGCTCAGTCACCCTCAAGTGTCTCTGGTCATCCTCAGCAGCCACAGGCATAAACCACTGGAATGTGGCGAGAGATTCACTCCAAACACTAAAAGGGATATTTGTTTGTAGGGAGCGAACACTGTTTACCACTCCGATGTGGAAATTTCCTAGCTTCTCTCTAAGGGACCCATAAGACTTATTCTCAATCTATGTAGTATCTTTCCTCCAAATAGTTTTATAAATTTTTAATCAAAATTGTATTTCAGGAACTGAAAACTACTTGATTTCTACCAGACTGTCACATTTGAAAGGAATTTTATGAAACCCAAATGGGATTTTTTAATGCCTATATTTCTTCTCCTTCAAGTGGGTTTCTGACCAAGGTTTTCAGATTTTCTCTCCTTTTTCAAAAAGGACCTTTTATATACAATGTCAGATCCAGAAAAGTGACATTTAGTAAGTGACATTCTATTTTAATTCACTTTGACAAAAGAATGAACTCTGTTTGTAGGAGAAATAGGAGCCTCATCTGACAAGGAGGTGTCTCTGGAGTTTTGCTATAAATGAAAAAACTATTCCACTTTTTTTCCCAATAAAATGGCAAGTTTGAGATTTGGGAGCAACCTTTTTGGAAATGATGGAAAATGTCGTCTATGAATCGCTAGGAAACCCCCCTCCATCATCAAGCATCCTGCCATTGTCAGTCGTGTTTGGATTTCTGATTTGGGTGAGCACACACCATTGTCCTCCAGATCTGGATTGCTCATCCCATGCCACATCCAGTACCTGGGGATAGCAAAGCCTCTTGACTTCAGGACAGCCTTGACCTCCTGGTCTCTTTCCTCTCCCCGTGACTCACATGGAACTGGCCCAGGGCAGAATCCACGGGGGGCTGAGATTAGCAACCCCAAAGGCAGGATCCCTGGACATATATCCAGCTCATAACCTGAATCAGGGCTTCCAGAGAAGGAGAAAAGAAGATGCCTTCATGGCCTCTCTGTTTTGAACTGGATGTTTAATACATCTCCTTGGTCATTTTGAAAAATAAAAACCTGAAGGGGGCAGGGGGAGGCTAACTTTCAAGCTAATCCTAGGAACCTTGTGTCATCTGGGAAGGCCACCAGGATGTCCTGGAGAAATGAGGTTGGGGACTTTAGTCCTAATGGTCCAGTCCTTGGACTCCTGCAAAAAAGGGACACAAAGGCTGCCTCAGCCCCTGGGGGAGGGAGCAGGCAGCTGGCTCCAAGGCAGGAGCTGAAGGTAAGCGCCCCAGCTCTTGGCTGTCACGAGAAGAGATGCGTTTTATTTTTATTTGAAAAATATGTTTAAAACAATAAAATAAAATCACGCACAAAAAGTTTAAAAGTATAAACTTTTAAAATTATTAAAGTTGGAAATGAAACTCCTTTCCTCTATCCTAGCACCAATCCCCCCCACGGCCATGATAAACATTGTCTAATCTTCCTAACATTTCCTGTCTACAGGCAAAAGATATAGATATAGATACCTTTTTATTTACAAAATAGAACATGCCATGTATATGAGTTCACATGACTATTTTTTCCTTAGCAACATAACTTTTCATGTCAGTATATACAAAATTAGAGTGTTTTTTCCCTTATTATTATTATAGTCATGTGCTTTCTGATCCTATCCCCAGGGAGCATGTTTTAAGTTCTTTGAGAAATGGTTGTAAAGCAGAAGGGAGTCTGGAGTCCCAGTGGCTTATTAGACAAGTCTGTGGTGTCAAGGACCATGTAATTATTAACCAGACCTCTGATTACCACTTTAGGCTCTCCTGATTCTGGCCAAAAAAGATTAATGCAGTATGAGAATATTATTGTCTGATATCCCATTTGTTTTAAAGTCCAGTTAAAGACATTATCATGTATTTTCTTTTAATAAGAAGAACGCCAATATGGAAGCAACCTAAGTGTCCATCAACAGATGATGGATAAAGAAGATGTGGTATGTATATGCAATGGAATATTACTCAGCCATAACAAAGAATAAAAATTTTGCCATTTACAACAATATGGATGGACTTGGAGAGTATTATTCTTAGTGAAATAAGTCAGACACAGAAAGACAAATACTGTATGATATAACTTACATGGAATCTAAAAAGTAAAACAGGCTAATGAATATAACAAAAAAGAAACAGACTCACAGATATAGAGACCAAACTACTGGTTACCAGCGGGGAGAGTAAAGGGGGGAGGGGCACAATAGGGGTAAGGGATTAAGAGGTACAAGCTATTAGGTATAAAATAAGCTACAAGTATATATTGTACAGCACAGGGAATACAGTCAATATTTTATAGTAATAGTAAATGGAGTAGAACCTTTAAAAGTTGTGAATCATTATGTTATACACTCAATACTAATATAATATTGTAAATCAACTATACCTCAATAAAAAAAAGGAAAAATAAGAACATCAGTATCCTGGTGGATTTTCCGAAGGTCCTTTTGTCTTTCTGGGGATGAGGGAAGTAATAAGATTGGCTCCTTGGCTCCCTGAATGGAGCTGTTTTTTTGTTGTCCTTAAATATAATCTATTACAGTAGTATAAGCAGCAATAGTCAAATTAATATAAATCATATTTGAAATCACTAAAATATAATTTTCTCCTTGAGTGTTTAAAGGATTTTTAAATTTTTATTATGAAATATTTTAATCATACATAATAATATACAGCAAATAATGTAAATATTCCTTAACTTAGTACCCAATTTAAGAAATAAAATATTACCTGTACCATTGAAGCTTTCTTTCCCCAGTGGCATTTTCCTGCATCCTACACACTTCCTGTATCCAGGGATAATCATTACACTGAGTTCTGTGATTATCTTTCCCTTGTTTTTCTTTAGAACCATCATTCCCCCCTCTGGACATCAAAATTACTGGGGAGATTTTTTAAAACTACTGTGTAGTTTGATTCTGGTTTGGACTTTTCCTGTCTCCTTTTGGAAACCATACAGAGTGACAAGGAGAATTGGGGTGGGGGGAGGTGGAGAAAAGAAAAACACAAGCACTATTTCAAATGAAACTAGAAAACAGAGAAAACCCGCAAACCCCCAGTTATATTTAAATAATCCCCAAAACAGGTGTGACCAGCTGAGTCCTGTGGGAATCCTCATAAGAGACAGAGATGGGAGAAGACAGGAAGAACAAGGGCCTAGTGAGCAGATCTCAGATCATCAACAAAAAAAATGCATCCCCAGAAAGAGAGGATAACTACCTTAGGGGGGACTTCTGTGAGCCGGGCTAAGAAGGAACAGAGAGAATGTGTCGCAAGAGGACCCAGGAATGGCATAGCTCAGAAAGCATGAAAAAATATACTTTTGATGGCAGGGGCCTTAAAGAAACAGAAGAAAACAAGGTTGACTCTGGAAACTCTTCTGAGCCAGGTTAGGTGCAGAGGGGCAGAGCAGGTATGGCTACACGGGGGTGCCATATTTAAAGGAAATGGTCCAGCACCTTAGTAACAGAAGAGGAAACCCTTGAGTTGCAAAGCCTGGAGACTTTCCGTACCTTCTCTCATTGCATTTCACAACCCCCTCAAACATATGCACAAAGCAACTGCCTGCAGCTAGTTGGTCCAGAAATTCACCTAATACAATGGACTAACAAATATTGAATAGGCACAGGATCCATCCACTCACAAAGATAATATACTTCCAAAGACTAGAAAAACTTTCCTGTAGATGAAGAAAACTCACTACATAAATATTATAGCAAAATGTCCCATCATAAAATTTTAAAACTTGATGCAGGCAGTGAGTAAAAAAAAGATTAAAAACATCAGAAATATTAGAATTCAGGGAAGAAGTGAGTTGAGAATTGGCAGAATTCAGGAATTAAATAGGAGAACCCCCGCCTTCAAAAAAAAAGAATTTTTTCAGAAAAGAAGAAATTAGAAGGAGGACAAGAAAGAAAAGACTGCAGATAACACAGAAGATGTCTACAAAGGACAAAGAAGATTGACCAAAAATCCAACATATGTATATTTGGTGTCTCTAAACAAGAAAACCAAAACTATGAGACAGAATAAATAATTAAAATACAATTCAAGAACATTCTCCTAAAGTAAAAGAAGACTTGAATTTACATATTGAAAGGACAAATCATGGACTAGGGAAAGGTGACTCGTAACTGAGACATATCCTAATATAATTATCAGATTTTAAAGATAAAGGATTCTTTCAGCAGCCAAGCACAATAATCAAATCACTTGTAAAGGAAATCAACTAGGCTGACATCAAATTTCCCCACAGCACCATTTAACACCAATATAGTGAAACAATTCTTAAAAGATAATCAAGGAAAAGAAATTAGAGGCAAAGATTTTATATCTAGACAGACTTTCAAGCCTAAAGGATAACAGTTTAAACATGAAAGAACTCTGGGAATATTGTTCTCATGAGCCTTTCTTGAGGAAAATAGTATGATGTGATGTTGAATTTTATGTGTCATCCTGACTGGGACACAGGGTGCCCAGATATGTAGTCAAACATTATGCTAGGTGCGTCTGTGAGGGTGTTTTTGGATGGGATTAACGTTTGAATCAGTAGACTGACTAAAGCAGCTTGCCCTCCCCAGTGTGAGTGGGCCTCATCCAGTCAGTTGAAGGCTTGAAAAGAACAAAAAGGCTGCCCTTCCCTCAAGTAAGAGGGAACCCCTCCTGCCTGACTACAGAACTGGAACATTGGTCTTCTCCTGCTTCGGACTTGGACTTGAACTGAAACATCGGCTCTTCTTGGGTCTCAAGCCTGCTGCCTTTTGAACTGGAACTATACCATCAGCTGTCCTGTGTCTCCAGCTTTCCAGATGCTGACCTAGGGATTTTTCACACCATAATTGTGTGAGCCAATTCCTTATAATAAATCTCTTTCTGCATGCATATGTATACATCCTGCTTGTTCTGTTTCTCTGGAGAACCCTGACTACTAGAGGAGAGAATGAACTCTAGTCAAAAAAAGAGATGATTAGAGAAAACCAGGCCAAAAGAATATCAGTGAGCATTAAATATATTTAACTGCAGACCCCAAAACAAACAAGGGTGGAAGTAAAGGAGGCATAATAAACCATAAATAGTATACACTCCAACAATTTAGAACTGAGAGGAGAAAGGTGGAATATGGTAGAATATGGAAAATAAGTGAATTTATTACTTCATTCCTAAGAGCCAGAAGTCAGTCGTTACCATTCAGAACGAACAGAAAGGGGCAGTTTCCAAGTTTGGCAATTGAGGATTAGACTTTGGAGGCTTTAGGGATGAACAAAGCTATAAAATGAAAGACAGGACTTGAGTTTTATTCTCAGCTCTGCTGTCTGATTTTAAGCAATTATATTTATCTGGACCATGGAGATGTGGATACCTACCTGAAATCATTATTCTTGCTGGATAGTTGCAAAAGGTAGATTTGGGACAACCCTGACACCCTAGCTGTTTACGTTTAGGATTCACGCCTCCTCTCATTACAGGCAAGAGCCAGGACTCGGCTGGTTTCCTACAGTGCTAAATTCTGTGTAGAAGGTGATTCTGAGAATGTAAGATACCACGTTTCTCTTTTAGTTCCCTACTCAAGACGGTTTGATCCACCAGCTGGGGCATCCTAAGACTTTTTCTTATTTCTTCTAGCCGTTCCTGCCTCACCACCATTTTTTTTAAGCTTCTCTGTCTCTCATTATAAACATTTAAAAATTGTTTGTATTTAAAGGTATTTCTTTAATATTCTTATGATTTTACATATTTTCACCTTTACTGTTTTAATTTTAGCTCTTAATCCTTAAATCCCATCTACTTGTACTTTTTTTTTAACCTAATGTTTTTGCCCTTTTATCTTAATCTTTCATCTCATTTACTTTTATGTTTTTAACCTTTTATTTTGTTCGTTTATAGCTTTTTACATTTTCTTTTAAATCTCATCCACTTTACTGATTGCTATTTTTAAGTTTCTAACCTTTTGACTTTATTGTGATTTATATTCTTTTAAAATGTGTATTGCTCTTTGGGCTTCCCTGGTGGCACAGTGGTTAAGAGTCCGCCTGCCAATGCAGGGGACACGGGTTCAATCCCTGGCCCAGGAAGATCCCACATGCCGCGAAGCAACTAAGCCCGTGCACCACAACTACTGAGCCTGTGCTCTAGAGCCTGCATGTCACAACTACTGAAGCCCATGTGCCTAGAGCCTGTGCTCCGCAACAAGAGAACCCACTGCAATGAGAAGTCAGTGCACCGCAACGAAGATCCAATGCAGCAAAAAATAAATAAATAAAACAAATAAATTTTTAAAATATATATATTTTTAAAAATGTGTATTGCTTTTTTATTGTTGTTTTAATCTCCTTCTAACCTTCTATACTCTCATGATTGAAATAATCTTACTCATTTTTCCTTTTCTTGTTTATATGTCATAGCTTCATTTCTTTTTTTTTAACATCTTTATAGGAGTATAATTGCTTCATTTCTTTTTACAATGGCCAGTCATAACTCATTGCTATAGCTGTGGTAACAAAAGAAAAGCTCACCCGTAAGAGGAGGTTGGGGCCCCTCTTCCTTGCATTTGTCCTAAAAGCTACACCTTGTTCCTCCCAGAGGCTACCCCTTCCTATTCAAGGGTCTCTACTCCACCCCATTCCCTGAAAACCCAGAAGACAACAGTTAGCTCTCCCCAGGATGCTAATTCTCTTTGTATAAACTGACACATTTGATTGAGGGAATTGTGTTGCTTGCATACCTTTCAAAACTGTAGGAGAGACTGCCAGCTTTTAAATCCTTCACCTCCAAGTCAATGAAACACTGCTAGGACCGGTTTCTACCCAGGGGGCTATTAAACTTTGCTTCCACTGCCTCAAGTGAGATGTTTTCTCTCTGGCTTCCTACCAAGTAGAATGCTGATTACTTAAATACACTTCTATCTGTGTTGCATCCTAGTAAATAAAGTGCTTACTCACCTAGTTTGTGGTTAAATAACCCCCAAGGAAGAGAAAACTCACTGGTGACTCCTGATCTTATGCTAAGCTCCTGCAGGTGTAACTGATCCATGGCATGACAACCAGCAATGGGAACAGTCTAGAAAATAATTACAGGTGGTATGTGTTTGGTGATTGAGGGACTGGAAGCTTAATTTCCACAATTATACAAAGCAAGTTCAATTATTCAAGCCTTGCAGATCCCAGGCCACTTTCTGACTCGGGCCTGGTAATACTTCTGTATCTGCTATGAGGATATTGTTGAGCACACATGCCCTGCAAATGAGGATCTATGGGAGGGATTTCTCTCTGGGGCCTCTGTACCATTCCTATACTTATGGAATTGTTTTTGTTTGGTTTCTGACTTATTTTTATTTCTACATCTTGTGAATAATGTAACTCAGTGGCTCTCGACCCTGGCCACACCTCAGAATCACAAGGGAGCTTTTCCAACACCGAGATACCAGCCCAGAGCAATTATATCATTGTCTCTGGGGCAGGGCCTGGGAGTATATTTCAGAAGCTCCTGTGTCCCTTTTATGCAGTCAGGTTTGAGAACGCCTGATCTTGATGATTCATCCTCCTTGTCATTTGTGGCTGCTAGCAGCAAGTGTACAGGGTCCCACGGCTGCCATCGGTATCCCCTCCTCTCTCCTGACACCATACTAGCCTTCATTATGATGACACATTTTAAATATGTCATTTGTGGACACATTTTCCATTTGTGGACACATTTTAAATGTGACTTTATCTTGTTGCAATGTGTTTTATTTTAGTTGTAAACTATAGGTAATCTACTTGAGCTAGCTTAAACTACAAAGAATAGGAGGGGAGTATTGTAATAGTATAGGGTCATCTTGTGGACACAGGGGAGGAAGTGCAGTTGGGCCATAGGAGAGACAAGAACCAAGACTGAGAGAAATATCAGAAACCAAGGCATCCCCTCTTCCAGTCTCTCTCCTTTCTCTTCTCCAAGTGCCCCATTTCTATTTTCTTCTATGCATCAATTTCCTTCTGTCTGCCTCTGTAGACCTCCTTTCTTGTGAAAATGGGTAAGTTGATGTGGTCTCATTCAGCCAATCAGTGGACAGCGGCTGCTGTCTCCAAGCGCCAATTTCAAATCTTAGGAGAAAGACTGCAATTGGCCCAGCTTGGGTCAGTCACCTGTACCTGATCTATTCGCTCAGGGCCACGGGGGAGGCCATAATAAAGTGCAAACATGCCTTCCAGACCCACTGCTTAAAACTGAAAGGGGCAGCTTAGAGGAGAGAGGTCACGGTGAGGTGGATTCCCCTAGAGATAACTCCAACAGCAATATTCGTGTAAGCCACTTTGAGCCTTTCTTGAAAAAGGAAGGGTGTAAACAAACAAATGGATGGGATGCTCAACATGAATCACATCTTTAGGATCCTTATAACGAAGGGTGACAATAAAAACTCCATACAGAAGGCAAACGGGACCAACATGTGCTGAGGATGCAGGAAACAATGCACATTTCAGCGTCTCCTCAAATACATTGGCCTCTGCAAAAGTCCTGAGTGAAGCCATTTCTAAATCGCGCCTAGATGATGCACCTGTATGCGAAATCCATGTCACACACGATTCTGGAAAACCTTAGTCATTGCCCTCTCACGGCTTTTGGCCTCACTTGCTGGAACTGCTTTAGAAAAATGTTGAAAGTAGAGAGCAATAATTCCGTGTTAACAGACGTTACTGTTCACTGGCTTTCTGTTCACACATCTGACGATGCTCAGCATTGCTGCACAAATTTTGACAAATTTCAAAGTCACTGCAGCCGAGTCAGGACTGGACAGGGCCTCATTTGTCAGGCTAATGTCAAACAAGGCAAAATGAAACTGGTAGTATCAGCTGTAGCAGATGTCGGTCAGGAAATCATTTCTATTATGTAGCAATAATAAAAACAGCTGTCTTTTTAAAACAGTTACTATGTGCCCGGACCTGTGCTAAATTAATTTCCTTAATCCCAGTCATAATGCTATAAAGTATAAGGTGAGATTTTATGAACTTTATATTGAAGCATAATATACTTTTCTAGTACACATAGTATAAATGTTGAGCTCAATGAATTTTCACAAACTAAACATATACATGTAATCAGCACGGAGATCAAGAAACAGAACATGACCAGTACCCCAAAGACCCACTTTGTGGTCCCTTCCAATTATTGCACCTACCTAAGGGCAACCATTGTTCCAGTGTCTAACGGTATAGATTTCTGTCTGCTTCTATACTCTATACAAATGGAATACTGTAATAAGTAGACACTCATTTAGGTCTGGCTTTTTTCACTCAATATTATGTTTTCTGAGTTTCATACATATTGTTGCATTGAAATAGACCATGTATTCTCACTTCTGTGTAGTATTGCATTATATGAATGTCTCAGTTTATTTATTTTGATGGACCTTTGGGTAATATCCGTAGTGCTGCTACGATCATTGTAGTACCTACTGTTTCGTGAATGCATTTCTATTTGGTATATAACTGGGTCATAACGTATGCATATGTTCAGCTTTATTAGACACTGACAAATAGTTTACCAAAATAATTGTACTGATTTATACTCCTACCAGCAGTGTAGGCGAATTCACTTTGCTCCATAGTCTCACCAGCCTTGATTTGGAACTTTCCATCTTCTTTTAGTCATTTTGGTGGGTGTGCGGTGGTACATTGTGGCTTTAATTTACCTTTCCTTGATGATTGATTAGGTTTAGTACGTTTTCATATGGTTGGTTTAGGGTTGTTTTTTGTTTTTCTGTTTGTTTGTTTGCTGCCATTCAGATGTTCTCTTGGTGAAGTGTCTAATAAAGCCTTTTGCCAATTTTTCTATTGAGTTGTTTTTTCTAATTGATTTGTAGGAGTTCTTTATACTTTCTGGATACAAGTCCTTAGCTAGATATATGCATTGCAAATATCTTTTCTACTCTGTGCATTACCTGTTTACTCTCTTAATGATGTCTTTTGGAAAACCAAAGTTCTTAAGTCTAACTTATCAATATATTTTTCTTTTTTTGATAAGCAGATTTGTGTCCTTTTTTAAAAAGACTTTGCTTATTCAAGGGTCATAAATACATTATTCTGTGCTTTCTTCTACAACTTTATTGTTTTTATCTTTCCCATTTACAGCTGCTATCCATATGTATTTGATTATGTGCTTGGTATGAAGTAGGGGGAGTAAAAATACAATCTTTTCCATGAAATCAATTGAGAAATACTTACTAAACAAACGGTCCTTCTTTTCCCATGTTCTGCCTTAATAACAAATCGGTTAACTATAAATGTCAGCCTGTTTCTGAGCTTTATTTTGTACCATTGGTAAGTGTTTCTATCCTTGTGACAGTTTCATACTAACTTATAATAAATTAATAATGGATTTATCTAGTAATGTAAGCTGTCCAATGTTATTCTTCATTTTCAAGATTGCCTAGACTGTACTTTGCCCTTTGCATTTCCATATTAATTTTGGAATCAGATGATCAATTTTTACAAAAAGAAAAAATAAACTTCCAGAATTTTATGGGCATTACATAATCTGTAGATTAACTTGGGGATAACTGACATCTAGCAGTATCGAGTTTTCCAATCCATGACCATGGTATATCCCTTCATTTATTTAAGTCTTCTTTAATCTATCTCAATAATATTTCGGGGCTCTACTTCTTTCATTAGATTTAACAATAGGCATTTGATGTTTATTGATGTTGTTATAAATGGAATATTTTATTCTAATTTTTAACTTATTAGTTGCTGATAGAAATACCGTTGCTTTTTGTGTATTGACCTTGGATCCTCCAACTTTGCTGATTATACTTATTAATTCTAGTAGTTTTTGTATTAGTTTTCTAAGGCTGCTGTAACAGATTGCCACAAACTTGGTGGCTTGAAACAGCAGAAATTTATTCTATCATAGTTCTGGAGGCCAGAAGTCCAAAATCAATTTCATTGGCTAAAATCAAGATGTCAGCAGGGCTATGATCCCTCCAGAAGCTCTAGGGGAGAATCTGCTCCTGGCCTCTTCTAACTTCTGGTGGCTCCACATTGCTTGTGCCCATCACTCCCATCTCTGCCTCCATCTTTACACTGACTTCTCCTTTTCTGTCTGCATGTGTTGGATCTCCCTCTGCCTCCCTCTTATAAGGACACTTATGGTGGCATTTAGGGCCCATCCAGACAATTCAGGATAATCTGTCCATTGCAAGACCCTCAACTTAATCATATCTGCAAAAACCCTTTCTCTAAATAAGGTAACATTTACAGGTTCCATGGATTAGAAGCTAATGTCTGTCCCAGAATGGATGTTTAAAAATCTGTGGGGGAACCCATCTGCTGTGCTTTGGGGTGGTGAGCTCATGGGAAGAGGAGATGCCTCGCTTGATGTCTCCAGCCCTCGTCCCCAGCAGCTGCACAAGATCTCAGTACTGAGGATGGCGGGGCTGGGGGGTGGGTAGGAGGGCAAAGCTGGAAGCTCTAGGCCAGAAAGAGCATGCATGCGCCTTGCATCATGGAGCCCAGGACACCAGTGAGGATCCACACTCCATGCCTGGAGGATCCTCTCTTCCTTCTATCTTCCCAAGCCTGGCTTGGGTTTGTCTTTTCTGGAGCACTCAAGGCACCCACTGGGGACAAGCTGTGAAATATGATTGCATAATTTCAGTGATTCCACCTAGGAGTTATATGCTCTTTTTATATTTGCATTGCACAATAAATCGGTAAACAGTAAAATGCATGCTAATAACTGAAAGTTTTAATTTTTCTTAGAATAACATTAAATAGCAAATGAAAAATACCATGACAAGTGAGAGAAAGACCGCAGAAGAAAGGGAAAAGCTTTATCTATAACAGCACTTTTTTCCTGCTTTTTAAACTTTAGGCGCCACATTTTCATTTTGCACTGAGCCTCACAAATTATGTAGTTGTAACCAGTTCGGCTCTGGTTACAACTTGCTCCTTGCATAAGCCAATACTTGTGTAAGGCTGGCAGCTGACCCTGAAACCAATGGCTAGAACACAGCCCCACAATGATGGGACTTTCTGTGGATGCCCCATGGTGACTCACAGCACAAGACTGTATATTTCTCACTTGTCTGAATGCAAAGTGGCTATTTTTATAGAACAAATATGGAATTCAACCCATCTCTATGCACTGCTGCACCTGAGACACTCAGCACGCATAAATCATCTGTCTTTAGAAACTTGCTCCTTTGCAGTTTTGACACAGATAAATGACAAGTATTAAATCTTAAGGGAAAAGAACCAGCTGCCGTGGTTGTTGAATTACTGAGACATAAGCCTCCAGGCCTGTTGATGTGAAGTATGAGCCAGAGGCTTCTTGGAAAAGGGTACAGGAAACTGGGAGAATGTCAGAGGTGACCTCGGGCTGGCTCTGTCTCCACCAACCCAGAGAAACTCAAGGTCACGTCTAATATCACTGGATTTGAACTTTGGAAGCCATTGGACTTTGACCAGTAAGAGGACCTTGTTGGGGCAGATGCCACACTAAACCAGTGATTCAGAACTTAGATTGCTGTCTAATGGAATGTTTCTTTAGCCAGAATTGGTGCCTGGTGAAAGAGCAAAGACAAGCAACAGACACATTTATTTGTCCACCATAAGCACAATATTGTTGGTAGGAGTCAAGGGTGAGAATGGGCATAATTCTAGAATGTCAGAGCCAAACATAGCTATGAGATGATGTGTTCCTCCACTGCGGTGCTTCTCTGCCCCAGAATGGAGCTCCTTGAGGGGAGGAGTCTTGCTTTCTTTGGTTTTACATCCCTAGTGCCCCATGCATTATTGTCCAGCTTGAAGTGGGGCATCAAGGCACTTTTTTCTTACATTTTCTTAAATTCAATCCAACTCCTCCATAGTTTAGGTGGGGAAACGATGGTCCAAAGAGTTTGGGTGGTATTCCCCAAGTCACACAGCTACCTAATGGCAAAGCTGCAACAAGAACCAAGTCCTTCTGACCCCAGTGTGAGCTCTTTCTATTTCATCACACTTGGAGAGAAAATTGGTGTCATTTTCTTTGAAGGTTATATATGCTCCATATGGATGGGGAGAATCTCAACAATGATCTGCTTCGCAGTATGTCAGCAGAAGTGAGGTCTCGAGACAGATGGAAATTCGGGGGCTAGGCCCCGCCAACACAGTGAAGGCTGGCAATTGCTCAGACAAGGAAGCCCCAGGCCCTCAGCTCAGGGGGACCTGTTCTTGGTCGCACCCAACATCGGAGGTGAGAGCCCTTTGCAGGAACACTACCCTTACCGATAGGAGGAAGAGCCAGGCACTCTTCTCAGAGCTCTCCATGGATGAATCCATTTAATCCTCCTAACAAGCCACTTTGGGGGACGGGGCACTATTCTTAATTCCATTGCACAGACACTGAGGACGATCTGCCAGCAAGAGGTAGAGTCAGTCTTCCAACCCAAGAGTGTGAGGCTTCCGTCTCAGCATTCTTTGCTCCAAGAACAGGGAAAGTCCTTAGGAAGGGGTAAGTTCTGACCCTCTCCCATGGCAGCAGAAGCCCAGCACCAGCCACTGGGAAGGCCCCTCCTGGGAGCACATGTCACCCCAGCACTGTCCCTGGACTCGTGCTTTCCCTGGAGCCACTGCCTGAACTCATCAGACTTGGAGCTGGATCCCCACCTCCTCAAACACTCCCCATCCCATCATCCCTCCCATGGAGAAGTGACAGCATGGGGTGCCCACAGAGCTTGAGTTCCCTCGGCTTCACCATCTCCCACTTACTGGCTATGAACTTGGCAAGTCACTTACAAGCTCCAGCCTTCAATTTCTACCCATAAACTGGATCCCAGCACTGCTTCTCAGGGTGGCTGTAAAGAGCAAATGAATGATCCCCTGTGAGATCACGTTGTAAACTATTTAGTGTCAGCCAGCACTCAACCTGTCCCCATTTATTCACAACTAGGACCAACTACTTGAGAGTGTTTAAGAGCCAGACTTGGGAGCCAGAAATAAGGGCAGGTTACTGTACAGTTCTCATTTCGGTTTCCACATCTGTAAAATGGACATCATGGTAGTACCTACTCCAGGGATGTTAGAGGGCATATGCAAGATTATGCACGAAAATTAATAGTAAAAATCTGTGTGTCTTTAAATGAATTAATATAGAATATAATCACCGATTACAGGGCCTGGCACATGTATGTTAGCTATTGTTATTAATACTTTTCAACTAAATACAGTTACACACCATGGAAAAAAGACAATGCCTGTGAAGTTGATTAGTTCTGTTTCTAGCACATGGTTTGTGCTCAATAAATACAACCTGCTAAGGGATCTTTGTTGTGTTGTTACTGTTACCAGTAACCGGACTGATACAGACTGCCCACATTTAGCAGATCCAAACTTCCTATCTTTGACTAAACCCAGCCTGACCCATGACATAACAGGTGAGTATAACACCCAGGTGTCTTCCCATAGTTCAGAACAGAAGTGCCAGGCCCCTAAAGATAAGATTGGTAGCCTGAGAAACCGAGTGAAAAGAAACATCAAGGCCCAGGTCTACATCATTAACTTAAGGTGTCTCTTGGGACCTTGCTACTCAAAGTGTGACCTGAGGACAGTCAGCCTCAGGTGTCCCTAGGGAGCTAGTGAGAAATGCAGGTCCCACACCAGAACTGCTGAGTTGGAATCTGCATGCTCACAAGCTCCTGGGTGATTCCCCGTCACGGTGGATTGAGCAGCACGGCCCTAGGACCCAGCAGGGCTCTGTCCTTTTCAGCCTGGCCTGGTCCAGATTATAGGTCTGGGCTTTATCCCACCGCCCCAAAGCTGGCAGAGCTGATTTTGTGGGTGTGCTCAGATTACAGTCACCAGGTGACTGCGCTCAGACAGGCCCAGTGCTTGGTTTAATGCTCTGCCATGTGGTCTTGAAATTCTTAATAATTTGATCAAGGGGCTCCACATTTTCATCTTGCACTGAATCCCACAGATCAGGTAGCCATGATGCCTGGTACCCTGGGACCCTTTCGGACTGCAGCCTAGAATCTGCCCGGCCTTTGCCACCTTCCTTCCCCATGCCAGACCCCACTTCCTGTGCCCCATGCCTGGAGAGCCACTTCTGCCACACACAGAGTCCTGACCCTGGCTGTAGCCCTGGCTAAGAGGAGAATTAAGATGCAGTTTAGCAGTACTTGCCATCCTGCCTGACCTGAGAAATTTGTCCTCCTGAAAGCACGGATTGCTAGAACCATGCCTGAATCCTCACACTTTAGTTGTTACTTAGAGTTATCACTTCTTCAGCACTTAAATGTGCTCAATGCTGTGTACTATTTTTTTTTTTTTTTTTTTGGTACGCGGGCCTCTCACTGTTGTGGCCTCTCCCGTTGCGGAGCACAGGCTCCAGACGCGCAGGCTCAGCGGCCATGGCTCACGGGCCCAGCCGCTCCGCGGCATGTGGGATCTTCCCGGACCGGGGCACCAACCCATGTCCCCTGCATCGGCAGGCGGACTCTCAACCACTGCGCCACCAGGGAAGCCCGCTGCTGTGTACTATTTTTATAGAGTGACTCATCTCATGAAATTTTTCCAATAGCCCATGAAGTGTGTATTATTTCCCCTGTTTAATAGAGAAGGAAACTCAAAAACATTAATGTGTCAAAAAAAAAAAATAACAGGTCAGAAGTAAAACCACAATGTAGAAACATTAGTTTGTCTGAATTCACAGCCCCTGGACTACACTGCCCCACTGTACCCAGCGATCCTCCTCTATGTCTGAACTCAGTTCCCTCCCACCAGCCCACCTGCCCAGGGGCTGAGATCCCTGCACACTGTGCACCCCAACCTTGGCCATCCTTCCCACCATTTCTGCAGCGGCCCCTCTCTCCCAGGGTTGACGAAGAAGACATTTTACCACAAACACATAAAGGGTCTGTGTATTAGTCTCTTGCAGCTGCTGTAACAAACTAGCCACAAACTTGGTGTCTTAAAACAAGAGAAATGTATTCTCTCACAGTTTTGGAGTTCACAAGTCCAAAATCAATATCATGGCACTGGAACTGAGTCATCGGTAAGGCCATATTCACCCTCAGAGGCTCTAGGGGAAAATCCATTCTGTGCCTCTTCCAGTTTCTGGCGACAGCCAACGTTCCTTGGCTAGTGGCCACACTACTTCAATCTTCAAGACCAACATCTTCGAGTTTCTGTCTGCTCTGTCTTCACATTGCTTTCTCCTCTGTGTGTCAAGTCCCTCTCTGCTTCCCTCTTATGAGGATACATGTGAGTGTACTTAGTGCCCACCTGGATAATCCAGGATCATCTCCCCATATCAAGATCCTTAACTTAATCACATCTGCAAAGTCCCTTTTTTGCCGTATAAGGTAACATTCACATGTTCCAGGGATTAGGATGTGAATATCTTTGGGGAGGCCATTTTTCAGCTTATCAATGTCTGCAGGTATACTAATAGTTGAAGGAGCCAGATGGAAAAAGAAAGTCTTCCTACTCTAGCCCCAAGAGGCGTCACTTCTGTACTTAGGCTGCTACTCAGAGGAAGGAAAGATTTGGGGAGAAGGAGGAACCCCTGTTAAGGCCCCAGGGCTAAAGAGCCTGAGGATGGGTCTTCTAAGGACAGCAGAACCGGAAGTTAAGCTGTGCTCTGGAGAGCATCTGCATTCCCTTCTCACAGGCTTTTTCCAGCTTTGCAGATAAAATACGTGTGAAAACCATTGAATCTGTTAAGAATTCTGCTCTGGGACCCTCATGTTTTCAAACATCGGCTAATAAACCTTCTTCTTATTCCCTTCTGTTGCTATTGCTCTTTTATCCTGTCTCATTTCTCAGTTGGAAACTGTTTCCGTTTCCCCCTCCTTATGCCCACATTCCTGTTCCTCCTTTGCATGTTGGGGAAATCGCTTCCAACCTGGGAAACCCTGAGGGGCAACATCCACTCCAAGGGAGGAGACTAAGATAACTGTTTCCTGGAAGAAGAGGGGGAGAGAATGGCTTGAAAACAGATACCTTCAGCTAAGGCAAAACCCCTCAGGAAAAGCCTCAGCTCAGACCCACTCTGCGCAGGATGGCACTCACCTAACTTGATTAGCCGCACCTGTCAGCAGAGGCTTTAAAACGCAGGGCCTTTTATGAACCACAAAAGAAAGAGCTGGGAAGAATCAAGGAAAACTGTAAAATGATATGCTGTTGTATGTGTGTGCACACATCCAGAAATGGTGCCAACCTGACTATGCAGGTGAGAGGTGAGGACTTAACTACCAGCCACTGGTAGTTAAGTGGGGCACTGGCGCAGCCTTAAACCAGGAAGCTGGGGCAAGTCTCCTCTAACTAACAATGTCCCAGGCTGTTGCTCTAGGTCTGCCCCTCTGCTTCACATTCCTTTCTGGGCCGGGGTAACCCAGACTCTCACATCCTGGCACCATGGGAGACACACTAACTGCTCAAATTTCTTTCTTCAAAGAGCAGATTTTGTCAGCTGTGCTTCTATTGTTCTAGCTAATTCTGACCCTATTTGCTACTGTACTGGTCTATGCAGCAGCTTCAGCTTTCCTCTAATTAGAATGTGTGTCTGTGAGTCAGAGTTGGACCAGAGAAATAGAACCAGTAGGAAAGACATAGATATAGACAGAAATAGACATGTATACATATTAAGGGGTTTATTACAGGGAACTGACCTGTGCATTGTGGGAGCTGATTAAACAGTCCCTGTACAGCTGTCTCTGTATCTGATACCGGAGCTTGAAGTCCACAGGGCAAACATTTAGGAAGCAAAGATCACGAGCAGTCTGGAACCCCACAGGCACAATCTAGGACTCCACAAGGACAGTCTAGAACCCGTGTCCATTCTTGTTGCCTCTGACCTTGGTGGAGAAGAAATCCTGCAGAGGCGGGGCCCTTCATCACTGAGCTAAACCCACACACCCGGTCCAGCTGCTGCTTCACGCAAGGAACTGAGTCAGCACGTTAGCAAGAATGCTACAAGATGGGGCTTCCCTGGTGGCGCAGTGCTTGAGAGTCCGCCTGCCGATGCAGGAGACGCGGGTTCGTGCCCCGTTTCGGGAAGATCCCACATGCCGCGGAGCGGCTGGGCCCGTGAGCCATGGCCGCTGAGCCTGCGCGTCCGGAGCCTGTGCTCCGCAAATGGGAGAGGCCACAACAGTGAGAGGCCCGCATAACGCAAGGAAAAAAAAAAAAAAGAATGCTACAAGATGGCTGCTGCCTCTCCTTCACCTCCAAAATCTCTAGAGAATCTCCCCTGTGTCCCACTCTAACCGGAAACACACGAGGAAAGGAATTGCTTGTCCACAAGCCAAGGAATTGTATCATGTTACAAAGCCATCCATGTGGTAGGTCAGACACCCCAGGAGACACACCCTGAGAGGGAGGTGGACATGCAGGAGGTTTATCAGGCATGTTCTGGAGTGAATGAAGCAGGACGGGGCCGAAGAGAAGCTGAAGGGAGAGACCGTCACAACAAGAGCCCATTCCGCGTGGAGCTCTGGAGCTGGGGTGGCCTTCAGGCTTGTCTTGATTCAGGCAAGGCTGCCTCAGGAAGAGCACCTGACCTTGGGCATGGCAGCGAGGAGGTGGAGGACAGCTTCCAGAGCGGACTTGGCTGTGAGCTGTCAGCAGCTTCCACTCCCGGCAGCTGGAGGATGGAGCGTCTGGGTCCCAGAGGGGACATCTGGGTGGGCACCACCCTGTCCAGTAAACCTGCTTTACTAAATGCCTCGCCTATGAGGAGTGTAACAAACACCTGCCAGAGGAAGGTTTTTTCAGTGGAACAACAAAACTTTGTGCACGGATAGGAGTTGGCTGATTCTCCCCGTTACTTATCGCCATTTGTTTAGCGGCGGCTTCCTCGTCTGTACTTCAATGGCTGGGCTGCAGGTGGAACTTTGCACAGTTTCCCTGGGATTTTTTTGTTGAACGGCTTCATACCTACCACATCATGTGCTTACATGGATGTCCCCCTCACCCCATATTCAGGCGTCCCTGGAAGAACCTGGGTTTGGGGGAACGTGGGATTCTAGGAGGTATGAATTTCCTACAGAGCGAGCTTGGAAAGCAGAGGCTGAGATTTCGCCTCCAGAAAGGCTGCCAAGAAGCTCATTCCCTTCACTCTGCTGGTGGTGGGCTCTGGTGCCATCCTCTAAGCCGCTTTCCTGGTGACAGTGCAGGGTCCCTAATTGGCAGAAAAGACGCAGCTGCCATTCTGTCATTTCCCCAGACCAACCCCCTTACACACCGCTACTCTTAAACATTTGCAAAGTAATATTGTCCTTAGAATTGGAGAGTCACACGTACATAAAAGTGTGGACAAATGCAGAAGATAAGTTCCTCCTTCCGGAGTCTTCCCTCTCAGTGAACGACCCCACTCTCCGTCAAGTTGCACAAGCCAGAATCTGAGGCGTCTCCTCAAGACCTCCCACTTCTGCAGCCCCCGCATCGCCAAACATTGTCAATTTTCCCTCTTAGAGAACTCTCCACTCGTCCCTCCCCCTGCCCTCCGTCTCCATTCCTCTACTTCAAGCTGCAGCATCCCTCCCCTGGGGCCCTGCAGTGGCCTCTAAATTTGTCTTCTCATATCCACTCTTGCCCCCTTCCAATCTGTCCTCCATTCTGCAAACAGAATGATCTTTAAGAATTACAGTTCTGGGGCTTCCCCGGTGGCGCAGTGGTTGAGAGTCCGCCTGCCGATGCAGGGGACGCAGGTTCGTGCCCCGGTCCAGGAAGATCCCACATGCCGTGGAGCGGCTGGGCGCTTGAGCCATGGCCGCTGAGCCTGCACGTCCGGAGCCTGTGCTCCGCAACGGGAGAGGCCACAACAGTGAGAGGCCCGCCTATCGCAAAAAAAAAAAAAAAAAAAGAATTACAGTTCTGATCCTGTGGTTCCTGTCTTTAAATTCCTTTGGTGTCTTCTAACCTATCGTGTTCCAGATAAAGAATGAAATTCTTAGTGTGGCCTGCACGATCCTACAAGCCCCTACGAGGGCCTGCCAGGCTCAGGCTTCTGCCGACACCTAGTTATCCTCATTCGCTGCACTCTGCCAGGCTGGCCTTGCTCAGTGCCTCTCCCGGGCCTCCCCGCTCTTATCTCCCTACCTTTGCTTACTTAACATCTGCTGTGGTTAGTGGTTACATGTGCAAGACCTGCAGTCAGATGGTCAGGCTTCAAATCCCTAGCTCTAGCACTTAAAAAACAAACAAACAACAAACACAACTGCCTGGCTTTGGGCCATTTCCAAAAGCTCTTCAAACCCCAATGTCCTCATCTGTAAAATGGAAGCAATAATAGTACCTGTAACTGCAGGAGTAAAGGAGACAACGTGTGTACAGCTCACGGTGCCAGGCACACCGTGAGCGCTCAGAAATGTGAGTTATCATCATAATCCATCCTTCAGGCCTCAGCCCCAGCACCTTTCTCAGGGAGATCAATCGTCTCTGGTGGGCCCTCCTCCGCCCCCACCAGGTCAGGGGCTGTCCTGCGCCCTCCTGCTTCCTTCCTTCCTTCCACAGCACAGAGTGGCTTGGTCTGCCTTCTCTAGGCCATAGGCCCCCTCAGGGCAGAAACACTTCTGTTTGCTTACCATTATATCCCCAGAGCCTAGCAAAGTTTCTCAAGATCAACGCACCCTTTTCTGGAGCTGTCGGGAGGGTGTGGATATGGGATGAATACCGGCTTTCTATCACCATATATGGAGTCAGAGAGTTGGAAGGCAAGATACGTGACCTGGCGAGGCCTTTTGTGCCTAACATTGAATGAACGGTCTGCCCAGGCCTAGCGAGCCCTGAGGAGAGGCACTAAAGCAGCCCCAGGGTCCCTGGAACTCCCATAGCTCCACATTGTGCCTCCCCCAGCCCCGCCAGGGGACTTCAGAGTGCAGCCACAGCCTTGCTTCTGAGGCCCCACCCCATGACGCAGCCCTTCCCACCCACATCAACTCCCCAGGCTCAGTAAGACACACCCAGTGGGTCCAGCGCAGCCACACAGGAGTGTTGATTTCCATTTCTCCATTACAGAGCACATCCACCCAGCACAAATAGTTCTCTGCATCTGAACCAGAGAAGGATGCGAGGGATGTAAAAAACATCCTGTATCTTGGATTGGAAGGTCTGCATTCAAGTGCCAGCCACTGCTATTACTTCTCGATGTGACCTTGCACCTGTCACTTCAATTTCCTGATTTGTTCTACTCGACTGTAAAAGGGAGCACTAAGATGGGTGACTTAGCTCCAGCAAGCGTGCTCTAGGCTCTCTTCCTCTCAGAGAACCTGCCACCATACGGAAGTCAGTTCTGGGTAACATGGGGTTCTACTCAGCACACGCACCTGATGGGACAAAGGGTGGACACCCCACCCAGGGTGAGTCTTAGGCCACAAGGACAGAGTTAGCTATATGGTGTTGGGCGCCATATGCCGGGCAGAGTGACAGAGCAGCTGAATCTGGGGAGTATCACTGCAAGCCTTGGAAAAGAAACGGGTTCTACAGAGAGGAGAATGGAGCAGAGAGAGGCATGTGGCTCCAGACAGAGACAGATAGAAGAGTAGCCTGATGACTTTCAGTCCCTGTGAAGCCCAGTTATAATTCCTCCAGTGTGGTGCCTGGAAATTCCCCTGTATCCTGGTAACCAAACAATTGCTGATGAAGATGTCTTCTCATATTGGCTGCCAATTAAATAAAACCTCAACCAATAAGAGTACCTTGCAACTTTATACTTTTCAAAGACCTCTGACTTCACTTACCCCATTTGAAAAGTCCACTAGACCAGGGAGATCAGTGTTATAGGAAGGGTTGTCATTGCACAAAGGAGGAAATGGAGACCCAGAGCGGGAAAGAGACACACCCGAGGTCACTCGGTGAGTTAGTGAAATGAAGGTGGAAACAAAGCTGTGACTGTTCATACCATGGAACATCTCCAGAAGTGCCATCAGGGGCTCTCTCCTTCCCATGGCACCTCACCTCTCCAGACCAGGGCTGTGACAGAGTCAGACTGTCTGCAGAACTCTGCTTTGGAACAGTCTTTGCCCTGGTCTGTTATGTATTCTAGAAAGTAACAAGGGATAGACTTTGGGGATGCTAGACCTGGGGATATGGTTGCCGGGCACAGCACTCAAGGGAAAGCTTTGCAGACATCTCTGCTGTGAAACAAGACAATGGGCACAGGCCCAAAGGGCACAGCCAAGCTCCCACGTGTGGTGAGAGTGTGCAGAATTGGGTGAACACTAGAGGTGAGGAATGGAGACTGGAGTGGCTGGGAGACATTTGTAGGGCGTTGGCCTGGAACACAGTCTGGTCCTGGACACAGCTGCTAGAGAATCCCTGGGCTGTGAGCAGCACAGAAGAGGTGAGCACAGGTGAGAGATCACCAAAGCATCTCCATAAAGATCAAACAGCTGGAGAGGATGGTGAGGAAATGTCCTGCTAATTCTTCAAAGATCTTGTTGTTCTGTTAAACAGTGTTTCTGGAGAAAAATGAAAGATGAGGTTTTGAAAGATGCCATTCCAATGAGCAAACAGTGCATGTTGAGCAGATATTTGCACTACACCATTTTGAGTCTTAGTTCTCTCTGTAGTCCGGCTGTCAGTTAAAGGTGTGGCACAGAGCAGGCTCTTTAGAAAAATAACTGAGTGCTGGCTCTGAGCCCAGGGCTGGCTTAACTTTAGGCTCTCCCAGCATCCCATTTTACAGATGAGAAACTAAGGCTTCCAAATCCCAGGCCTCACAGCTACTATGTGTTAAGACTCGGGGTTTGAATCCAAGACACTCGGTTCCAAACCCTTGGCTTAGCCTCTGGGCTATATTTGATGCTCCTCAGAATTCTCTTTGGACAGTACTTGTGAGGGGTGGGGAGGCTGGCAGGGGCCCAGAGGTCTAGAGGGGAGCCCGGGGCCTAACTATGTAGGGCATCAATACCAGCTGTGTTACGAGTTTCAGCTTGTCCACCCTTGCTGAGGGGCCTAAAAAATACTTTCAGCAGGGTCTGAATCTGTATTTTGGCTGCCCTGTCTATAGAGTGGAGTCTTTGAAAGAGCAAGGTTCAGAAAGTCAGGGAAAGCTGGGTATGTACCTGGGGCTGGTCTCTTCCCTTCTGTCATTTTCCGACCATAAAACACAGGTAGATGAGATGGCCTCCTGGTCCCCTCTCACATTCTCTATTTCCAGATGATTCTCATGGCTCATCTGAATTCTACCCACAGAGGAGAAGCTTATTTAAGCTTCAGATTAAATAACTGAGCAGCTGGCACACGGTCAGCCCTCAGTAATTGTCCCAGAGTAATTTAAGGGGTGCCTGAGGCATCTGGACTTTCTCATCATATCTGTGTCCATCCCCGTAATTTCCTGTCGCTTGATGAGCCATGAGGGCTGTAGTAAAGCCTGTGGTTTATGAAAAAGATTTCAGAGCTCAGATCCCAACCGGGAGGCAGAAAACCCCTGAGAGGAAGAGTCCAGAATGTCATTGAAACTGACAAAGAGATAGCATAAAATAAAAGGAAATGAGACCAAGCTCCCTCATGAATACAGATGTGGAAATTCTAGACAAAATGCCGGCAAATTGAATTCAACAGTCTATTAAAAGAATAATTTACCATAACCAAGCAGGGTTTACCCAAAGAATGCAATGCAAAGCTGTTTTAATATGAGCAAATCTGTTTGGAGAACACATCAATGGGTCAAATAAGAGAAACTGTATGATTATTCTCAGTAGGATCAGGAAAATCATGTATGAAGATTCAACATGGATTCCTAAAGGGGACATTCTCTGAAATACTAGGAATGGATGGTACCAGTGGACGTTGATGGGTTTTTTTAGTGGAAGAGCACTTCACATCGGATCCTCCTCCCTATGTTTGAGAAATTACCCACTTTCTGAATTTTGGTGGGAGGCAGAGCTCCTCCCCGTATAGAAATGGAGAAAACAGCTGCCCACTGCTCTGGGTACCAGCCCCACCCTTGCAGCAACAGTGAGGCACTTGGCCTAAACTCAAATGACAGAGAAAAGATGACAAGCAGAAGAGAATATTTTTTAAATTTCAACTTTATTGAGTGCAGAAATTTTTTTATGGTGGTTCCATTAATAGCAGCAACATCAGTTTGCAGGGACAGCCGCAACAGAAGCACAAGTAGCTGCATCCAGGCCCCAGGGCCAGGAGGGCTGGCATTTCAAGCTGTGGATCGCATATTCCAAGATGGCAGCACGTCCCTCTCTGTTGTGTGTCATGATCTGGGCTGCGGTGCAAGCTGCCCAGGCTCCCTTTGTCCCTGACATTCCAGTGATTCTCTGAACTATCCAGGATCCAGTCAGTAAATTCCTTTTCTGCTTAAATCATCCAGAAGCAGTTTCTGTTACTGGCACCTAAGAAATCCTAACGATACTGAAGGCTATTTCCTTAACATAATAAAGAACATGTCTTTTTTCTCCCCAAAGCTGTGGCCAAAATAATACATAAATAATGGCATTCCTATTAAAACAAAGAGCAAAACAAGGATTACAGCTAATACCAGTATTATTTTTTGGCCTTTGTATCCTTCTTTTTTTTTTTTTGCGGTACGCGGGCCTCTCACTGTTGTGGCTTGACATCAGTCTTTTTTTAAAAAAATTATTATTTATTTATTTTTGGCTGTGTCAGGTCTTCGTTTCTGTGCAAGGGCTTTCTCTAGTTGCAGCAAGTGGGGGCCACTCTTCATCGTGGTGTGCGCGCCTCTCACTATCGCAACCTCTCTTGTTGTGGAGCACAGACTCCAGACGCACAGGCTCAGTAGTTGTGGCTCATGGGCCCAGCCGCTCTACGGCATGTGGGATCTTCCCAGAATGGGGCACAAACCCGCGTCCCCTGCATCGGCAGGCGGACTCTCAACCACTGCGCCACCAGGGAAGCCCTATCCTTGTCTTTTTAAAAAAGGTTTACTGAGATACAATTTGCATACACTAAAATTTACCCCTTTAAAGTGTACAATTTGATAGGTTCTAGACAATATATACCATCATTTAAGCACCACAGCACCCAATATATAAACTATTTCCATCACCCCAAAAAGTTCCCTTAAGTTCCCTTAGAGTCAAATCCCTCCCCTACCCCAGCCCTGCCAACCATTGGTCTGATTTCTATCCCTATAGTTTGGCCTCCTCCAGAATATCAGATAATGAAATCATACAGTAGCCTATGGTTTTCTGCTTCTTTCACCTAGAATACTGCTTTTGAGATTTGTCCAAGTTGCTGCCTGCGTATACTCTATTGTATAAATGTACCAAATACGTTTTTCCATTCTGTGATTGACGGGCATTGGTTTAAGTTTCAGACTATCATGAATAAAGCTTCTATAAACATTTGTGTCAAGGGTTTCATATAAACATATATGTTTACTTTTACTGGGTAAATATCTAAAAGTAGAAATTTATATAAATATTTAACTTTATAAGAAACTGCCAAACTGTTTTCCAAAGTGCTATACCATTTTGCATTTCCACCAACACTATATCGCTCTGCCTCTTCACCAGCACTTGGTACTATCAGTCCTTTGATTTTAGCTAATAAATGTACAGTAGTATCTTGGTTTGGTTTTCATTTTTACTTCTCTAATAACTGATGATGTTGAGCATCCTTCCATGTGTCTATTTGCCACCAATATATCTTTTTTGATGAAATGTCTGCTGTTTATCATCTTACTATTGAGCTGTGAGGGTTCTTTATATAGTCTGAATACAAGTTTTTTGTCAGATCTGTGTTTTGCGAATATTTTCTCCCAGCTGGGCTTGTCTTTTAATTTTCTTAAGAGTGTTTCAAAAAGCAAAAGTTTTTATTTTGATCAAGTCCAATTTATCAGTTTTTTTCTTTTATGGTTCATGCTTTTTGTGTCTTATCTAAGAAATCATTGCTTAACCCAAGGACCCAAAGATTTTTTTCTCCTATGCTTTCTTCTAAAAGTTTTATAGCTTTAGCTCTTACATTTGAGTGTATGATTCATTTTGAGTTGATTTTTATGTATAGAGTGAGAAAAGGATCAATGTTCATTTTTTGCATATAAATGTAAAAATTTACCCTATTACTATTATTATATAACATTGTTCTAGAAGTTCTGGTTGGCATAATGAGATACAAAACATAAATAAGAAGTAAAATTTTTGGAAAGGAGAAGAAAACCATCATTATTTACAGTCAATATGAATTTCATACCCACAAAACTCAAGAGAATTCACTGAAAACACATAGAATTGATACGAATTCAATAAAATGATTCATTACAAAATAAACATGTAAAAACCAATAACTTGTCTATATAACAACAGTAATCATTTAAAGCATATAATAGAAAAATAAAGAATCTGGTGCAGAATAGCAACAAAAGACATAAATGCCTGCATATAATCTTAAAGAAAGAAAGCCTATATGATGAAAATGAGAAAGCTTTATTGAGGATATAAAAGATAACTAAATATAGATGTGTCAATCTCTTAGATAGAAAAACTCAATGATATAAAAATGTTAATTTTTCCAAATAAATTTCTAATATTGGGGTTTTTTTGGAACATGACAAAATGATTCTAAAATTCATCTGGAAGAGTGAACAGGAAAGAATAGCTTGGAAAAAATGCATTGAAGAGGAGGACCTGCCCTACCAGATATGAGGATACCTTATAAAGATATCACAATTCAAATGTTGTGATAAGGGCCCCAAATCAAATAAATAGATGGGTCAATATGCTGGAACATGATAAATTAGTCTGAAACAGAACCTGACATATATTTAAACTTTATATATAATTAATCTGGTGGGATCAAGAAATGTTGCAGGCAGAGTAACAAGAATGGAAGAAAGGAAACCAGTTAAGAGGCTACTGGAATAGTCCAAGAGGAATATGATGGTGGAGAAGTTCACTGGGTCCCTAAGGTGGAGGGGCTCTGCAGTCATCAGGCAGGCAGGAACACCCTCTGGGAAGCAGGCATCACAGGCTTGTAGGCAGGCACATCGAGTGCCCTCTACTGACAAAATTAACATTGTGCCATCTGGCAAAGGAAATGGATGTAAAGGGCCTTGATCCATTTCCATAGTTCAGGCAGCAAACAGTGAATTTGGAGCTGACCGAAAATACACTGATACCAACACAGGATGTAGACGCCAAACCACACTTTTCTAACATAGTTAGGGTCTCAGCTCTGGACACATTTGCTAACATCCCAATGGCCAAAGCAAGTCACTTGACCAAATCCAATATCAATTTGGGGGCATGGGGGTGAGGCAGGGGAAGCATACTCTATAGAGACGGAGAGGAATGAATATTTGCCAAATAATAATCAACCACAGAGTTGATACTAGTAGGATGTCCTGATGGATTGAAAGGGAAAATTTTTTAAATGTGAAGAGATTTAGAGTTTGGATATGAGCAGCTGGGTAGCTGACGATGCTACTTACTACAATAATATAGAAAGACTGGAAGATGAACAGGTTTGCTGGGTTAAATCAACAGTTTTGCTTTGGACTTGTTAAATATTGACATCTAAGAGAAGATGTCAAATAAGCAGCCAGATATATGTCCAGGGCTCATATATGATATGAGCACGATAATCATCAGCTTATAGAAAGTGATTTACGCCCGGGATCTGCCTGAGGTCACCTGGGGAAA
>NW_006799037.1:1664837-1665590 GCF_000442215.2 Lipotes vexillifer | reverse complement strand
GGAAAGAGTGTAGCTGGTGCAGAGGAACTGTCCAAGGATGGAGCCCTGGGTACTGCAAGGTCTAGGTAACAGGAAGGGAGAAGTGTTCAGTAGGGGGATGCAAAGTAGTCGCTGGTCTTGTGGAAGAAATCCAGGAGGGTAGGGTGTCCCAGGAGTCAAGAGAAAAAAAGGTGTTTGAAGAAGGAAGAAATGCCAAACTGAGTAAAATTTTACTGGGAATTTGAATAAGATGAGAACAGAGATGGAGGCAGTTGGTGACCTTGGCAAGAGCTATTTAGGGGACCAACTCTATGAGGAAGCACTGTGCTAGGTGCTGAAGATAAAAAGATAAGATACATTTCTTGCCCTTTAGGAAATTACAGCCTGGTGGGGAAGGCAGACATGCAAATAAATCACTGTAATACAGTGTGATAAATCTTAGAATGGAGTAACATTTTCCTAAATGTGTTCCACTGAACACTCTTTGAGGGAGATGTTAATCAGTGCTCCAAAACCATAGTGTTCCAAGACCAAATACACTTGGGAAACACTGCAGACTGCACCCAGGCTGCAGCGTCAACAGTAGGGCTCTCAACACTGTGCTCAGCGTTTAGGAAACCAATGCACTGCACCTTGGGGGCCTGTCTACATACCCAGGTCTAGTCTGGCACTCTGAGGATTAAGGAAAAACAATACCAATTCCACAGCAGAAGCAGCCACCGGGGAGGGAAAAAGATGACACTGAAGAGCAGCCTCAGGGTGCTCTCTGCAGGA
>NW_006799037.1:1641747-1664794 GCF_000442215.2 Lipotes vexillifer | reverse complement strand
GAATGCGGAAGCAGGATTGCCCTGCATGTGCCCAGGATCCTGCGGCTGAGCAGCGGGGAATAGGAAGGACTGTCCCAGAACCCCCAGGTGGCCTTGTACCACAGGACCTAGTGTCTGAAACCTCCCAGCTGAGCCCATGGACCTGCATTCCTGGGGCAACCACTTATGTTGCAGCAGAGTTGAGAAGTCTGGCTTCCCACTGATTTGTCAGTTTACTGAGAGGCAGGAAAATTAGGGGAAAATTAAATCACCAGCCGGCTCCTCAGCCGTTTCAGGTCTTCTTCAATTTTGCCCTGACAGTGAAGGCACTGGAGGCAGCAGAGACCCCATTCATACTCTGATGCACAAAATGCATGCTGATGAACAAAAATCTACTCATTAGTCTGCAGCTCTGGGCTTCCCAGGTGCTTTCTGAAGTGTCCTACCTTGGGCAGGTAGGGAGAGGCAAGGAGAGTGAAGCAGCAGGGTTCTCAGTCATACTTATTTGTGGGGAATCAAAGGAAAACCCTGATCTGGCAGAACAGGGGCATGTCGGAAGGCTGGAAGATGCAGGTTGTGATGCCCAGACGACATGGCAAGCTCAGGCGTGGCGGGAGCAGGTGCCAGTACCTGGGGTGTGGGCTGTGCTAACAGGAGTCCAGACAGCAGAAGGCACCTCAGGACTATGGCTCAGTCACAGCACAGCCCCAACCGATGTCTAGGAGTAAATCAAGTGGCAGCCAACCCTGGGAGAGGGATGGGCAGGGAGAGCTGAGGGTGAGGAACCGGAGTTCAGCACAGGGAAACTGAGACAGAAGTCCAGACCTACGGACGGAGATAATGTGGTGAGGATAGGAATGTGAGAGTAGATTTTTTCCTCAGCAACTCAACTCTGAGAAAATTGTCCCATAACACTTCATCCTGATCAGAGTTGGAGAACCCGGGCCTGCCCTTCCATAGTCCTAGCTGTGGGATGGGAAGACCACCAGGATACAGGAGCATAAGCACCACGGATAGAAGGAGGCCACGGGGGCAACACCCTACCTCCTCATTGCTCCTCTTGAATTTTCAAAGACCCACCTGAACACAGGTTCTTTGGTTTAAAGGGTTGCGTAAGTCATCTTTTAAAGTCAAGCAAAAAAGACTCTTCTATTTGGAGCTGTTTTTGTTGCAGAGAATCAAATGGCACTCTGACTGGCTCCAGAGCAGAGATGTGGTCCATTGCACACAGAGAGAACTTGCACTGAAGTTCAGGATGAGAAGCACAGCCAGGCCCCACGGCCTGGGGATTCCTAGACATGGGAATATCTTGTCTCTCTAGGGCCACATGGTCTCTCTAAATCTGTTTCCATTTGATTCTTCTCTAGATCAACTGGCTTCCTCTGCTTACACATACTATACATGGCCCCCCGTGGCAGCCATCAATCCTGATTCTAGATCACTTTTAGTCTAAAGAGCCACCATCAACTGCCCACAGTCCTTGCACCATTCATCCAAAGTCTTTGAAACTGATTGACCATTGGCAAGCCAATGAGTCCTTGGCTGGTAATGGCAAGTCAATTGGTCATTACTCAATAGGTCATTAACCAGAAAATAGGTCAGCTATTCACCAACTATTGCCAAGGAAGATGGAGTCATATCATACTTGCACTATTCCTTCCAGGGGATGTGGGCAGGTCAGATACCAAAACCTAAATAGTATAGAACTGTATAATTACCAGAAGTGCAGACCTGTTGAAAGAATATATAGCAAAGCAGGTGTGGTAGCCCAAATAAAGCCCCCAAAGATGTCCACATCCTAATCCCTGGAACCCATAAATATGTTACCTTATATGGCAAAAGGGACTTTGCAGATGTGATTAAGTTAAGGATCTTGCAATGGGCAGATTATACTGGATTATCCAGGTGGGCCCAATGTAATCATAAGGGTCCTTTAAGAGGGAGGCAGGATGGTTGAAAACACAGTAGTAGATGTGACAACAGATACCAGAGATTGGAGTGATTCAAGGAAGAGGCCACAAGTTAAGAAATGCAGGCAGCCTCTAGAAGCCAAGAGAGGCAGGGAAGTAGATTCTCTACTGAAGCCTCCAGAAGGAACTCAGCCCCACCGACATTTTGATTTTAAACTTCTGACCTCCAGAATTGGAAGAGAACAAATGTGTGTTCTTTTGAGCCACTAAATTTGTGCTAATTTGTTACAGCAGCAATAAGAAACTAATACAGTTGGGAACCATGGGACATCATTACCCTAACTCGACACGCACTCTGGGGTCCAGGGCTTCTCTAAAAAAACCAGAACTGCAGCTCATTAGCATTCAGGATGCAACTTGAGTTCAAGCAACTATTGCATGCCTTTCCTCTTTCCAAAAACGAAGGTTTGAATGAGTCAGTTCATCACTAGCTAATATGCAGTATTCCTATTGAACAAAGGGTCATGCTAGTGGAGCCCCCTGAGGGGTTTCATGCCAGTATCCCTTAGTGGAAGGTGGCTTCTGTCTTGTCCAATCAGCGGGAGCCAGGGCAGCAAGATCACTGTCAAACAGCACACATTCACAAGAAAAGTTATGGAGGAAAGATAGGTCTGGGCTATTTGTGGGAGTCATCTCAGGACATGTCCTGCAGCCGGTGGGTTTTAACCTGGAGAAGTTTAAGAAACAATCTTGAGGTCTGAAGAGAAGAAAGACACTTTCTGACCTCTTTATACCAATTTTAATGCTGCAGCTTGAATTTTTAGAAGCTTTAGAGGTAGAGACTCGGGGTTTCTTTCTTTGGGGTCTTTTGATCCCAGCCCCACTGTCTCCTAATGCCAGTGCTGAAGGCAGCCCTCCTCCACAGGTCAAAGGTGACCATTCCTCCTGCCTCCTACCTTGCCCTTGGCCCTGAAGTTTGGTTTTGTTTTGTTTGTTTGTTTTAATACATTTATTTATTTATTTATTTTTAATTTTTGGCTGTGTTGGGTCTTTGGTGCTACACCCGGGCTTTCTCTAGTTGCGGCGAGCGGGGGCTACTCTTCGTTGCGGTGCGCGGGCTCCTCATTGCAGTGGCTTCTCCTGTTGCGGACAAGGGCTCTAGGCGAGCAGGCTTCAATAGAGTGGCACGTGGGCTCAGTAGTTGTGGCTTGCGGACTCTAGAGCGCAGGCTCAGCAGCTGTGGCGCACGGGCCCAGTTGCTCCGTGGCAATGTGGAATCTTCCCGGACCAGAGCTCGAACCTGTGTCCCCTGTATTGGCAGGTGGATTCTTAACCACTGAGTCACCAGGGAAGCCCTGAATTTTGGTTTGAAGGAGAGCACAGGCTCACTGCCTGGCCAGGAGCAGTATTTTTAGGAGTTTAAAGAAAAGAAAAAAGAAACTGTTGAAGCCAATTCCAAGTTCTAAGCATGAAAAGAGATGCAGGAGCTTCTAGAAATCAGGATGGCTTAAGAAGTCAAAGAGACATTTGAATTACTGCCTTGGGGACTGGAAGAAACCCAAACAATTAGAGGTGTAAAGGCACGGGATTCACAGCTTGATAGGTGTTGCTATATCCCTAAAACCAGGTCTCCGGGCCCACTGGGGCCTGACCTCTTTTAAGATTGCTGGGAAAATGCATGTAATAAGCTCGGTGTGAAGGTTCCTTGACAATTCAGTTTGGATTGGTCTTTTCCTATAGGGTTTGCTTTATTTACTACTATTATTTTTGTAATACTATTATTTTTAAAGTACTTATGTTTTCCTCTTATAATATGCTACCCTTTTCTTTTTTTTTTTTTTTTTTTAACAATTGGGCATCCCAGACCAGACTATCCAGAAATAAACTGGTGCTTTTCTGCGGCATTTGTTAAAAGGCAAGGATTTTTTGTGTGTAGTTTCAATGGCTTGTCTCATAACCGTTCCATCAACTTCCTTAGCTTGAATCCTCATTTAGGTTTCCCAGTCCCTATTATCAAATTAAAACCTTTAAAGTGTTTTAATGTAAATTTTATTGAAAGGATCATATGTATCTCTTATGATTCCTTTAATAAAGATTAAATAATTAAAATGCATATGTATTTTTAAAATATACATTTATATAGTGCATATATCTACCCAAGAAGACAAAGCTTATCTGCCATATCCTACCTTTTTTGTCACACAAAAGAATTGATAATCTGGTTTCGAGCAAAGGCATGTGTAGCCCCCAATGAGGGTCCCTTGGGGCAGAGTCACAATGACCAGTTCATCTCATCTCCTAGAGAATGAGAGATCAGCTCCGTATGCCAAGGCCCCCCTCCTGCAAGATCTGACCTCCTCACGATGCCAGAGATCCACTGTGAAAATCCCAGGAGCATGTGGGTGGCTCTGGGGAGAGCAGTGGAAAGTCTACAGAAGGTTGGGCAGGAAAAGGGCCTCAGCACACAGGACCGTGGTAGAGACAGAGCTGGGCTCTCTGGGCATCTCTGTCTCCCTCATCTTTATGGAGGTCACTTTTCTGCCCCTTATTCAGGTACAGTCCCAGGGCTACACTCCTGCCAACAGCATCTGGGAGGCAGGCTGGGTAAACACTCAGGCTGCCATGAGACCTGGAAGCTGTGTGCCCAGTGGCCAGCACATGGAGAATAACCAGGTGTGGTGTGGAAAACCCTGTGTCTCCACCTCATATCCGGGCCCTGACCCTCTAGCTGAGGTAGCTCCATGACAACGGCACATCTGGGCTGGGGATGGGATGCTGAGCAGAGGTGCCAGCAGCTTTGTTAGGCCTGGATACGTCACGTGCACGGACATGGCCTGGAAAACGGGGAACCATTCCCAGCCCACCTCAGACCCTCAGCACCTCCCAGAGGATTTGCTGAGACCCCCAAATCATCTGGTTGAAGGAGCTATCAGGAAACTCTACAAAGGGCTTGGCTGATAACGCCGAGTAAATTACTGATCTCAGTTTAAATCGTGCCCACTTTCCTGCATCCCCAAGTGTACCTGCTTCAAGAATCAGGAGAATGTAGCACTAATGGCAGAAAGGTGAGCAGTGGCAGTGGGGCCACTGGGCAGAGAGCCCTGCCCACTTTCCCCTTAAATGAGATGGCATCTGGTCCTGCCCCAAGGCTCCCATGGGCACCTGGAGCCCAGGGGTGGTGGGTTCAGCGCCTGACTGGAAGAACTGTTGCTTAGGTCGGTTCTAGCATGGGGCTCAGGGAGCTCTGTGCTGTGAGGCGAGGCTTCAGGGCCCTGTTTCACCTCCACAGTTGAAGCAGTCATAGATATTTCTGTGCTTTTTTCAAATGTTTAAAGTTCCTCATGGAAACTGCCCATGTTTTCCTCAGTAACCGCCCCCCGCCCAAACTAAATGAACTACAAGCTTCAATTTATACAACTCAATATTTATACCAACTGTGATGATCTCTTATGGATCAGAAGCTCTGACTGGCAGTTACATATGCTTTTTTTTTTTTTTTTTGCGGTACGCGGGCCTCTCACTGTTGTGGCCTCTCCCGTTGCGGAGCACAGGCTCTGGGCGCGCAGGCTCAGTGGCCATGGCTCACCGGCCCAGCCGCTCCGCGGCACGTGGGATCCTCCCGGACCGGGACACGAACCCGCGTCCCCTGCATCGGCAGGCGGACTCTCCACCACTGCACCACCAGGGAAGCCCTACATATGCTTTTGATGAATAAAACCATGAAAACAAATTTATTATTATCTGTAAGGGGAGAGTACATGGTAGAGAGGATTTCCCAAAGCATGGAGTCTGAGGGGGAAAACAACACAAAGAGTATCCATGGTGATGGAAAGGCTGGGAGCACCAGAAAAAGAACATCAGGGATGGGAGCAAGAGCTAAGAAAGGTTGTTGGATTGGATTCAGTCTGTTAAAGTGAAAAGCCAGGCATCATAGTAGGAAGAGTGCAGGATACAAATGGGGAGAACTCTGCTCTGTGACCTTGGGCAGGTCCCTTTCCTTGCTGGCTCTGTTTTCACACATGTGCAAGGAAGGGGTTGGACCTGCCTGATTCCCCCTCCCAGGGCCAAGGCCCTTGATCCAACCTGGGGAAAAGGGGTTGGGGGCTAGGGTGCCACTTCAAGGCTGTGTGACCTTGAGCAAACTGCTCTACCTCTCTGAGCCTCAAGTTCCCATTAATACTAATGCCTACCTCTCAGTGCTTTATGAAGTCTCCAGGATTACTCCAGCTGCTGATTTTACTGCTGCTTTTGATCTCTTTTGAACTCTGACCCCTGGCTAGGATTTAGGGTTGTAGCACAGACAGTTAGCTCTGAGATTGCTTGCTGAGCCCAAGACTAGCTGTTCACAGGCTTCCTACGTCTGCCTCCATCCCACGGTTCTCTGCCTCCTCTCAGGGCTGGGCTCACTTTGCTCTCAGCTTTCCCATCTCAGCATTTCTTCCCTCTTTCCTTTTCAGCCTGACTGCCACTGAAACTGACGTGAATCCTATTGGAAGAAATTAGCAAACCCTAGGCAGATGTGTCTCAGCTTTGGAGTGAAGGGCAGAGCTAATCCATCCCCTCAGAAGCAACATACCCTGCCATCTGAGACATGCCAAAGGCAATTTTTAAACAGTATGGAGTTAGAAGTTTTCTGAATACAAGATAAAGAAAGAGTTTCAATATCCTAGAGTAAAACACATGCTTAAGACAGAATTTGGCTACTACAATTCCTTGGGGATAAGTGGAGGGAAAAGCTGTCCCTTCTCTGTTTAAAGAAATGGACCCCTTAGAAGGCTACAGGGAAAAAAAGAAAAAGAAAAGAGAAATCTGCAAGTGAAAAATAGAAATCACAATATTAAGAGCCTCTATTAAGGTAAATCTCTTGCTCAAAGATTGAAAGCCTCAGCGCATGTGGAGTTTAGCTCTGATTGAGGGTAGGGAGGGAATAAAGTGAGAAATGACTCAACGGTTGTGACCAATGGTGCCTTTTGAGAGGGGGTATTTGGGGGGACGTTTGTGGGGAGAGGCAGTTTCAGAGTGTGGTAGGCAGCCTCCGAGAGGGCCCCAGGGATCCTCACCTCCTGGTATTCATGCCCTTGTGTTAGTCCCCCCGTCTTGAGTGGGTTGGTAACGAATAGTGTTGGATATCACTTCCAATATCTGGTTACAGGAGACTCAGGCTTCCATCTTGCTCACCCTCTCATTTGCTTGCACTGAAAGAAGCCAGCTGCCCTGTTATGAGCTGCCCTATGGAGAGACTCATGTGGAAGGAACTGAGGTGGCCTCCAGCCAACAGCCTGCTGATAGCCTCACTCCACCAGCCTGGTAGGAACTGAACCCTGCCAGCAGCCATGGGAGTGGACTTGAACTGCATCCCCCTCCAGTAGAGCCATCCGATAAGACTGCAGCCCTGGCTAACATGGGGGCTCTTTGGGAGGAAGAGAGTGTTGAGTCATATGCTCTACACACTTTACTTTGAAACTTGAATTCATTCTGTGAGGTACAGAATGTTGGTACCTCCAAGGTGCAGATGAGAAAACCAAGACTGAAAAAGGTTATAACTTGCAAAATGTCATGCAATAAGCAAATAGAAGAATGGCGATTTGAACCCAGGACTGACTAACGACTGCTTAGTGTGGAAATACACTGTGTTTACTTTCCATGTTCCCAGGGGAATTTAGAAATAAAAATGGATAGCTGTTCAATTATACCACCACTAAACACATGGAGGCAGTAAAAACTGGGGCTGGAACACTGGGCTCCCCAAGGACAAACCTTCCCTGGGTGGGAGATAAACGCCCACACAGCAGCATCAGAAGCTGCTCACAGCCTGTAACAAATGGGGGGGGGGGGGCGCAGAATTCTCCATGTGCAAGTGATCTTGTTTCTTTAATTTTTTTTAAATGTAAAGACAATAGCTAAATTCAATGCCACTATGAGCCAAGTACCACTTCTAAGATCTTTACATGTTTTAACTCAGTTCAACAACCCTATGAGGAAGGTACTACTATAGTCATCCAATTTACAAATGGGGAAACTGAGGCACAGAGAAGTAAATAAGTTGCTCCAAGTCACTCAGCTGTAAGAGGATAGCCAGAATTTAAACCCAGACAGTCTGGCCCCAGAGTTTTATGCAAGGTCCCCAGCAGAAGTCTCTCTGTGTCCTGGGCTGTCACATTGCCTGGGCCCCCAGTGTAGCTTTGGGCTTAGCTGGCCTGGGTTCCAGGTTCCCAGCTTTTGGATTCAACCCAGTTACTAAGACCCTCACCTCTGACTCTCCCCATTCAATTCCTGCCTCCTAGTTCCCAGCAAGCCCCGCCCACCTTGGCTCCATCCACCCTGGCTCCTGAGTTGCCCTTGCCTACACCCTGGTCCACACCTGCACCCGGGCCCATGCCTGCTTCCTGGCCCGGATCCCAACTCACCATCCTGCCAACTGGAGGCTCTGCCCACTGCCATGCTGCTCCAAGGACAAGACCAGCCCCTGGGACAAGCCCCAAGCCCAGAAGGCATGTCACTCAACAAGCCGGGGGCAAGCCTGTTGGGGTTGAAAATGGTCCCAATTCTGAGGATATTATCTGAAGACAGATTGTTTCCAGGAAAAGAAAATAGCAATATGGAAGCAGGAAGAGCATTACTGTGTGGATAAAAAGATGACATACGCAAATGAACTCACAGAATTAGATTAAGATTACAGACAGTTATGGCAGGGAAGATAATAGAAGCTGTTATAGACCTCTAGGGCACAATGAAAAAGCAAATCTGCCCATGTTTATGCAGATAAAGAGGCTGTTGAAGAGGCCCTAACATTGATCATATGGGGTCTCAATAGCCCTGCAATGGACTAGAATGAGAATTTGGGGATGGCAAGGAGGAGGGGCCCTGGAGCCGCCAGTGATCCGAGGCTCCTCTCTGGGAGCCATCAGGCAAGATCACGGACTATTTGGGGCGGCCATCCGAAAAGCTGAATGCAGTGAGGGATGAAGAGGTGGGGCTAAACTGCTAAAAGCAGCATTTTCAAACAAGTCTCATTTCAGCTTAGTCTTCCCATCTGTGGTGATTTTAAAAATATAGTTCCCAAATTGCCTGTAGCATCTGGGGAGTGGGGTCTGTGGGCAGACACCTGCTCACCAGTGAAAAATCTGGGATAGCATTTCTGAATGAGGTTCTTATGGTTTACAGATTGATCAGTAAAGGACACAGATTTACAGCATCCCAGAATAGCAGAGCTGGGAGGGCCTTAAAAATGACTTCATCTGCCCACAGAGGGTAAGTGACATACTAAGGTCACACAACTGGTAAGTGATAGGGAGGCGCCAGAACTCCACAGTCCTAAGTCCCAGTTCAGGGCTGCAGCATCCCCTGGGTTGAGTGAAAGGAAGGACCTTGAAAGTGTCTCCTTGAAGGAAGTGTAGAGTAAAAGGCATGTGGTTGCCATAGAAGAAAATAAGGGGGAAATGAACCAAGATGCATAAATAAATTCAGATCCAACTTCTCTTCAGGAAAAAAAATTCTAATCATTATTATCCCTCATCAGCTTAACGAAAGCACGAAGAAAAAAAAGATTATCCTAACACAAGTATGTAAAGGCAAGAGTAGGAAAGAAGCAGCAGCTGGTTCCCATAGAAGTCAACCATCCAGGTGGGCTGTCTGTCCCATCCCTTGATCACGCTTTTGAGGATCCATGAAAGTCAGCAGCAAACTCTGTCCCTGTTCCAGGTGACTGTCCTAGAGCCGCTTTACTTCCTCTGTGTCCACTGTGCCTGCTCTTGTGTCTCTGGCTCCCAAATTTCTGCATCTGCTTTACTTCCTCTGTGTCCACTGTGCCTGCTCTTGTGTCTCTGGCTCCCAGATTTCTGCATCTGCTCCGCAGTTCTGACATTTCTCCCGGCCTTTTCAAATTAGTCACTTAACCCCTTCTCTTGGACCTTGGTTTTCTGCGTGGCTTTAAGCTCCATCCTATTTAATATTTCCTACTGTCCTATTGAGAAACTCCCAGCTCTAGCTGCAGCCCCTGCAGGTCCATATGCTGGACTAGCTCCCAGGCCTCTCAAATAAAACATTTTGTCTTCAACCCTGCGTTTCCACCTGGAGGTGAGGGATGAGGTTATGACAACTTTCCATATCTCATCTCTTGGGAATTTGGAGCAGTGAGACAAAAAAGAAAAACCAGAGCACTAGCTGAAGAAAGGCAGGGCAGCTGGTGCTAAGTGTGCCAGGTGCTCTCGGCTAAAGTACCAGCCTCATGGCCCTGCTCCTCCTGCCAGTGCACAGGTGCGTGTGGCAGACAGCAAGAGGTAGGCAGACAGGGGCACCAGGGAGAGGAGTCCACTAATTCTCCCAGTTTTCTCCTACAACTTTCCCCGGCCTGGCCTCTCGGGCCCTGTGGTTTGCAGAGGAGAGGGAACTGACCTATGTTTGCCAGGACATTTTGGTTGTAAGCGACCGAAGTCTAGCTCAAATCAGCCACAGCAAAAGGGATTTATTGGATGCTACCTAATAAATGCAGGGGGAAATGGACTCAGGCTTGGCCAGAACCAGGGCTCCAATGGAGTCAGCCAGCCTACCTCTCCCTCTTTCTTTCAGCCTGGCTTCTGTGGAGGTGACAACTTTATTCTGCAAGCTGACATTCTCCAGGTCGCAGGGAAATGGCTGCTGGCAGACTCCAGTCCTTATCCTCAGAGCTGATTCTCCAAAAAATAGAGCAGACTCTCAGGGAAGACTGGTTGGCCCTGCAGAACTGTGTGCCCAGCCCTGGGCTAACCACATAGCTGGGAGATGAGCGACTTCAAAGCATGGTGTTGGGGAGGGTATGGACAAGGTGCCATGACTACAGCTCTCACTGAGCCACACTGAGTCAGGGAGGAGTGGTTCGCCAAAGGAAAGGATGTTGGGCAAACAAACAAAAATCTGTTCCCTATGGGATTTTCCTTGCCTATTTGTCTGGGGAGCAGAGGATAGATTATTCACCACCTACAGCTCCCTCCATGGATTACACAGTCCGGGGCCACCCTGTGATAAAGGTTCAGTCGCCAAAACTGCTTGGGCCTGTGCAAAGGCACACCAGAGAGTTCTCTTACTCTTTGCTTAGCAGTAAGAAGAAAATAAGCTTGCGTATTAGTCCCAATTCCCAAAAGTCCTGAGGAAGTTAGCTAGAGAGCATTTTCCATGATGATGACCTAAACCTACAGCCACTTTGAACAGGGACGCACACGTCTCAGTGTGAATCTCAGTTTGTAACCCAAGGCAACCCCTTGTGTGTCAACACAACAATAAACCCCTTTTCTGGCCTGTGGGTAGGAATACAGTCCCTACCTTAATAAGGTAGCAGTAATACGTCCAATTTCACTGTCTCATTATTTCCCTCTGCTCATACGAGACTGCAACCCTGGGGGCCCCAAGTGATGTCTTGGCTGTGCTCACACAGCAGCCAATCCCGTGCACTCCTGGTGGCCTCCTCCATCCTTAACGTCCTATCAGGTCTCATGGGCTCTGGACTCGTGGCCCCTTCTCCGCAGAGTGACCCCAATGAAGCCCGGGATCTCCCCGCAGGCCAGAGCACTGCTAGGCGCCAGGCATGAGGCCTCACTCCCTGACACCATCCCACACGCTCATCGGGAGATCTAATGGTGTGGCCTGCGTGTCCTCTGTGAGAACAGCTCCTGCAGCTTCTGCCTGCAATGTCTCCCTCCAAGGGGCTGGGACACCCATCCAGGGCTTGGGGATGGACCAGACAGCGAATCAACTCCCACAAATAGAGCTTCACCATTAATTTATCCATTTCATACCATAAACATAGGCATGGTTTTCTGTGTCAGGCACTGTTTAGATTCCAGGGCCACAGCAGTAAAGACAACAGGTAAATATCCTTGCCCTTATACAGCTTACAATTTAGTTTGAAACACATAATAAATAAACAGAAGCATTATATAATATCAGGTGTTATTAAGGGCTGTGTAGAAAAAGTAAGAAGACTGAGATGAAAGAGGTGCTCTTTTAAACTCAGTGGTCAAGGAAGGACTCTAGGGACAGGTGACATTTGAGCAGAGACCTGCGAGGAGTAATGGGGCGAGGCACTCATGTTGGTGGGAAGGTGTCCCAGGCAGAGAGCTGCAAATTAAGGAGACTGTGCCCGGGGTTTGGAAGAACAGTCAGACGGCCAGTGTGCCTGGAGCCTGGGGAACCACGGAGAGTGTAGGACATGAGCTCAGAGGCAGCAGAAGGCAGATGACCCAGGGCCTTATGGGTCACCATGAGAGCTTCATTCTAAGGTGATGGGAAGCCAGACGCCTGCAGGCATGTCTGAAAAGACCTTTGAGGCTCATCTGGATCCCCAGTTACAGAGGAAAACGCAGGGCATGGTGGGGCACAGAGCCTCCCATAAGAGTTCACATTGAACTAGGTCTGAGGGATGACGAGGCGTTTGTCAGGTGGAGGAAAGAAGAGAAAAGCATCCCAGATAGAGAGAAGAGTATTCACAGGGGAAAAATGGCAGAAGAGCAGAAAGCGCTCCTGGGATGTCTGGGCATCCATTTGGCTGGAGCTTAGCACGGCAGGATGTCAGCACAGAAGACAAGGCTCTGAAGCAGCTGGGGCCAGATGGGAGGGACCTGGCATAAAGCAGCATCTCCAGCTTTGTTAGAAGCACACCACCTTCCTGGAGAGCCACGTCAGTCCCTAATGAGCTGAAGTCACTTTGTTACTTACTGCAGAAGAAACAAGCATGTTCTGGGAGGCATATGGCCTGTCTCCCTGTTCCTCCTCCCCAGCCCTCTTCCGCTCCTGAAATCCAGGCAGCCGCCTTGGGCCGCATCAGAAGTGCCGAGGTGCCTGAGGATTTCAGACAGCGTTACCCTCATCCAACAAGTTCTTTATTTAATCTGGGGAAATGAGGTGCTATTAAATTATTTCTGAACTGTCATTGCCAGAAAGCTAAGGACGCTGGAGTAACAGGCAGAGGATGGAGCTGGGGAGACAGACAAGGCAGCAGAGGTGGCCGATTTTGTGAGTTCCTGACCCAGGTCTGCCCAACAGATTCATTGCAACACGTGGGCTTCCTTCTGCTGTACAGGCACCACGTTGAAGAGACTCAGTAATTAAAATAAGAAATGAGAGTCCCCTGATAGGTTACTGTACCCAGGGCCTTAAAAATTATGGAGAGGTAGCCAGCCTCTGCTGTGGAGGGAACCCAAAAGTAATTACCAGGATACTTTGCAGACTATTGAATAAGTCCCTGTAACTGGCACATTGATTTATGTAAGACCCAGAGATTCTGAGAGATTTCAGAGAATATTAAGAATCAATCAATATTTTAATTTATTTCAGGGTCCAGGAGACTTCAGCTCTGCAGAAAACCACTGGGAGGAAACTGTGACCTTTGGAATACAGCTGGCTGGCAGACAGTGGGGAGGCACCTTGGACAGGAGCCTGTTTGGCAGCAGCTTCAGGGAAGGACTTCTCTGCTCTGGAACATTCTCTTTCTTCACGGCATCCGTCAGGGATGTCAGGCAGCCAAGGGGTGGAGGGTCTCATGGTGAATGTGCTCTGGGGCCTGGGGCAAGGAGGCTTGCTCCTTTCAGGACACAGTCCCCAGGGCCTGCAGACTGTTCCCCTTCCAAGGACACACTGCCGTGATCTGGGGACGTCTTCACAGAGCAGAGCCACCTGATGATGCTACATCTTTGAGGGAGATGCAGCATCTTCTCCCCTGGGCCACAGTCTCCCCATATGCCCTCCCACGGGAGGGGTGAGGCTTGTCACACCTCTCTCCCAGCACCTGGGCACCTGTCTCCCACCATAACCCCGCACGCTTCTGATTCCCTGTAAGACATAAGCTCCCTTTGGGAAGGGACCACATCTGATACGTGTTTGTGTCCCCAGCACGTGGCATCACACCTGGCCCAGAAGAGGCGGATGTAAAAAACAACAATGCATTGAATCAATGAACGGTCAAATGAACTAAGAAAAAATAAATATTCACTCATGAAACTCTTTTGTAAAGGTCACACGATGTGTTGGATCAGTCAAGTTTCAGCAGTAAACAGAGGGCACATTGCGTCATCAGGAGTTTAGAAGGTGAAGACAGAATGTAGGGAACTGGCCAAGGCAGGCAGCACCCTGGGGGAGACACAGTGAGGGGAGACAGAGCTGCTGTCACCCCAGGGCTGGTGGGGCTGAGGGAGATCAGTGACCAAACCTGGAGAGGGCCACCTGACGGGAGCTGTGGCCTTGTGCAAGGACGGCAGCCAGTCCCTCACTCCCTGCAGGGATAGAAACGCCGACCTCACGCTCCTTCCTGCCTTCCTCGCATCTCCTCCTCATTTCCCCATCAAAGCCAAAGCCAAGTGGGAGCCAGAATGCAGGGGTGCCCCTCACTTCAGCTGGAGAAGGCTGGAGAGAGGAGCAGAGCACAGGACTGTGGGATAGCCCCACCTATGATGCTCAGACCTGCCCAGCAGAGAGTAGGGCAAGCCTGGGCCACCCAACTGATGGGCCTAACCCAGTGGTTCTCAACAGGGGGAAATTTTCCCCCCACGGGACATTTGGCACCGTCTGCAGACAGTTTGGGTTTTCACAATTTGGAGAGGGAGGGGAGGGCTTACTGGCATCCAGTGGGTTGAGGCTAAGGATACTGCGAAACCCACCAAAAGGTACAAGACAGCCCCCCCCACCGTAAGGAAGAATTCTCCAGCCCAGGAATGTTGATAGTGCTGAGGTTGAGAACCCCCGACCGAATGTTCCAGACAAACCCCGGCTCAGCGCAGGCGCTGCAGGGCCCCTGTATGGGGTGGAGGATGTTGCCCTCCCTCTTCTGGGAAAGGTGGCATCATTTGGTCTGACCCAGTCAGCCAGTAAGTGACCTGTGTTCTGCCTTCTCACGTGCCCTGGGAAGCTGCCATGCCTGGGCAGAACCTCCTCTCCCACCGCAGACTCCCTGAGGTGGCCAGGGGCGGAGGGGCCTCTGGAGGACACTGTGCAAGCCCTGGGCCTCCCCTGCCTGGCTCTGCTTTCTCCCAGAGGCCGAACCCCCTCTTATTCCCTGAGTTTTCAGTTTTACATTCACACATTAGAAACATTTGGTAAAAGTGAATCAAGTCTTACCATCTGTCTCTTTCACTTTTGTTATGTTTGTAACAAAAAGAAGAGTCAGGAAGAAATTGAATCCAAACTGCAAATCACGTGGTGCTCCCGGGCAGCTGAGACCCTCCAGAGCAAGGCGGGTCCTCAAGGAAGGGGTGGCCTCTGTTGGGGCCCAGGACAGGGGCCACCCCAAAGTATGCCACAATGGCATGTTGATTGTTTTGAATTAAAGTTAATTAAAAAACAGCTGATACAGAGGGACACTCTGACCCTCCTCTCTGTCTCCCTGAAAGCAGGAAATGAATCTCTCATGTGAAAGGTGCACTCCCTGCATCTTAGAAGGACACCCTTATCAACAGAAATAGAGAATTTGGGCTAAGAAGCCTATACATACAAATCTTGCTCCTTCTTTAATTTACTCCCCCCAAGCCCAAACTCTGTTTAGATTCTTCACTAACTGAGCACCCAAAATCTAAGTTTCATTGTCCTGTCAATTTCTCACAAATTTATTGTTTCTTTGTCTAAAAAGTATAAAAGCTGCCTGCTTTGACCACTTCTTGGGTTCCATTTCTATGAGACCTCAGTGCAACAAATTAAAAATGTGTTTCTTTTTCTCCTGTTAATCTGCCTTGAGTCAATGTTATTATTAGTCCAGCAACAAGAACTCAAGAACAGTAGAGGATGAAGCTCCCCCCTCCTAGCACCTCCCTGGGTACAGAAGTGGAGAGTACACAGAATGTGTTCTCATGATGATCTCACACACTCCTCACAGCAGCCCTGGAAAGTAGGGACTGTTGTCCCCATTGACAGATGAGAAGACTGAGGCTTGGCAAGAGGAAATTCCTAGACCAAAGTATACTCCCAACCAGCAGCAAAGTGAGATCTTAAGCCATCCCCTGGGCCTATGGACTCTACAATGGGGACAATATTGCTTCCCGTTTCATCCAGTCAGGAAACTGTTAACTCAGCCCCACTGGGGTTTAGGTACCATATTGAAAACTGTTGGAGTTTAAGTGACCGTGGTCCTCAAGAGGGCCCTATTTTTCTCCCTGTCACATCTTAGAGAGTTGGTCCCTCATCTGACCCTCTGGGGCCACAACTGGGGAGAGAAAAAGATTGATTCATACGCTTGTGCCACAGATGTTTATTGAGAGCCAACCATGTGCCAGGTGCTCCACGTGTGATGGCCGGAGACCAACATGCTGAGCAGGGCAGGAGACAGTGAATAAGAACCCTTGAAACCAGATCAGAGAAGAACATAATAATGGCAAACTACACTTACTGAGCACCCACTACGAGCCAGCTACTGTTTTAAGTCCTCTACACACTCAAATTCTCATAAGGTGGATACTATCACAACTCCCATTTTACAGATGGGAAACTCAGGCAGTTAAGGAAATTACTCAAGGGTACTGTGAACAACAAAAAAATGTTGCCTGCCATTTCAGTAAGCAAAGAATGTTGCCTGACATCAAGCCATCAGCCACTGCAGCCACCAAGCCCCCCACTCCCTATGATGCACACCCTAAGGGGAATTCAGGAGGAGAAAAACAGATACTGGCCCTAGATGGTTAAGATGCACATCAAAGGAATAATTTCAATGAGCCCGGATTCTTGCATCTTCCCGTACATAAAAGGCACTAAATTCGTTAATTTGAGATGTCTGGGGTTCTGTGTGTGTGTGTGATTAGCAGTAATATTTTGATATTCGACTGTATGGGTTTTTTTTCAGCAAAAACTCCTATATATGCCGGCTCCTCCCTTACCTCTTTGAAACAGTTCCACAGAGCTGTCTGAGACGCTGTATCCCAGGCCTCTGTAAGGCCACTGAATAAAACATAATTCTCAACTTTTAGGTTGTGCATATTTTTCAGTCGACAATACCTAGCTTAGTAGTTGGGCTCTGTTCTGACACGTGGATGAACCTTGAAGACACTGTGCTAAGTGAAATTAGCCAGTCACAAAAGGACAAATACAGTCTGATTCCACTTATATGAGGTACCTAGAGTACCTCATATTAAATTTCATAGAGACAGAAAGTAGAATGTTGGTCATCAGGGACTAGGGAAGGCAGAATGGGGAGATATTATTTCATGGGTACAGTCTTTCAGTTTGGGAAGATGAAAAATATCTCCATTATTCTGGAGATAAATGATGGTGATCGTTGTGAAACAAGAGGGAAGGGGGCAGAGCACAACCTTTAAAAGAATGACATAGCCATAGGACATGACAAAAACTGGTTAGAATCAACTAGGTCCAAGATGGTGGAAGATTCAACTTCCAGGAGACATTGAGCTTCATTATACGCTCATTGTAATGCATTAGCATGTTAAATGACACACCCACCAGTGCCATAACAGTTCACAGCTAACCATGAAAGGCCAAAAAGTAGGTGATGGCCCAATTCCCAGCAATCCCCGTCCCTTCCCCAAAATACTTGGAATAATCCTCCCACTCATTAACCTATGAAATTACCCAGCCCATAAAAACTGACCATCCCATATTTTGAGGCCTCTCACCTTCTGAGATGGCCCACACTCTGTCTGTGGAGTGTGTTTCTCCCAAGGCCATTCTCACCCCTTGAGACGGACCTCATTCTATCCATGGAATGTCTATCTCTGCGAATAAATCCACTTCTCACATATCACTTTGTCTCTCACTGAATTCTTTTTGGGACAAGATATCAAGAACCTGGGCTTCATTAAGTCCTGAGACCAGGTGTGTGATTTCAATTAAAAGACCGTTGGGGCTTCCCTGGTGGTGCAGTGGTTGAGAGTCTGCCTGCCGATGCAGGGGACATGGGTTCGTGCCCCGGTCCGGGAAGATCCCACGTGCCATGGAGCGCCTGGGCCCATGAGCCATGGCCGCTGAGCCTGCGCATCCGGAGCCTGTGCTCCGCAACGGGAGAGGCCACAACAGTGACAGGCCCGAGGACCGCAAAAAAAAAAAAAAAAAAGACCGTTGGCTCAAGTCCAAATCTGGGTTTTGGCTGGGTTTGAGTCTTGGCCTGTGGGTTCAAGTCCCATCTGAGTTGCACTGTTTCAGCTGCACAACAATGTGGCTGTACTTGGTGCTACTGAACTGTACATTTAAAAATGGTTAGAAAAGGGGCTTCCCTGGTTGTGCAGTGGTTTAGAATCCGCCTGCCAAGGCAGGGGACACAGGTTCAAGCCCTGGTCTGGGAAGATCCCACATGCCGGGGAGCAACTAAGCCCATGCGCCACAACTACTGAGCCTGCGTGCCAAAGCTACTGAAACTCGTGCACCTAGAGCCCGTGCTCTGCAACAAGAGAAGCCACCGCAATGAGAAGCCCGTGCACCGCAACGAAGAGTAGCCCCCACTCGCCGCAACTAAAAAAAGCCCGCGAGCAGCAACAAAGACCCAACACTGCCAAAAATAAATAAATAAATAAATAAAATTTTAAAAATGGTTAGAATGTACATGTTATATTATGTATATTTTGCCACAATAAAAGTGAAAAGTAAAACTTTTTTTTAAGCCTACTGTTAAAATTCATAAATTGATTTTTTTTTTTAATTTAGGCACTGAAACCCATTCTCTTAAGCATCCCCTGTATTAGCCAGTTCATCCCACAGTGCCACATCTAAAGAGAAAACAGCGACTTCCCTCGTGGCACAGAGGTTAAGAACCTGCCCGCCAAGGCAGGGAACACGGGTTTGAGCCCTGGTCCGGGAAGATCCCACTGGCCGCAGAGCAACTAAGCCCATGCGCCACAATTACTGAGCCCGCCTGCCACAACTACTGAAGCCCGCAAGCCTAGAGCCTGTGCTCCACAACAAGAGAAGCCACCGCGATCGCAATGAGAAGCCCGCGCACCGCAACGAAGAGTAGCCCCCGCTTGCTGCAACTAGAGAAAGCCCGTGCACAGCAATGAAGACCCAATGCAGCCAAAAATAAATAAATAAATGAATGAACTTTAAAAATAAAATAAAGAGAAAACAGACCTGCTGTAAGACAGTAACTGAAATGGTGGAATGGAGTCCAGAGATGCAGATAAATTAGGATCCAAAACTAGGGACAGGCCTGAAGCAAACAGGCTGAGATACTGAAGCTGGGGGAAGGACTTTGAGCAGATAAGGGCGAGAGGTAGCAGGAATAGGGCTGGATTAGGAGGACTTATAAATGTGGTCCTGGCTGCTGAAACTCTGGACTCTTGCCAGACTAGGGATGGCCTATGCCAGGGGCAGGGAATGACTAGGCATTAACCCAACAGTGTGGGACATTATCTTCCTTCTAGAAATTCTGCCCAGGTACCTGGATGTTTTAGAGTTCTGCAGATGAGACCTGAATGGCACCAGGTAGACAAGGTGTAGAGCATAATGAGCCCTGGGACGATATTACTGAGCATTAGGGGCCAGCGGGGGATCCCTAAGCTGGCATCAGAATCCAGGAGGCAAATATAAGAGGAAGGCTGCTGGAGAGGGCAGCACAAAGGTGTGGAGGTGGCTGGGGCCACATTAAACAGTATCATGGGTGTCAGTGGCCAGGAAACCAAGCCAGAGGTTGGAAACTAGAAGGAGCTGATGGGTGAAGCCAAGGGAGAGATTGGACAGAGGAGGAAATGAAGGACAGGTGGGAGCTGATGCTCAGCAGGGCAGAATACAGAGGAAGGCAGCAACTGGAGACACGCGGGTTCACAAAGCTAAGTCTGCAAGTGCGGGAGGGTGATCTGGGCCCTCCTTTTACATAGGACCTGGGGTCTGCCCCAGACCAGAGACAGGTCTTAAGTGTCACTGGCTTCCATTAGTCGACATCCCTCTGCAGCTACATATAGTCTAGGGAGGGTACAATGATCATCTTTAGAGAAGCTTGGTGTACTGGCACAGACCCAGGAGATCTGGTGTCTCATCCCAGATATATGGGTCTATGAGTTCCTGTTCCCTCACCAGTAAAGTGGACGTGACACTAGCTCCCAACAAACCTCACAAGCATGTTCCGAGGATCAAGTGAGAAAACGGGGGTGTCCATCCTAGGACGTCTACAATAGGTGATTCATTTGTAAGTGGGCTTGAAAATGTTAAATAGCAAAACTACAGCAGGGCAGAGGCCCACCCTTGCCACTAGGAGAAAGGAAACACTGTGACTTCGGAAATAGGCAAGGACTGGAGTGCTGAGGAAATGGTGACTTGCTATATCCTAATTAAATTACTATATTCTAATTAAAAAAACTAAAACAGAGGTTTATAAAAATTCTGCTACTATGAAGCCAGTGCCAGGAAGAGCACAATATTACAGACAGGGATTTATGAATAATAAAGGACCATGCCCAGCCCTGGGCTATCGGACTACATGAGGTCTAGAAGGTCGAACAGCAGAGACCCCCGGCCAGGGAATGTGGGTGGTTGGTGGGAGCTGGTGAGGGGAGCAGATTTCTTGTCCCCAAGCATCTGCTAAGACCACCCAGACACCATCCATTTCCAATGGGCTCCATAAACCCTCCCCACTGCTCCTGGGCAGTCCCAGTCTGTCCAGTCTATAAATAAAATCAGAGTTTCATTAAACAACAATAATAATGGAACTGGGAGTTACACAATAGAATAAAACATATAATTTAACAATAATAATAAATAATAATGATTACTTCCTACAGGCCTAATACCAAGTTCAATATTTTGTATCTATTATCTCATTGAATCTTATAAACTGTGTGTTTTATATGTAAAGAACCTGAAGTTTTGAGAGGTTAAATAATTTGTCTAACATCATCCCCACGTGAACCCAAGTCTCTCTGGGATGTGAACCCAAGTCTCTCTGGTGCCAAAATTAGGCACATTAGCCCACAGTGCCCCTGATACTTTGAGGGCCAGCAAGAGTGCTGGGCATAACCCTGCCTATTACATAAATAATCTCAAGTGCGATGGGAAAGGAAGCGTCACTAGGATGACCTGGACAATTTAAGGTCATTTAAAGATTAAAGAACTGGATTGAGTAACCTAAATCTATTGAGGATTTCATTGGGGAAAACATGTAAATGAATTTAGGAACATCCACTGAGTGCTTGGCCAGCAGCTGTAACGAGCATTCCCCCAGGACTAATTTCCATGTAACAGCTCTTGGTGTAAAGACTTGAGTGAACAATTGTAATAATAGGCAGGTTAATCTGCCCCATTATTGACACTCTGTGAACTGTTGAGCAGAGGCAATAAAGGTTTTGCTAAAGCAGAGCAGATCCTGAGAAGTCATCTCTGCCTTAATTATTACTGGGGAAAAGCGCTTGTTTCATCTGTCACTCTGGGTATATTGCAGAGAAAACAGAGTATAAAGCTCCCACAGGGACTGAGTGGCTGGACCAGTCCTGTCATTTCAGTTTCAAGGCTTGCAGAAAGGTTTAGAGGCGAGGTGGCGATTAAAGCCATCAATCACTGGCTGGCCTCCACAAGCTTTGGAGTCAAACTTTGAAGGTGGTTTCCCCTGTGTAACCACAGGTAAATTACTAGAACTAGAAGTTTCCAGAGCTCCAATCTTCTTCCCCCTCCTCTGCAAGCCTTTTGGTGAAGCAATTTATTCAGGAGACTAAAAACATGGTCTAGTTAAGCCTTCTTTTTTGTGTTCTGGAGAAAAACATACTGGCTAAATTTAGAGGCTAGCTATGGGCCCTTAAAATGCTTGATGATCAGGCTGTTTTGCGTTTCCCTATTTGCTTCATTTCTAACAATAACCACGAGACAAACTTCCTTGGTAATGATGGAAACATCATAGACTTTGCAGTGGGAGAGAATGGGTACAAATCCCATCTCCCTACCTGAGCTCCGAGATCATGGCAAAAAGCTTAATCTCTCTGAGCATCCCTGAAAATCCATGAAGTAGAAATTTGCTGAGATGTAAGAACAAACTGTATGTAAAGTGATTCTCTGGTAGTCTCTGCTTGAACTTAAATGTGGAGTCTAAATATCATTTTATTGTAAAATATAACATATATACAGAAAAATGTATAAAACAAAAGTGAAGAGCAAAGAAAAAGAAAAACTGTAGAGGGCAGTGATTTGTCACAAAAGAATACCTGTGAAATCAAATCATTTCCAGGTGAAGATTTAGGTCAGAGGTCTGCAAACTTTCTATTAAGATCCAGAGAGTAAATACTTTACTTACGTGATTCGGTTCCTTTAGCAACTACTTAACTCTGTCATAGTGTTGTGAAAGCAGCCATGGATAATAGCACACAAGTGGGCCTGACTTTGTCCCAATAAAACTTTATTTACAAAAATAAGCAGCAGACTAAGGTGCTGACCTCTGATTTAGATGATTATCAGCACTACAGAAGCAACATCATGCTTTCACCTCAACAGGGGCAACATTACCTTGATTTTTATGACAATCACTTCCATACTTTATAGTTTTACTACCTAAGTATACATCCCTAAACACTAGCGTTTTGCCTGGTTTTTGCACTTAAATAAATGGAATCATACATGAATTATTCCTTTGAGTCAAGCTTTCCCACCAAATATTACTGGCATATAGCGCTAGATAATTTAACTTTGCTATCCATACACATTTAGATTGTTCCCTCCTGGGGACCACGGTGAATAATGCAGCTATGAATATCCTTATACAAACCTCTTGGTCCACATGTGCACGAATTTTTGTTGGGTATATATCTAAGAGTGAAATTCTTGTGTCATATGGTATGTATACGTTCAATTTTGAAGCCTAAGAGGTCAAATTGTTCCACATATACTCCAGTATTTGGTATTACCAGACTCTGAAAATGTATCCATTATGGTTGAGTGTAGGGGTATCTCATGGTTTTAACTTACACTCCTTGGTCAGTAATGGCGTCTCTGTGTTTGCTGGTCATTTGGTATCTTCATTTGTGAAGCGCCTATTCAAGTCTTCTGCCTATTTTTCTACTTTGCTAATTGTCTTTTCCTTATTGGTTTGTAGAAGTTCTTTTGACACTCCTAGTATCAGCTCTTTGTCAATTATATGTACAGCAAATATTTTCTCTCCTTCTTGGCTGAATTTTCACCTTTTTAATAGTGTTATGTGATGAACAGACAAGTTCTTGATTTCAACATAGTAAACCTCGGTAATGTTTTCCTCTATAGTTAGCACTTTTTTAATCTGTCTGAGA